>NW_010972609.1:14301514-14450744 GCF_000737465.1 Haliaeetus leucocephalus | reverse complement strand
TTGCTTGGCTTTTCCTGCAGGCGCTTCCTATCTCGTCCTGCTGCACAGAGATGCAGCAGCCCGGTGCCCCGGGGAAGGACGGTGCTCGGAGGTGGGCAAGCCGCGTCAGCCCGGCCGATGCGCGTAGGGCCTGCCGGGCGAGGGGCTGGGGAGGCGCGGGGGGGGGAAGCAGCCGGCGGTGCCTGCCCGCTCCCGCCGTCTCTGCGCAGCCGGCCGTGAAGCAGCGAGGAGCGCTGAGGGCGGCCGGCAGCCCGTCTCCTCCGGCGCCGCTGGCACCCCCGAGGTACCCGCTCCCCCAGCTGCCCACCGCCAGCCGGTCGCAGGGCCCGGGGCGTGGTGGCGGCGTGCAGAAGGTTGGGTCCTCGCAAAACGAATTTTCCCTGTTTTCCCCAGCCGAAGAGCACGCCAGGACAGGCGAAGCAGACGCCGGTGGATGCGCTTAGCGGATCTCGGTTGGGAAGGATGTGGGGGAAGCTGCTTTCAAACCGCTGGTCGGTAGTTAACTACTGGCTGCAGTTAAAATTTTAGCAGCAGCAACAGCTTTGCGATGCTTTCCGGGAATATTGCTGCCTTTGAGCTGATGTGACAGGCAGCCCGTGGTGCGCTGCCACTTTCTACTAGATGGCAGTGCTGAGAGCAGGATAGTTGGCGTTGTAGGTAATAAAGTGTTAGGAAGCTGGAGACTTATGTGCAGCTGGATTTTGGTGGAGTTACGGGTGGAACAGAAGAGGCTTCACAATGTGCCCTGTGAGCTTCTTTGCAATCCAGAGGATTTTTTCAAACTCTGCATATGGTTATCTTGTTATGCAATTGTGTTTCACCGAGACCGTGATTCTTATATTTGGAAAGGAAAAACAAATTTAGTAGGTTAAGCCTTGGTATTGCAGCGTTATTTACAAAGTTTCTGAGGTATGGATCCAGCTCCACTGGCTGCCACCTGATTGGCAAAGATTTACAGCTGAGCATCAGACTCTGTGCTTGTGTTAGAGCAATAAATTACTTATTCAAAAGAAATGTGGCTGCTTTACCCTCTTTATTTCATGAGTGTTGTATGTGCTGAGGAAGCAATTTTTTTGGTTTGATCGCAGTGTTTTGTTAGGCAGTTTGAGATAGCTCTTTTGTTGTATAAATTACAGTTATCGGATCAAGTTCAAATCTTGGATGGACCCAGAGCTCACACTGATTTCAGCAGCAGTTGTGTGGTGCGTGACAGAATTTTACTGTGTGGAATATCTGAAGTAAAAAATTTACTCTCTGCTTGCCCTACACTTGTTTTCCAATTTGTTCCTTCGGAGTAGCAGAATGTAGTGCTTTTGCCAATGTTTTCATTGATATATTTGAAATTAGCATTGTGTATCTGAAGCCAAGGATTGCGTTCAGGGGCTGAATATGTGCCCATTGAGAGAGAGAAAATTTAGCCTGTTGACTTGAATGTGAATAAAATGGACACCAGAACTCTTATTTGACATTTGCATAAAATGAGTCCCAGTGTTTTCAGTAGGTATGTGCAGGAAGGTAGCACATCATGTTCACTTGTTTAATTCATTTTGTTATAATTGAATAGGCATTATTCTTTCTAGTATTTTGTTGTTGGTTTGGGGGGGGGGGTTACTTCTCATTTAGCATTATCATTGTGGTTTAAGGGCTAAGCTTTAAAATGTTTGTCACTCCACTGCAGAGAGAGTTGCCAACTGGATGTCATGCATGTAAAACTAGAACAAGAGCCTTTAAATAGCAAGGCAATCAATTTAGTAACAATTTAGTATGATAAACAGTAGAATACACATCAAGAATGCAAACCTGAATAGTTATAGCATGCATCTTTTTATATTAATATTGATAAGGTACAAAGCAGAAAAGCAAATCAGCACATTCAGCTTTTAAGTACCTAAACTGGTTTGAAATGGAAGTGTTGTTTTCTGTTATGCAGTTTATGTCTTAAAAGGGGGGTAGAAAAGTTATTTATGAGCATTTATTTTGTTTTCTGGATCTCAAAATTCCATTATGTAGCAGGATGCTTTCCAGTATCTGCTTTCTCAGTATCTGGAAAGG
The DNA here is from genome assembly GCF_000737465.1 of Haliaeetus leucocephalus. NCBI lineage: Eukaryota > Metazoa > Chordata > Aves > Accipitriformes > Accipitridae > Haliaeetus > Haliaeetus leucocephalus. The sequence goes on along the minus strand of NW_010972609.1, from coordinate 14,448,692 downwards.
CGGATGTTGTTGCAGCAGGAGGAATTACACTGATTTGCAGCACAGGAGGGGAAACCAAAAAAAAAACTGTTCTGACTTTCTGCCTCAAACGATCAGCCATTTAGCTCTGGTTTGGGCTTGTCAACAGAAGAGATGAGATTTGTTCAACAAAGGGAGTGAAATTAATGTACAAATTAGGAAATTTCTGTTTCTAGAATAAAATGAGTAAATTTGCCTAATGGACTACATTAGAGAATTCCACTTGCTTGGCTTTACCTCACAATTGTCCACAAACAAACCCTCGCCAAAAGTCAGGGAGTTTTCCTAGGTTTTGTTGCTTATTAGTTGCTTAACTAGATCACTCTGTCCTGCGGGATGTTGAGTCAAAAGGCAGAAGAGGTTCTGGAGACTAGAGCCCTGTAGGCTTTTGTAGAAGAGGCTTTCCAAATTGTAGTTTTTTAAAAGATGCATGACAGAATCCCATGTTTATTAAAATCACTGAGAATTTTGCTATCACAGTTCTCTTCCAGTTCGCTTCATATTCTAAGTAAACCACGGCAAAGTGTGACTGATGGGACCCAAGATTCAACCTATGCTAGGGCATGGGTTCTTGATTTAAGCTGATGCTTTAAAGAGTTTATTTTTAGTTTTCAGATATAAAGTGTTTCTACTTTAGAGGATATTTGAGACTCCCTGCAAACAAAACATCCAAGTGAAAGTTAAGAACTGAAGAGCTGATCTGTACTAAAACATCTTTAGCAGAATAAGGCCAGAAGAGATGCAGATGTGTATAGATGTGTATGCTATATGTATGTGTGCTACCGCAGAGTGAGCAAGCCATGATATTCAAGAAGGGCAAGGGTTTTGAATTTCTCTGGAAGGTGACAGGATTTTTTTATCTCAATATGGAGCTCAGGCACAGTAATCCTTTATTGGCTCTTTTCAGACTCCTCCCTTAATGGTACAGAACCAACTTGACTTGTGATTTTGAGCAACATTTTAAAGAGCTAGTATGGTTATAATTTGCATGTTAGAAGTCAGATTCAAGCTCCTGCATTGTAAGACTCCTGATTTGTGACCAGCTAGAATTACAGTAAGTGGTTCTCTATGTTCTTGGTTTGTGTCTTTTTTTCCTCTTGGTCCTTCCTTGCTTGGTGATCTGCTTGCTGCATGTAACTTGACTGCTAACCTGTTTGGGGCAGGAGCAGCCTTTCATAACTTGTTTCAATCGTGCTCAAATCCTGTTCACAGCTCTAAGAGACTGGTGTAGTAGAAAGTAACAGTCTGACCCTGGTTTAAGGTCAAGAGTAGCTGCCCAAAATATTTAGTATTTTTAAGAGGTGGACCTCTAGCATAAACCCCGCCCTGTTTCTTGTTTTCTTTGTGATTCCATATCATAACTAGTTTCATTCTGTGTTTTACTACTGTGCTTATGGGTATAGCAGCTAGCTAGTGCAACCTTCTGCATTTTTATAGCAATGCTGACCTGTGGACACAACTGCATGTGTTATCGGGAACTCTTGGTTTTGACACAAACTCACCCTTCAGGTGTAAACAACTCAAGTTACAGGTAGATTCTGATCTCCCTCATCTATCATCAGATAAACACCTTCAGACTAGCCTTGTCAATCACTGCATTATAATAAAGTCATTTAGACCATCTTTTCTGAAAGAATTGAATATATGATGCTGGGTTCATAGCAATGTGTGCTATAGAGAGTGACAACTGCATGTAATATCTTTTATGTGCATGAATTTGTTTAGGATGATACCTATCTTCATAACACTGTGTGTGCAAGCTTAGTACTTCTGATGTGCCAGAGGTTCAGACAGGTTTTGAAAGCTTCAATGAAAAGTTACTTATAGCTGCAGTGTGCAGAGCCTACTTGCTAGTTTTGCCCGCTGTCACGCACACAGCTAACCTGTCACTATCCAAACTGATGTCTGTGTGCGTACACCACTTCATCAAACTGCATAAGCTATGACACAGCAAGTCTTAATTACACTGCTTTTTAAAATCATTCAAATGTTGTAATTCATATATCACTAGAATTGTTCTACTGCTCGTTTGTCCACAGATCGTGTTTCATTAAAAGTGCTGATGAGCACCCAGGACTCTGAAGACAGCAGTTTTGTACAAGATAAGAATGTTCCTTAAAGAAGCTGATGGAGGATAGAGCTCCAGAGTTCCTGGCAGACACTGACAGCATAAGATGGCACCGTAGTCTAGTCTGAAATTGTAAGTCTTAAGGAGGACTGAATGTCCTTGACTTTACAAGAAGTTATTGCACTGAAGAAAATTAAATAGTGGCCTAGAGTCTGTTTTCAGGACCTGTATAGATGTGTTTGTTTCTGTTCAGTTACACTAATATGGCTATGGAGCAACTAGGTTTTCTCTACATGTGAGTGTGAATTGAATCCTTCTACATTAGAGGAAGTAATTTTATTTATCCTGGTGAACCTGAGATCTGCACCCATCATTTCTGAACTACTTTGTTTCTAGAACTGCTAGGAAATACAGGAAATGGATGGTGTAAGCTTTCCAGCATGACTGAAACTACTGGTTCCAAAGGACTCTCCATTTTGAAAGCTGTGTGTTCCAAAGATGTTAGTTCATTTGCAGAATGCTGTTTGAAACCTGCAGTTGGCAAGGGTCATGAAATCATTGATGTCATGAAATATGCAAAATATTTCATATGAATGATGTCCATAGCCTTGCAAAGTCTTTTTTCATCACTGAGGCTTTTTGCAGTTTAGAGTCCTGTCAGTAGGGAACAGGTTACAAGTCTGTAAAAAGGGCTCTGCAGGGGGCTAGGACACTAACACTGTGTATTATGCCTTGAAATACCTTACACAGTTGGAACTCCAATATTAAATACAAAAATAACACTATACTTGGCAGATATAAGATTGATAACTGCTCCAATATTAGTGGATGTTTTAGTGGACAAATCCAGTGGACTTAGATTTTTCCATTTCAAAAAGTTGAAGAATCATATCTCCAGCTTCCATTTCCTTTCACCTTTATTACACAGTTCTTGTAAGAAACACTAAATGCAGAAAGTAATCTTTCAAAGTATCTTTCTGTTTGTAAGTATGCAGTGATCAAATCCTGTCTTTCATTCCTATGTGACCCTGAGAGATGCCAGAGATGGATGTATTTCATTGGGAAATGGAGCACTAATTTACACATGGAAATTTGCTAACATTAGTCTACCAAGCTTATTTTCCACATGTGCACACCTCTTACAGAATTAGACTGTGAACATGGGAATGTGTATACCTAAATATTCAGGATGGCTATTCTAGTAGGTAGTCTGTAGACAGACTCTTAGATGTAAATTACTATTGCAGAAGTTGGTGAAATCACATCTAAACCTGAAAGAGAATAAAGCAACAAAAGGAGCCCAATAACAATGCAAGTTGAAGTGTAACAAAAGCACAAAGATCTTCAAAGTACACGTGCTTTGGTAAAGATAAGTATTTTCATCTGTAAACCCAATATGAGAAGTAAAGGTTAAATGTCCTCTTAGATATCCACTCCTTTGTTCTGTATCTGTATAGTGAACATAATACTTTATGTTTAGAAGAATACTTTCTATTTAGAGTTGTAGCTGTTTATTCAAGTAATGATGGATCTTGTATTACTAGTGCAGCAGAGAAGTGACTTTGCTTCTTGAAATGCATGTTTACTGAAATCACAGTTATACCTAGAAATCACAATCTCCCTAGATCCTGTGAGTTCTGTGTGTCTGGAGATGTATAACCTTTACTCAAATGCAAGGGGTACAGGTAAAGATAACTTGCATTATGTGTCATTAAGAATTAGATGTTGAAAAATGGTGTAAGAATACCACTAGTCTGTAAACTTAAGTCAGTAAAGTATAAAATTGTTTGAAATAAGTGGCAAAGGAGCAGGCATGGGACAGTGAGGGCTGTTGAAGCATGCAAAGCAGCAAACACTATGCTTGAAGGAAATTATCCTTTCAGAAAAAAAGTTGTAAATTAATTGAAGGAATTTTGGTAAAAATCAGTAAGTATTTTAGATTTTCTTTGTAATACATAAGTTGTAAGTTATGTTTTTCATGTCAAGCTCCTAAGTATTTGACGGTGGAGTATTGCACTGTGGGACCGTATCAGCCTATGAAATCATTGCAAATGAGTCAAAAGAAGTATTCCAACAAATTCAGTGTTGGCCTGTAAGTTAAAACATACTCTAAAATTGTGATTGAAGTTGAATTTAAATTGAAAATCTTTTGGAAAAGAATATTTTTATTGAGGAGATATAATTTGGAATGTTGTGATTACCTTCAGTCATGTCATCTGTACTTCCTTTTGGGTCTCTCTCTCTCTCTCTCTCTCTTTTTTTTTTTTTTTTTGAAACTCTGCCTATATTGTTTCTGACGTTCTTCGAAGCAGAAACTTGAAACTTTCACATCCTTAAAGATTCAATCAAAGCTTACAGGACCATTTGTATTTACTAATATTAATTTTGTGCATACCTTCTTTTACTATCGAAACTACAGCATACTAATGTTACTGTTTAATGTATAGTTTAATTCTCTGCTGATTTCACGTCTTAGCAGAGGGAGCTTAGATGAATTTAGGTGATGCATTCATTTGGATGAATGCATACATCACTTCCAAAATGAAGTTGTATCTCATTTTTTCCCCTAATTCCACACCCCGGAAAGTAGCAATCCTTGCGGTTTCTACCCTGAGAGACAAACATTTCCTTTTTCCTTGCTGATAGTTGCTACTCCCCTTCAGTGGGAGAGCATACTCTGTAACACCAGTGGTATCATAAGCCGCTAATGGTATCTTAGAGTTTGTTAGGAAATACAAATGCTGGCATTTTGTAAAGACACAGAGAGCTTTTTCAGATATCATTGAATAACCAAAACTACTGAAAAAAGCTCAGAATTTTGCATGGTGAGGGTATTTGTTCTGAACTGTGTCTCTCAGGTGCTATAAATAATAACTATTTTCATAATAGATGACTTGCAGTCTGTAAAAGCAGGTCATTCTAATTACTACCTTCTTTGTCTTCCTGCTACTTCAATGGCAGGAGATTTTTAGCAACTAACAGCATTGCAGACTTTTTTTTTTAGGTGGAGGTGAATACTTTATGAATGTGAGGTAAGGGGAAGGCTCCATTGGACTATAACAAGCTTTGGATCCTTTTGGAAGGCAGGATTCAAAAAGCTGAGGTGGACTAAACCAACAGTAATTAGCTTTTTTGCCTTTTTTTCTTTTTTTTTTTTTTTTTGTCAGACAGATACTTACCTCATTTCAGTCTTAAAGAAGGGTTGTTTTTTGTGGCCCCATTCCTGCCTCGCATGAGCTTGGCAGGACCGCAGCTTTACTTCACGTGTGTAGAATGTGGTAAGGAGACGGGGAGAGGAGGAATTGAGAAAAGCATGGGGGAGCAGAACGATTTATTGAACCTGCTCACTGATCCCAGCTGGTCTTTGAAAATTGGGTTGTCACAAGCAGTCTGTGCGTTGTAGGTTTACAGTTGTCATGTGCAGCTGTGGTGACAACACACAAACACCAGAAGCTTTTTCACACAGCCACTCTGGAGACCTATTCTTACAATTCTGCTATTGAGTAGCTACCTACTCAAAAGGCAGGCAGCTGGATCTCCCTGGATGCGTTCCATGTGTTTCTCAATCACTAATGAAATTTTGCATCTCCTAGTGGTGCCTTGGACTTGACCAAAATTTGGGCTATTTAAAATACAGGCATATACTCCCATAAAATAATAAGGCAGGCAGACTATTGCAGGCCTGCTAATGGCAGTGAGAATCCTTATGGGCTTGAGGTTTCATTTTTCTCCACTCTTGCAAGATTTAGGTCATCCTGTTTAGGTCAGGACACTTAGAAGCAAGCTAGGCATCTCGATTTAGCTTCTGTAAGAGAGTACTTGTTTTGCCAGAGATGTTATTTGAAGCATTCCCTTGGATATATGATACTACTTCTGAATTTACTGTCAGTTGACTGAATTACTCTTGCCTCTTGGTTTTGGGGGTTTTGTTTGTTTGTTTTTAATACAGGTAAATAAAATATGCTTAATATTTTTTCCTAGCATCATCCAGAGATTCTGGGAGAGGGAATCCATTTTATTCATCACACTATACTTTTTTCTGATGGTTCTGCAGAGCTGTTTTTACTTTCAGGAGCAGAGACTTACTGCTTCCTTCTTGTATCTTGACTTGTTGAGTATGGCTAAATTTGTTTATTTTCTTTTCCATAACATCTTCCATTTGGTACTCCAACAGCATCTGTTTCCTCATTTTCAGTCTGTGTGTATTACCAGCCTGGGGCTTGGCTGTAGCCGTCTCCTTTAGGAGCAGAGCCTCCCTTGCCAGTACAGATCATTGCCACCATTCCATTACACTGACCAAAGCATTTGCTCCTTAAGTTTGAGAATAGTAAGCCAGAGAGGTGGAATAATTTAAGTAGTTAGCTTGTTTCGGTCCTCTTCTAAACATGGACATCAGAGCCTGCAAACATTCGTAAGATGAAACATTGGCACAGGCATGATCATTTCTGTGAAACTGCAGATGTGACTACTTTGTTATGAAACTGCTGGGAGCTTCGTGAATTATTGTAACAAATCCTGTGACTAAAAAGCATGTAATGGCTATTTTTTTCTGCTGGTAATTGCTTCTGCACTTCAGAGCCCGTTTAGAATGGCCACGTAATTAAAATAGTGAACATTCTTTTTTAAATTAGAGGGGGACTTCTCACATACTTACATGATGCCTGACTTGCACTGACATACAGAAGGAGTTGAGTGCAGATGCTGTGTGTATTTTAGCCCATTATTTATTGTCTTAATCCATGTTTTCAGACCCTTAGTGCTCTGTTCTTTGTGGTAAATTACTGCAAGCATGTATAACATTCTCTGTGCTATGTACGTTTTATAACATCTCTAGTTTCTTAATTATGTATTTTTTGCCTGAAGTAGACACTGCCATTTGTTCTTAACTTTTATCCATTTTGAACTTTAAGCATCACATACAACAGTGGATCTTCTGAATTTTTTAGGAAGAAACATTGTCCTTTCGAATTACCTATGCACTCTCTGTCATTGTAAGCCCTCAAACTCCTGATTGGAAACACTGTAGATCTTGCTACTGAATATGGTTTTGGCTATTTGCTGCAGTTCTGCGTTGCCAGTGGGCAGCAGATCACAAATGGACATTCAGTGTTCTAAAGTTCTGTAGAGATGCTAGATAATGAGAGAACCAGCAATTAAGCAACAGTATGTTTTATCTGCAGTGTATTCTGTGTAGCTCAGAAATCAGTTTTCAGTCTGTTATCCCTGAGTGGATTAGATTACACTATATGAGCTTGCATTAGATTAAATTGAGAACTGTTGCTTTGTGTTAGTCCTGGGCATGACTTCAATGTTACGTAAAAATTTTTTAACCCAAAAAATTGTGCCAGTGATAAGATACTCATTCAGGCATGGTGCTGGTTCCTGTGTTTGGACAGAGGAGACCATTACCTGTGTACCCAGGATTTAGAAAAAGATTATCTTGTGCTTGGCAAGCTTGCTTAAAAGTTAGGTCCTGCTAACATTGTCTGTGGCTTTACTGGGTTCTGTCACAGTCTGCTGGCATTTATCTCGTGGCCTGGGATTTGTAAAGCTGTGCCTATGAGATTGCTGATTACATGGGGAAGAGAAGGCAGTCCAAAGCTAGCTAGAATAGTGTCTGCTGTCATTTGGGAATTTGCTTTATAAAAGCGTCCCACTTACTCCCTTAGTTATTGATACTGAACAGAAGTAGAAGTTGAGAGCATATCTCTAAGCTGATTTACTGTCCTTGAAACTGGATATTTATTCCAATTTGGAATACAGAGTTTCCTATCTGTATCTAAAAGCTTTTCTTCCTTCCTTTTTTCAGCCCATACCAATCTCTGCTGCTCTGTGCATGGCTCTCATCCTTTCCATCTGTGTCTGTCACCTCTCCAGCCATCTCCTCTAGCTATGTATTTCTCTCTCTCTTGCTAAGAGCTGAGTAACCACCTGCCACAAAGGCTCCCAACCAAGGAAGTGCAAACTGCCCTCTTTGTCCACTACATCCTCTGAGATTAGCAGCTTCTGTTTGATGTTGTTCAAGTATGAAAGAAGCAGCTTTTCCCCAGAAGCTATAGAGTCCCTTGTTTCTAAGGGGCTTTACCATGTATTGAAATGAGCTGATGGCCACTACTACAGGATACGTAAAGGAATCATTTGCTTCTGGGTTTTGTTTCTCTTTTGCAACTGACATTTTGCTATGGACATCATGCTCTCTGATTCTGAGAACACAGCAGGTATTTGGAAATATCATCTTTCACCAGTATTGGTCCTGGAAAATGCCACATTAATCCATCTAGCCATTTCTAGGCCATTTCCTGAAATACTGAACTTAAGCGCTGCATCTACCTGCTTGTGACCGCCAACTTTCATCTTCAGTTGCTGCATGATTTTAGGAGCTGATGCTTCATAAGTTACCAGAGGTAGAGATGAGCAGAAATCTGAGATCCTGCTAACATGTCAGGCTAGATAAAGCTTTGCTTGCTAGTTACTGTGATTTACATGATAGTGGTCCTTTGTCCTAGAGAAGCATTTTTTTTTTCCTGTTGTTCAATAACTGGTCTCAGACGTTAGATCAGTGTAAATTTTAAAGCTCCTCTACTGTGCTAATCTCTTATTACATCATTTTGGAGCTGTTAATTGATGGTAATTCTGAATACTTAACCCATTTTGTTTGAGGATTTCTAAACCTTTTTCTGGCAGGCTCCTTCTCAGTGACACTGATGTGGGGAGTGTTTTGGGGGAAGCAAAGGGATTGAAACACAAAATAAGCTGTTTCTCTTCTGTGTCTTTTGTGTGCAGTGATGTAATGAAAAGCAAAGTCTGGAAAGGGTGAGAGTGTGATGGTTCCTATCCTCCTCTGCACCCGCCAGGCATTCACATTTGAAGAATATGATACAGAAGCAGAGTCCCATCTGCTGATGTTTTCCTTTGCGTGAGATAATCCCTTAAAGGAGGGGCCTTACATAAATGACTTTGCTGACCTGTGTTTCTGTGTATATGCCATATCATATCTGTGGGTGTGTTGTTAACTGCTGCACAGAAAAGGAAAAGCGAGAAAGCAAGTCAGTGCTAGAGCTGGAGAAACCAAGCACCCCCTTTAGCTGTATGCAGATCATTATTTCTAAGCAAGGTTTAATATCTTCACAAAACTTGGACCAAAATAACTTCAGAAGTTACCCCAAAATGAAGCTTAATTTCTCTTCATGTTGAACTTGATGGCAGAAATCCCTGATGGTGGACGGAACAAGATCAGACTACATGGTGATGGCTTGCAGGTTGTGAAATTTCAAGGCCTGTCCACACAAGCATAGGTATTTTTTCTGTCTGAAAGTATCCTGATAACTCTTCTGGGGGGCAAAAGCTACTATTCTGTTTTGACTTGAAGTGGTGTCTAGGCAGAGGAAAACAGTATTGGCAGCAGCTTCTTTTGCTTTGAGCATTATGTCTGTATGCTCCCTAGAGAACTCATTAATTTTTAAGGCTGTGGCAGCAATAGGCTAAATGGATACAATATGATACACTGATGGTTTGAGGTGCTGCATTCATCCTTTTGGGATAACCAGGTCTGCTCCCTTCAGTGATCTGTGGCACCCCAAGATCAATGGGGCAATTTAACCTGAGAAGGCAGCTATTTAGCAAACAGGAAGATGCCATTTGGTACAATGGTGGAAACAAGAAAACGTTCTCTTTCTAGAGCATTGTCTGCTTTCTGATCAGGTCCTTGTTAAGATCGACTTACAATCCTAATAAACTCAGCCTGTTTGTAGAAAGGGACGAATTATGCAAGAAGGTTAGGCTTGCCATGGTTTATGCTGGCGAGACAGCAATGTGTGAAAGGCAAGGTTCTGAGTTACAGTACGATTTCTAATCAGTAATTGCTAGTCAGGATGAGTGTCTCGATTGTTGTCTTACAGGGTCTTAATGTTGTAAATGGATAAGCTTTTCAGACTTGGGTATGATAAGGGTGGTCATATTTCATGTGCGTGTATATATGGCCCTCTTGTAGCTTGTAGTGTCCAAATACTTAATTAAGTAAATTTAAGGCAATACTGCCTTAATGTGGGAAGTCTTATATCAGACAAGATAGGGAGCTCCTGAGTCCTGACCTAGGACCTCAGTTGTTATACCCAGCTTCCTCTCTAAGAAAAGTCATAGCAGACTGCCACTGCCTTTTGAGCTACAGCCCTGGACTCTAGAAGAAACATACTGGTTTCTCCATGGGTAGGTGCTCCAAAGGGGTAGTAATGAATGCTGAGCCAGCAAAGCCCAAGCAGGGGAGGCTGTGGTATGGCCCTGGGGCCCTGATATCATTTTGCTGTCACCTGAACACACAGCCACAATGCATGGGGCAGGATAAAAGGAGGATCCTCCCATGACCCAGTGCCAGTTGGCTGGGGTTCACAAGTAGTGCAGACCTGGCTGCAGCCAAGGCCTGAGGCACTCTGAAGGCTGTTCTTGGGCACATGTGCACCTCTGAAGGTAACAGAAATATTGAAGGATACAGACTGGGGTATCCCAGGACATTTAGATGCACTGGTGCCTGGACCTCAGGACAGCGAAGGATGGAAGTGGTCAGCAGATGGGCCTCCTTTTAGTACTGAAACCACTTACTGGCTTTACTTTGACCTTACCATCCTTACTTTTAACATTACTGGCCTTACTTTAGTACTGAGAGCACTTAGTGCAGACTTGGATGGTCATGAAGTGCCTCTGTCTGCTCCGTCCACTTTCTTAACGCTGTCCAGTGCTGCTTCCCCTCCCCACTACTGCAATCCATTCCCAAGAATTAGAAGTCAGAGGCATGCACTCTGCTCCAGCTGATGGGGTTGGAAGCTGTAGGAGCTCCAGATTTCATATTATATATTTTCTAATTAAAGAAACAATGCCAAGATACTGTTAAATACACCACATATAAACATCAAGGGGAGAGTAATGCTCCATCTAAAGCAAAGTATACTCTGTGCATAAAGTTCTTGTATATACACTGTATATTTAATCATGTTTGGAAGTTTACAGTGCTTATCTTCCTGACCCTGGACTGTAGACATCAGCCCTGTGATGGAAGCAGGATCAAGCTCTCTAAACCAAGAATAATAGAGCAAGTACAGATGGACTGTGATCCAGACCCCAGAAACAGCTACGTGCTTTAATGCCCATTGGTAAAAATGAGTACTTGGACACTGGTAATCCCTTGTTCTTTGGGGGGGATGCTAACCACCCATAATGTCCCACTGAGATTAGAGTCAAGGGCATTTACCACCTCCAGGATTCGGCCTTAAATGCCTACCAAAACATTCTCTGCTGTTGGAACTTGAAATGGTTCCAAGCTTTTTTTTTTTTTCTTTTTTCCCCCTTTTTTTTCCCTTTGTATTTCCCAATTAAAACATGAAATCCAATCTACCCTGATACTAAGACTTTCTGCCCACCTCCCTCCCAGAGTCTGTCTTCCTGGACTGGAACTTTGTATATCATGTTTCAGTAAGTTTCAGGATTGCTTTGCTAACATATAATTAGGGATTTATAATGTAAATGCTGACACAACCTTAACTAGCCTATTGCAAATGTGACACTATTCATTAAGGACTCTCTAGGGTGCAGTATGCTCCTTGGTGGATTAGCTTCCTGGAAATTTAATGGCAATTTGCAAATTGGCATCCAATTTTGTTTTTAGTCTATCTCTTGCTACTATACAAGGCAATTTTGATTCTGATAATGTGAGAGATTCTGTTTTACTTTGTTTTACTTTCATGCTGTACTTTAGGCAAGGGGATGAGTCAGCTGGGGAGATCCCAGAGAAACGGTACAAAGACAGATTGCTTTGTGTCCAGTTAGTCTTCTAGAAATTAAGCAGGATATTCCTGCCCAGCCCTCAGTAACCAGTTGAATTCCTGTGTCACCTGTTGGTGAAGCTCAGTTAAGTTCAGAAAAGGCACCTGAGATTTGTGGGTAATTCTAACTTTATTTCTGCCCAGTAATTTTATGGAGGTTGAGATAAGCATTATAGGGTGCTGTGGGATTTACTTGGTACATCTGGAGGCTAGATTATTTTTGCTTCATCTCAGAAAAATGTTGAATTGTTTTTATTTGTAGGATGCTACAATATTCTGTACTACTTACAGGTTATCCATATAACATCACTGTGCAGTAATTTCAATAACTTTCTAAACAACTTCATGTACAGACATACTCATTCTGGAATAGCTATTCTTAAAATACTCATCCTACTATACTGTGACATAACTTGTATCTGTAGACAAGTTCATAAAAGTTTAATAGTTTTGGGGAGGTCTAATTATAAGAATGAAATGGGTCTATGGAGAAGAAATTCTTTTGTGTAGAATTGCTTAGCTAAAATGTCATCTTTATAAAAGATAAGCATTTATTTAGCTGTTACATGCTACCTTTCAAAGTGTGCCACCCTAAAAATTACTGGTTTGTTTTCAAGTTGTTTGTTGCCAAATACTTTCCGGCCACTTCATTTAAATAGTTAAGTGAGAACTAATGTTTCTTGTAAAAACCTGGCTGTTTATCTTCTTTTTTTTTCTTTTTTTTTTTTAAGTAAGTAAATGAATTACTGGGTCCTTTAAAATGCTTCACTCTAAAATGACTGTCCCTTTTCAAGCAATTTTATAGATTAAAAATATGCACCCCCTCAGTCTAGCATTAACCATGAAAATAGCTTAATATTTTGAAATTTTAGAATACTACTGAAGACAAAAGCTTATTTAGTGATGACTCTTCTGTGTATTCTACTGTGGGTTGACTGACTTGTGGATATACTTGACTTATGCTGTTTGAACTCTACAAATGCTGGGAACCATGAAAATTTTGGCTACCTTTACTCATGCCATATGCTTTGCTAGTATGATGCTTGCTCATAAGCTGACCAGGCTGTTTTGATGGAGTCTCAGTGCTGAGAGATCATGAATCCACACTAGTATTTAATGGCAAAACAGTTTTCAGAGTGATATTGTACATGAGAGCAGAAAAAAAAAATTCCAAAATTAAATGCAGCTCTGAAACATCCTTATGAATGTATGAAGACTGTGCTCTGAGCTTGCTGGATCATTTTGAGTAACCCTATCAACCCCACTTATGGCAGGAAACAAAGGAATAGCAAGCAGATTCTGGGTTCCTTCAGACAGCCAGTTCCTGCAAAGGACAAAACCAGGTGAGACAGTTAGGATCTGCAGTGCGAACATAATTGTCAGTGGAATGGGGGTAGGACTGTGTCCAATTCTTTCGAAGTTAGGCTGGTATGGGGAGATTTATAGTTTGCTTAAAAAAATCCTCACGTGAATGAGTTTAAGGCAAGTTCTTAAGGTGAACTTAAACCATCTAGCAAAAGTGGCTCTAAGTATCTCTCCATAATGTTTCCACAAACCATTTGACAAGCTCTCTGGATATACGTTGAATTCAGAATTACAGCACTTGTATTTGTATGTTGCCTGTGATCTGTTTCTGCTCTTTATTACTTATGACCTGTACTCTGGCTCACCCAGAAGAATACAAACATTTTCTTACTTGAATCAACTTAGAATTTCATAAGCAGTGCTGCACTACTTGGATTGAGATTCATGTGGGTGGGAAGGGGCATTATATCATTTTAACCCAGTGGTTAGCTTAAAGGGGTAAAGGAAGGGAGAAGTTACGGCTGTGCAGAAATGGGGATGCAGAGCTGAGTAGAGTTGGTAGAAGGGCCAAGGGCTGTGGCAGGACAATAACTCCTTTTTCATAACAGATTTCTTGGACGCAGCTGCAGTGTATATCACATGGGGCAGTGCTAATGGCCAGAAGGTGTTTACCCCCTCTTTACCCTCTTAGAAAGATGACCTTGAAAGACTCTACATGGATTTTGGTAGGGCTATGAGACTGGGCTCAAAACTGTACTCTCTGTGGATCTGATATTCTTAATACGTGTAATACGCAGAAGAATGTAGTAATTTTGATGCTTGCTGTTGTGCTTCATGAAATCAAGGGAGAGGGAATTATTCTTACTGCCTGAAGACTGAGAGCTGAGTGACCACTTGTAGTGGCTGGCTCTGTAGCAGGGTTTTTGTCTGTTATGTGGGAGGCTTAGGTTTCATCAGAGCGGAGAATTTAATTTCCCCATTTCACTGAGGTTGGATTTTTACAGAAAAGTAACTCTGTGTACCTTGCAGAATCTGCAGGAGAGCAGAGCTGATTTGTGTTGAGACAGATCTCCCACACGGCTGTGAAAACAAGTGCACAAATTCAGAGTTGCTGGGTGTAAATCTGAAGTAACTGTCATGGAGATTGATGTTCTCTCTAGGAGTTAATCTAGATTTACATCAGGGTAGCTGTGACCAGAATCTCTCAGGATTCATCTTTGCTAGACTTCAGTAGCTCACTAAATTAATTGCTAATTAACTTGAGATGGTTGATTATTGTGGATGCTTCCCACATATTTCTTCTGTCTTACCATCATAGAATTTAAAGACAGAGCTCCACTAGATCAGACCAGATCTTACCAATTCTGAACTCCTGCTTGTCATAAGCTGTTCCCTTCAGATACTAACACACTGAGTGCAGTCAGCAGACATTACACCAAAGCACTGCAGTCCTCAGGAATCCAAACTTGTGTGCATCTGGGGCAAAAACAGCAGAGACGTAGCAGCCCATATTGCTGAAAGCACTTAAAATATGGAAGAGGTCCTACAAGGCAGTCGCAGGCTGCCCTTGCCAGTTTCCATAGTGGAATGGGGCAGCATCAGACTTCCCCTTGACATAAATACAGTAGTCAGTGTTAAGTGGGTTCACCACTGAGATATCTAAGAAGCAGGATGAGCTACTTCCCCTCAAAGCACTTCTTCCTTTGTGTGTCAGAAAGCAACTGAATTGGTGCTTTGTTAATTCTATACAAAGCAGGTTGTAGCATGAAGTATCTCATGGCAAAATACTAATTTGCAGCATCCAGGGCCATTGGGAGGGGAAGTGGCCAGAGTCACTCCTTCAAGGTCTAACAACATTGAGGCACCTGAAAATTCTGCATCCCTCCCTTCCTCTTCGGATTTCATCATCAACAATGCATTAAAAAGGCACACCTTTCTTGTATGTGTTTTGTATAGTTTAAATGAAACTGGGATGCCAGAAGGATGCGATCTGTGTGATCCTGCTGTAGTCTGGGCAAGGAGGTCTTATGACAGCCTTACTTGAAAACTAAATTCAGGTTCTGCTCCAGTTTCCTCCAGAATGAAGGCAGAGAAGGACAGTTAAAGCAAGCCATCTGAGAACCTCTAGTGCCCTTGAAGATAGTGAAAGGATCTGTGTTGGGGTTGAAAACAAAACTAAATTAGGCTTCTATTCAACAAGAAGTCCTTATTCTTAAACATTTTGTTAGGTCCCACCAAAAAACATGTCTAAGCAGCATGAATCTAAAAGTCGCCCTTGTCTTTACAGACGTGCTTAACAACCTTCCAGTGCTTGGGCTTCACTTTGAACTGGTCTGTCTCCTAACAGCTTGTAGTTTGAATTGGGAAGGCCTGGTCATACTGACTGATGAACATGCAATGAAGATGTAAGAATACAATAAACCAGTGATCATCTTTCTTGCCTGCATAAGAAAGTAGAGGCATTGTGCCAAGCAAATATGCGCATTAGATGACTAACAGAGCTCCCACACTGCCAGTGTAGGCAGGGAATATGCAATGTAGCCACATATGTGTCTCAGAACCATACTGAGTGCTTTTTATGCTTAATGTTTGGTTTTGTTTTTAAATAGGAGTTCAGATCCTTGAGCAGGATGTTTATCTCTATGCACAGAAAACAATATTGGTCATAGTTTTTAATATACGATCAAGTTTTTAAAACTACCAGCTGATATATCTATTGCGAGTGACATCAGAATTTCAAGTAATTGCTATAAATGTTCACTAGGATAGCTGTGCATATTGTATGTAATTATCTGAGTTCACCTTTTTTTTTAATGGCTGAAAAAACCCTTTTGTTTTTTCCAGTGGGAATGTTGATGGAAGGTTTTGTATTTAACTGCCCCGATTGAGGTTTGATCTCTCTTTCTTTGATAAAATTGGTGTGAGGTTTTTACAAAAATTAGCATGCTGTAACAAAGGACTTGAATTCCATTCAATAGTTGCTTAGCCATAGTTTTAAAATATACATGCAAATACTACTGAGCTGAGCACCCAGGGAAGTTCTGTAAATCCCTGTAAGCAAAGCGCAGTTCAAATTTGTATTTAATCGAGCAGTGAGCTTCCACTGAAGATGGTCCCCTTTTCACTCCTCCAATGATGACTAATCCATCCCCCAAATTAATTAGTTTTCCATCAGTTCTGCAACCTGAAGCAGCAGCCTTGTTGCTGCATAGATAGATAAGGTAGATGGATATGATGCAACAGAGGAGAGTGAACAGGATGAAACAAACCCCTGTCTTTCTGCAGCAGTGTAAGGTTAGATCATCCTAAATGCAACATGAGGCTAACCTTAAATGTTGGTTGTTTGGATGGTAGTCTCATATAAATTCCCCAAGAAATACTAAGGACCCACTGAGCTAAGAACTCTGCAAACACAGAATGGGAGACAGTCTCTTGAGTTGAATCTTAAAAAATGGAGACACTGGAAACCGAAGACAGAATCCCAAACCGCCAAGTTACAGATCTGTGGCCTGACAACCAGATGATCAAGTATTCAATGAACAGACCCCAGTTGCTCCCACAGCTAAAATTTTTCCAAGTTTATCATGCTTTTCACTGGCTTATCTCATAAGCATACAGTAGTTCAGAAAGCAGGCTTCCAGAGTACAGGTAGAGAAAGGCAGAAGTCTTTAGACTCTTTCCAGGACTCTCTCATTGACAGTGGCAGAATCTGTCAGTATCCTTTTAGCACTGAATAGCCTTCTATCTGATGACAAACTATTTTCTAGGAGTTCAAGAAGCAATGAAGCTGTATTTCCCTTACAGAACTACTTAGTAGCTTGTGTAACATGAATTGGTCTCTATTTCCTCTATTTTAAACACCTGTTTCTTCTTTCTTGATCTCTGTGAAAGTTGGCATCTAGATCCCTCATCCCGGTTTCTTTTTTTTTTTTTTTTTACCAGCAAAAAATGCTATTATGTGGAGTAGCAGTTACAAGGGGTTGTGTGGAATGACTGGGGTGAGAGTTCACAGATAGTCTGCATTATATAAACTGTGCTTTCCACTCAGCTGGTTAATTAAACTTGGTTTTTGGATCCCAAGACAGAAATCACTTATGTGCACACTTTATTTTAATAACATGTTTCTTCTCCTCTGCCCCAGGAGATTTGGCCCTGTCTTCAGGTTTGTTTGTTCTTAAGATAGAGAAAAGGAATATGAGGACAAAAGGAGAGTGTGTGGCTCTGTGTAGTCCCTTTTCGGGCAAATACTCTTGTCCGATCTGGGGTTGTAGGTGGAGTGAGGGAACATCTTACAACACAGCATCGCTATAGATTGCCTGAATGATGTGTTCTTTGGAATAGATTCTATGTCCTTCCCAGAACAGGGAAAAAGTGAACAGCAGCAATAAACCATTTTATTGTTTTGTGTTCCACCCTCTGGATTTGTGTTACTGTTCTGTGGTGAACTGTTCTGTTCTTGCACATTAACCTGCTTTGCTGCTCTGTCAATGCCAGGGTATATATCCAGATAATTGTGTGCACAGTTTTTACTTGTGTCTGGGCAGACTATGCCAGTGTTTTCAGCAAAAATTAACCTGGTAGCTTAAAAACATGGGGTTTTGCTCATACAGAGCACAAGATAAAGTCACTCTTGCTTCTATGAAGCAGTCTGAATGTGCTGCTGAGTACTTGCTACCAGAAGTTTTGCAATTGCTTATCAGTCCTCTGTGACACATCCTCTAGAGGTTTCACACAGAGCAAAATGAAGTGCTGAAATCTTCTCTTAAGTTGGAGCCCGATCTTGCTGGCACTTATGCACATGAGTAAGTGTTCCAGTGACTAGTTTTAGCTGCTCATGTCAGTATAACAAAGGACACACAAGAATTATAGAAGCAAGGTCATGCAGTTGTATTGCCTTTATTGTTTAAGGTTACTGGTTTTCTGTAAAACCACTCTGCCATCAAGGTTTTCCTCACAGTCACGGGCACATGGCAGCATATTTCATCTACATCATTGTAAAGTAGGTGTAAAATGCTACCAAATCTGAATATTGTTTTCACATCAGTTTTGCACTGATAATAGCAGCAAGATGTAAGGTAATTGAAAATAAGACTGTATGCGTTTTTCAGAGGCAGGAGTGATTCCTAACTGTCCTTGCTTTAGTGGTGTTTTCTTCTGATCATTCACATACTGTTGGAGAGACAGGAAGATGGGTCATGTTAGGCAATAGATGGGCTTATTTCCTTCAACAGTTTAAAACTACACTTGTCCCCCTAAATTACATGGTGGGGTAAAGAGGAAGCAGAGGAGGAATGCTTGAATTTAGAGGCAGTGTAGGGAAAGGGATTAAGTGTAGCATCTGGCAAGGCACCTCTACTGAAGGCAGACTACAACAGTTGCATAAAGCTTAAGAAGAGGTAACTCTTTCTTAGTAGAAGCTACGAGGACCTAGAAAGACAAGCCTTGTGCCTACAGCTTCAGCATTAATTCTTATTCATTTGGCCTCTCTGGAAATGTCATGATATCAAGTTCCTTGCACAGCAGTGTGTGTAAAGACAACACTTTTATACCAACATTTGAATGTTATGGTGGACTGCAGGCACTAAGGAAGATTGAAGAACAGCATTTGGGGCTACTGTCATTGCAAACAGCTCTGTGTTAAAAACTAAGATGTGTGATCAAGTTACCTTGTATCAGGTGAACCACAGTAACTATGTATACATGTTCTTAGTCTGCTTTTGTAAAAGCACTAGGCACTTCTTGCTTGAATTTTGGCAATCTTGTCTTCTGTTTGCATTGGACTGAGAGCATACAGAGTCAGTTACACTTCCACTTAACAGAAGTATTAACTTTATATACTGGGGCAACCTGTTCAGGTACTGGAGCCCTTCGTGTCAAGACAAGGTAGCATAAGGAGAGCTGTATAGAAAGGCATAGCATCTTTTGTTAGACCACTTGATGTAGTTTGGGGGTATAATTTGGCCTTCAGTAGTGAGTCAAGAGGCACCAATTCCTTTTTTCCAGTGGCAATCACTTATAAAATCCAGTTACTTCTTGGTTCTGCCCCTTATGGACATGCTGCGGGAGTGGAATGAGTGCATTGCGAAGCCTGTTTCTCAGGAACTGTTGCATGCAGCTGGCGATTATGTCATCAACAGAAGTTTCAGGGGAGCAATGAGGATACTGATGGTGGACTCAGAACTATCCACACCGTCTCTTATGGTGCTTGTTAGTTGTTTTGAATAGTACCTGCTCTGTAAAAGAAGTTGACTCCCCTTGGGACTTGCCTGCTAGACATCTTTTCTGTGTTTGAGCTTTGACTTAAGAAGACACATCAGAAAACAAACTCAATAAAAACATCTAGCTGAAAATAATTAGTTGTCATCTTTTCCTGCAAGGGAGGGAGAGATTTCTTTAAGTGGCTGTAAAAGTATAAATACCATCTGTATGCTTTATGCCTGATTTTTCTGGTTTTAAGAATAACTTTTGGATTATGCTTTGACACACACTGTGTACACAGACAGTACTTCTTATTCTTGGACCTGTATAGTTCCTCCATGCTATGTTTGTATTACAAGTGAAAGACAGCGTGTATCCAGACCTTTACAGGAAGTTTCCTCCCTTGACTTAGTAGTCCCTTGTCCTAGGTAGCAGAGGATTGCTTAATGCAAAGACGTGCTATGTTGGTTGAGGTGATATTTTGAGGAGTGCCTCACACA
Source organism: Haliaeetus leucocephalus (assembly GCF_000737465.1). Classification (NCBI taxonomy): domain Eukaryota; kingdom Metazoa; phylum Chordata; class Aves; order Accipitriformes; family Accipitridae; genus Haliaeetus; species Haliaeetus leucocephalus. The sequence continues at coordinate 14,428,791 of NW_010972609.1, read as the reverse complement.
TGACTCTGCTGACTTGCTTTTACCTGGATGCAGTCTTGTTCTATCCTGGTGTCTTCTAAGACTGTGATTTGCTTTTAAATATGTTTTTCTTTAATGTGCAGATGTGCTTATCTGTATGCAGTGGTCACCTCATGTCCCAGAGCTGACATCTGGATATCTAGGTGGTCTTTGATCTACTAGCCTGTTCAAAACTGGAAAGATCAGTTTCTAATGAAATGAATTCTCTGTGATTTCAACCAGTACCTCTGTAGGAGAGGGCACTTTCAGGATTTAGCCCTTTATACTCTTGTTCTTAAGGAGACTTCTTGATTGGGTTTGTAATGCAGAGTGTGTTGCCATCAATAAAAGAGTTGTATTTGTCTCTGTGAGCTTTGGATGAGACTGTGAATGAACTGGCCTGATGTTCACAGTGCGAGGTGCTTTAGAAGTAGATGACAAATTATACAAGCCTTGGAGGCAGAGCACTTTATAATCTGGACAAAAAATACAGCTCTGGCCCCTCCCTTAGCAGAATTTGGAAAGAATGAAAAAGTCCTTGCAGTTTGTTAGAGGTGAATTTCTTTCTACATGCCTGCATAACCCTCTTTGCCCATGTTTTTGCTATGCTTCAAGTGACATGCTGGCCACAGTCTCTGAGGCTATGATAGACTGTCTTTTTCCAGATTATGTATTCAGTTAGCCCCACTGTGTGGTAAGTATGACACATTCAACAGTCCTATACAAATAAGTAATAAGGATTTCTGTTTTGTACTCACAGATGTTTAAGCACTTGCTGAAATTTTAATGAAATTAGCCATTATGATTTCGGCTGAAGGCTTTTTCCATATGGAGCAGATGGCTCCTAAGGGAGCTTAACTTATGGATCACCCCACTTTCCTTAAATACTAAAAGACTTTATGGCACATACCCTTTGGATACCTGGAAGGCTTCAGGAACATCCCAATTCCTGTATGCAGGCAATAAGCAAAAGCAAGTCGATCAATAACAACACAGGAATATACTTCATCTTCTTTCCATGCTTCACCCCACAGATCAGAGGCTTGATACTTCCTTTATGGATGAACATGACATCATGGTCTTTTAGAATTTCTTTTCAAGAAAAATTATGTGTAAAAGCCATGAATGATTCTTGGACATCTGATAGTGTTAAAGGTTAGATTTTTCACTTATTTTTTAGGATACTAGTGCATAAAGGACATAAATTATAATCCCAGAGGACCATCTGTCCTGGAGCAGACATTGGAACTGAGATACTATGTGACTGAAAGGACTTGAGTCCATGTCAGATGGTAAGTAAGATAAGGAAGACAATGAAGACATATCATACTGTCACTTCACATGAAAAATACAGTCATACCCTCTTTTAGAACTTGTCCTAATCTTCTTGGAGAATGAAAGGAACAAGGAACAAAAGGAAAAAAAAAAAGAAAGGAAAATTCATTGCAGGTTGTAAATGTTTTGTAAAGCCCAGGAAGCATGGAAGGTACTTTTTGCTAGATCTTTTTGTAGTGCAGTGTATCTTTTAATCTGGCTGTGGTTCTCACATTGTGCAGAGAGTCCATTTTACCTCCATTACCTACTTGATGTCTATGAAGTTTAACTAGGATTTCTAAGGAAGCCTAAAGGATTGAGACTTTGTCTCCTAAAAGCTCCTTAGAAAGTCCTTTTAAATCTAGTCCATAGCTGTCTCAAACATGTTTTTTATTTAATTGTGGTAAGCAGTAAGTAAATTAGCTTTGTTTAATCATCAAGGCAGTGGGTGTTTTCAAGTCATTCTGCACATGGTTGTAAGCATATTCTGTCTCTTACCAGAAAATGTTTCCTATCTGCCCAGTGAGGGCTCTTGGAGCTACTGGACTTTGGACTTTTAATCATGTACCTGGTGTAGATAAATCTTTTTTTCTTTTTATTGGTTAGGTGATCTATTTACCTTCTGGTTACAGCCTAAATATGCCTTAATGCTGCACTGGACCAGCCTTTCATACCATCTTGCAGGTAGAGAGATCTTGCAGCCTATTGCAGTCTGTGGTTGTTTTTACAGTACAGAAGCCAGTTCAGCTGATGTGGGTGTGCCTTTGGAATCAACTCCAGACTGTGAAGGAGGCCCAGCTTATGGAAAGAGAATGCTGAAAGCCTTTATTAGGGAGTTTTTGGAGGGCAAAAACATGTTCTGTATGTGAACTAGCTGTAAGGTGACTGGGTTTATTCTACATGCTGTGTGCTTCACTTCTGAAAAGCCATTTATGAGCTGTGACCTTTTATTACTTATATAAGAATCCTGAGAAACTTCAGGTAACATACAGATACTTCTCCTGAGTGTTCACTTTCTCTTTACAGCTTATATCTAAGTGGTCAGCTTTGGCCAGCTCATAGTCAATGCTTGCCACTCATTTGATGGCAGAAAGGATGCACTTTCCTTTCTGTAAGCTCAGAGAGTCATGCTAGTGTTCTTTACAGCCTTTGTGTTATAGTCTTGTCCAGATCCTCTGAGGCCAGTGTTAAACCTAGGCCATAAAACGTCAGTATTATTTACTTTGAGGTGGCATGTAGGTGTGCCGAATAATTGGAAGCCTTATTATGTTAGGACGTGTACAAACATGCAGTAAATGGCAAACATGCGCTTTTTGCCTCAGAGCACTTATTTTTGATAGTATAGTGTAAGTAAAAACATGTTATCATATGTTACCTGATCTTTATAGTCATAGACTATATTAATTGCAAAGCAAGATGTAAATGCAATTCTGCTAGTTATACAAAACAGTGAATTCAGGGATCGCTTTGCAGAGTTTATCAAATTTATCCCTGCACTGAAATTTGTAGTAAAACGTATTTAAAAGTATGGAGTTAAACCATGAGTGAATTTGATCCATCCACTGACATAGAAACCACACACATCCTGGTTTTAGCTGGGTATTCAAAAAAAAAACCAAAAAAACCCAAACAAACAACTATATGTGCTATAAATAGAGTATATGATTCTTACAGATACTGAGTATATTCAGAGGCCTTTCACATTTCACTTCCTATTTCCTGTCCACCAATATGGCTGCTTTGGGGGGAAATGTGTGGATGGTTCTGGTAGAGTAATGCGCTTTTTTGCCCCCTTTTTTTCCCCCCCTCCTGGTTTATATGGGACTTCACTTCTTCCCCTTGTGTTTTCACTTAGGCTTTGACACTGTCCTAAGAGAAGTGTTCCCCTCTTTATTCGCTTTTTCTCATCTCCATTGAATTGTGCTTCGCCAAAATATCATGTGTTCATGCACATAGCCTGCAGGTTGTTGGTCAAAAAGATCTTTAATTCAGCAGTGCTACTGGCTTACTCTTTATACGTGGGCAATACAAAGGGAAGTTTTTCAAACAGTTTTGTTTTTATTGCAGAATAAGGCGTGGGTAGTTCTGCCTTGCAGAAAAGCTTAGCCTGGGAAAACCTGATGTGGGAGGGGAGAAAGAAAAGATCGACAATCATTTATCATGTGACATCAAAGTGGAATAGTTCCAACAAAAAAACTTGTGGTAAAGCTTTCCAGCTGCATGTGAGCTGAAGGTCGTGCACTTTCCTTCGTGTTAACATAATAGTGTCAGCATGGAAGCATTAGTAAAGTACCGTGGAAGAAAGTCTGTTTGTATAGGCTGCCTCTGGCAAGCGTGCTTGCTGAAAAGGTAGCCTGAGAAAGGCCTCAGTCTGAGGTGGCTGAACAGACTGGTTTTGGCACAAGAGGCAAAGACAGTTAGAAAGTATCAATGATACTAATTTGAGTGAAGGCTCAGGAAATGGTTTATAAAATGCAAATCCATGTCTTTAAAGTTGGCAGAAGATGCTCCAATAAATGTTTGAAGTATAAGTCATTGTACAGGCATTGTCGTAGGACTGTAGACTGGCCCTTGTTTCAAATTTGGCTAAGAAAAAGGTATGGTTCTGTTCAGCTGTCACAAACACACTAATAAACTTCAATATTGCAGAAAATGCTACATAGAATGTGGTTGAAGGTTTCCAGGGTTTTAGTGGCTAAGTTGAGCAATCAATAAAATGCAAACAAAGAAAATACTGTCGTTTTCATTACAGGGCATGTGAACTAATGAGAAACTTCTAATGCATTGCTTGGTTAGGGTAGGTTGGAGGGCAAATGTTAAACCAGTGTTCACTTTCAAATTCTGAAAAAGGACTTGGGAAACTGTTAGGATGTATTCGTGCCAGCCAATGAGAAGGGATGGTGAAACCATAAAATGATGGACTAGATTGAAAAATTTTAAGTAACCAGAAAGCTATCTATTTCACAGAACTGCTTCGAGTTAGATTTTGCATGTGCTCACATCCAACATAGCACATGAAGCAAAAAGTGTGCAGAGTGGAATAAAACTGGATGGTGTTTCTGGAGGCTTGAAAAATTTTGCTGTAGCTTTATGACATAGCTATGAGCTCCTGTGGTGCAGGTGGAAAACAGGATACAGATAAAAGAGGTCACATGAGTCTGTGGGGATGAGCAAAGCTAATGTGCTATTTTTGAAGGAGTGTGCACTTGGGTTGACAGCTTGAAGTCTTTCAGTTAAATCTTTGTTAAAGCACGTTTCTTCCGCAGTGTGTACAGAAAACACTGCAGAAAATTAAACTGATGAAAATCTCAGTCCATCTCTGAACAGCATCTAAGAATCAGAGAGATGATGAAAATAAGGCGGTTTGCAGTGCCAACGTGCACTGCATCTCCAGGTTTGCATCTACAGGGACTGTGATTTCACCAAAGAGTTAAATTAAAAATCAGTCTATTCTTTTTGCCAAGTATCTATTTGGTAAATTATCATGTGCCAGTTTTAATTCTATGGTCCTTATTGCTTTAGTACAGTTTCTTTCAGGTTTAATATAAGACAGTTTGCCTTCAAGGAACTTTTAAGACAGGTATTGGCTATCTGCAATACATGAGAGAGAGTAATTGTTATATCTTGTGGGCCAGATTGTAATCCTGGTTTCGTTTGATGGTGTTGCACAAATAACCCTGATGACTTTGGGGAGATTCTTACAAAAAGAAGAGCAAAGAAGTGAATAAGGAAGCCTTAGTCTGACTCTGTGTGGTTTATATGGCTTCTGTTTGAGAAATAAAATATAGCAATATACTCAGTGGAAAGAACACTTCTCTGGGAACATACTGGAAAGAAGAAGCGATTGTTTTCTTAATGGTTTGGCAAACACAAGTTGAGAGACTGTTCATTTAACATTGAGCTTTCATTACATGGACATTCCATGATTTCACTGTAGTATTTATAAACAGTAGTCCGCATTTCTAATGAATGCTTGATTCAGAAAGAGATTTGTGCTTATGAAATGTTTGTATAGTAACATGAGCAGAGTTTGGCTAACCATATGCTTGCATGTGGAATGCAAATAGAACCATGAAAAAAGCCACTCTGACTTTGGCATGAAAAATCCCACCCATTTTCCTGTAAGGTTGTTTTTCGTCTTGTTCCATTACAAATCACGAAGAAGTGGCATTCACAGCACACTAGGTAAAAGTGGTGAAAATGTTGATTGCAACAACGAGAATCAAAAGAAATGTAACCATGGTTGGAAAGTTTAGCATTTACCAATGGATTAAATATGTGGGTAACATGTATTTACCACGTGTTACATGCTGTATGGGTAACGGGTAAATACAGCAAAATTTTGTCTTTGTTAAGATCTTAAAGGAAAAGATGACTTGGAAGGTAATGTTTGGAAGACATGTTGTATGGTATACCTTTATGAAGGGCTGGACAAGTTCTTAGGCATTTTTTTATAATTCTTCTTGTACTTAATCCTTTCTCAAGCTGGACAGGTGGCAAGTAAGTTGACTTGATGCTCTTGCTTCTCCTTCTACCCGGTGCATAAAATGGTTTTCTTGCCTTATACTAAGTAAGGGGTGTAACTCTGGTAAAATGGCATTTGTAACTTACAGAGACTTGAACCTATTGACGCTGTCCCCTGATGTATGCTTATTCCTCTGCCAGCTCCATTAGCCCAGCATAGCAGTCACAGTATCAAGGATATCTTTTTCTTTAATACCAAAGATAATACTCTGTTATTCAGATTGGGATTTTATGAGGCATTTAAGGAAACTGATAATTTGTTTTCTGCTGAAGTTCCAGTGCAAGTTGGAATCCTTGGGTCACCTTTCAGGCATCCTGCATGAAAACACAACAGAATCCATTTGCTGATACATCCCTGGGTCTCGCTTTCACTAAGTGACTTTCTACGTCACCATGGAGAGATTGCCATTCATCATGTCACTGTAACTAGAAAACCGTGAAGCTGTGTGGTCTCTGGTGATGCTGACAGTTTGGTATTGGTGGACTATGCGTTTTCAAATTGTAAACTGCTACAAAGGTTTATCTTGAACTTCAAAAGACCTAGTAGGCCATGTCAGCTGAATTAGAGCATACAGGTTTCTGCATTCAGCAGTTTGTGGTGTGTTGCGGTGTGTGTTGTCATCTTCAGCCTAGCAGCCCAAGTAAAAGATATGCACGGGCTGATCTAGCACAGTGTTTTGGTGCAAAGCTCCAGCTTGTGATTTGGGTTTCCACAGCAAGGTATTCTAACCACTATGCTGCTGCTTCCCCAGCAGCTGTGAGTTTTATCTTCGTTTCCACAAGGATGTACATCTGTTTTCCTCCAGGTGCATTCCACCCTGCCTCTTTCTTTCCCAGATAAACACTGCATTTCCAGTTGCAGTGACAGAATGGTTTGGGTTTTTTTTCCAAATTGATGAGATGAAGTTGCTTCTTGTTTGCTTGATAATGCTGTACTGTGCTTGCAATGAAAAAATAATCAAATTAAGTGGAATGCACCTGAGTTTGGGCTCGAACATTCATTTTCAGTTGACCACACCAATTATTTGGTTTTGTTTCAGTCTTTGGACCTTAATACAAGAATGTCACTTGAAAAGTTTAAAGATTTGTCAAGAACCATGAGCATATCTTGATAGGACATTGAGACATACTTAATATGGTATGACCCAGGAGTGCTAGCAGAAGTAGGCAGCTGTATTTCAAAGGTGGATCACAGAGTTTGTTTTTTTAAAACAGTTTCTGGCAGTTCCTAGGAAGATTTGGATCCTAAGTCCAAGGTAAAAGTACATTCTACTGTGTCTCCACTACTACACAAGCAGCAAAATAGTATCTCTGGGCTGTTACTTTCCTCCAAGGATTATTCAGGACTGTTCTGTCAGTCCGTCTTTCACTGTTCGTATTAGGACAGTCTTCCCCTCCTGTGCTCTTACCTCTCTCTGTATGTAGCTCCCACTTTTTAAGCTTGATCTTCAACACTAGGGACTGTCACAGAAGACAAGCCTGACCATGTGCTTTATCTGTGTTAGAGTGAGATCAGCATGGTATCATCTTTCTGTCTTTTTTCCTGGTTTCTGATGAAGGAAACGTGGGCATATGGACCTGAGGAGAGCAACAGAAAACTCCAGTTACAACCCTGCTCCAGATGATCATAGAGGGGGGAAGAATCACGGTTGTACTTTGTTCCTGCTGTGCAGTTAGATGTAGGAGCCTATGTACATGCAGCATGACAAAAAACAGGTGGGGCATGGTGGGATATTCCCTGAGATGGCATTTTTTGGCTTGGCATGTGTACCTGTGAGGCCATGTTCCACCCCTGTAAGAGTGGACAGAACTGAGGTTATATTCGGCCCTGGCTAGTGCTGTAATACTTCCCCACATGGGACTTTCTTGGGTTTTGTGCAGGTGCAAATATCATAAACATTGCTGCAGTTTAAGACCTGTGATGCTGGGCTGTCTTCAGACTGCCCAGTTTGTAGTATTTGATGTTCTCACAACTGCACCTGTGTTTTCCTAATTGAGAGTAGCAAATAGACACGCATTTGTGTGTTGTATTTGCAGACACACAATTAAAGGAAGCAAAAATATAAGGTAAGCAGCAGTTTGAAAAGCATGCCAGTGTCAGTTTCAAAAGCAACTATGCAGTATTGTCTCCTTGTCTTTCAGTGTGAAATGGACTCCATATTTTTAAGCTGCTTTTGAAAATGTAACTTAGGCCCATCTTTTGAAAAACAGTTAAAGTTGCTTCAGCAGAACTAGGGTCCAATCTGACTGGATTGGGGATTTTGAAAATTTCCCTAGACCTCTTGAAAATCTGGCTTCTTAATGCCCTAAATTATTTAGGGAGGGGGTACCCACCATCATGTTTCTGACTAGAAAAATGAATCAAAATCAATGTCTGATTTCTGCATTTGCCTTTGAAAATTTCCATGAAGAGCTCACAGTGGCAACTGGGGAATGACAGAAAAGTTTAACTAGATTTTTTTCCTGCTTCAGAGTTTAGAGCAAGGTATTCCAGAGGAGAGGGAGGGAGGACTCTCTACCCTAACTCTGAGGTTACTTAATCCCCAGGAGGAAGGAAGTTTTCAGTGTACTGCACTTCTTGCATATGCTGCCTTGTTTGATTTGAGCTACTGCCAGGTGCTGTTTTTAGTCTCCACTCAGTCCTTCTGCCAGGCTTTCACACTCCTCCTCCTCCTGTGGGCTTCTCTTCTATGGCCTTGTATTTATTTTCCTTCTTTCGTCTCTTCTCTCATCAGATATTCTTATTTCCATTATTCTCAAACATACTCACACCTTCTTTTGTGACTTTTGTCCTCTTCATTTTATCTTCTCCTTTCTCTGCTTGTTGCTGCTAGTCCGTTGTCTAGCTTAACTTTCATCTTTCATGTTACTTGATGAGAGTGGTTTTGTAGGACCTCATTTAATGTTATAGAACAGGCATTTTAGAGGTCAGAAATACCAAAGGGCCTCTTTCAGGGATGTGGGATCCAAAACGGTGCAGCATTTTGAATTGGGCACATTGTTAAGTACCAAATCTTATGCATGCCTCATGGTCACTGTTTGGGTTGGTGGACTAACTGATTGATTAATGGACAAACTAATCACATAACTACATGCTGAAATAAGCTGAAAATCAGCCTGGTGAAAATGCAAGTAATTTTTGAGAACAGAACCTTGCTGACATGTCTGCAACAGTCTTATAAACTGTATTTTAGCTGAAGCAAACCACCCTTTGGAAGTCTAATGTCTGTTGTCACAGTATCTCAAACCTCTACTGCTTTTGGAAATCATGCTTTCTAGACCTCTGCCTTACCAGTTTGCAGATTGAGGTTTCGTGCTTTCTGTATGCCTGCTGGTGACATCTCTGTCACCATGGGAGAATGCAAGAAACCTCAATGAGAAAAGTATTTTAATAAGGATAGCATTAAGAAGAGAGTGGGAGGGGAATACCATCCCCAAGAATTAGAGGTTTTAATGATGGAATGTTTTCTTCATTGTATCACAGTTCTCTCTCAGAAAAGAAGTCTTGGGAACCTGAGACTTGCTTTATCTTCATGCATCTTCTTACCTCTTTCCACCTACTCATGATCTCTGATCTTTGTTAATCTGTATTTGCTCTGCATGTTCACAGGGAAAAGTTCTTAAAGGAAAGGGGAAGGACTGCAAGGACTGAGAATTTAGCAAAGCTGATGGAGAGCAGGCATTGAGTCATGCTGAACTGTCCAAAAGCAGTGAGGAGCAGTCTCCCAACCCTGCTGCCTGAGAAGGTTGTCAAAGCAGAGATAATCATGGCATGGTCTTACCTGGTTGTTAGATTTCTAGCTGCAGAGTGTTGCGCTAGGAAATCCAGTTGAATGCAACCTGGGAGTTCCCCATGGCCCTTTCATCACAAAATGTGCCTTCCAATTGAGATCTGGCTATGTTGCAAAAAAAAGAGACTTATTCAAGCATGTTACTGCAGGAAAGAACGGGAAAAGGGGAGTCTTGTCTTGGTGAACCTTCCTTAGGAGCATTCAGAGTGGAACTGAGGAGCTTAAGTTCTCAGATTTAGTGGAGAAAGGAGAGATTCTGGTAGTCCATGAGAAGAGCTTTGGGGAGAACAGAAGAGGAGTTGAGTAAATATTGACAGGTTTGACTTTTTTGGGGTGCATTTTAGCAACATCTGTCAAGCTTCCTTTAAAAATACCCAGCCAGCTGTAGCTTAACTGTAGATATTTTCCATACTTACTTCCCAGCGTAAGGAATTGGCATTTTAATTTCACAAACAAATCTACCAGCTTTTTAGATTGTCGTGGTTTAACCCCATGCAGCTGCTCACTGACTTCCCCCTCACCCAGTGGGGAGAAAATCGGGAAAAGAAGTAAAACTCATAGGTTGAGGTAAAAACGGTTCAATAGAACAGAAAAGAAGAAACTAATAATAATAACACTAATAAAATGACAACAGTAATAATAAAAGGATTGGAATATACAAGTGATGCACAGTGCAATTGCTCACCACCTGCCAATTGAGGCCCAGTTAGTCCCTGAGCGGTGATCCCCCCAGTTTGTATACTGGGCATGACATCACATGGTATGGAATACCCCGTTGGCCACTTTGGGTCAGCTGTCCTGGCTGTGTCCCCTCCCAACTTCTTGTGCCCCTCCAGCCTTCTTGCTGGCTGGGCATCAGAAGCTGAAAAATCCTTGACTTTAGACTAAACATTACTTAGCAACAACTGAAAACATCAGTGTTATCAACATTCTTCTCATACCTAGCTCAAAAACATAGCACTATACCAGCTACTAGGAAGACAATTAGCTCTATCCCAGCTGAAACCAGGACAAGATTCATCTACCTGCTTACAGAAATGGAAACCCAGTAGGTTGAGTTTGTTGTCATGTGCTTTGCCATCATGGCTTTCTGGTGGTTATCTAAGCTTTACATAGTCTATTCTGTTCAGGTTTTGAGCTGTACTGTTTCCATATAATTTCATCCCTGAAATTGTGCCCACCACTACGATACGTGCTAGCACTGGGTTGTTAGACTGTTCTCACCATGGGATCTGAATGCCTCTTCACTGTAGTCTGTTTGGCTTCTTGTGTGCTGCACCCCATGCTGTGGTAGCAAGCTGCCTGGATATTACTATATTGTGGTTCTTTGCGCCTACCAGAGAGCACGAATGCTTATCAGGTGTCCTTAATAACATGAACCTGGCATTGCTTTATTTTCAACTCAGCTGCTTAGCTAAAAGAATGTGTTATTTAAAAGAAAAAAAGCAATTTCACCTGAAAGTAAATGGCCAAATGGAATTTTATTTAGTCTCGACAATAGAGGCCATTTGCTGTTGATGATTGCCATCATGGCATGCTTTAAGTGAGAACAAACATACTACCCCCCTCCAATACACACAGGCCTTTTTTCCTAACAGATTTATTCATTAAGCATATGTTCAAAGACTACAGCTATTACCACTTCTAAATAGAACCATTTTTTCATTGCTTTTCATAGATACAATGCTACAGTGTTATGAAAAACCCATTAACGTTCCGACTTAATTAACTAACATATTCTATTAAAACTCCTTTCTGCTCTAGCAGTTGTTTGACAATAGGCAGATAAATACTGTATGTTGGAGACCGACCTTCAAATGACAGTCCAAAGTTGCTGCTTTTTGCAAAGTCTTTAGCAGTTTGAATGCCTTTGTCTTCCCTACATGTATATTAAAAAGGTCTCTTATTTCTGAGCCCAGAAATAGGAGGGGAGGTGGTTAGGCTGCAAGGCTTGGTCCTAGCTTCTTTGCACAGGCAACGTTCCTGCTGAAATAGGTAAAAGTTTCATCTGACCAATTTTGCAGGCTTTCAGGGAGAGGGATGGCACTCCTGAAAGACACTAAATGCCTTCCATTTTCTATGCCTTCTGTGGGAGACAGAGATAAATACAGAAAGCTTTTTCAGAATAGGTCATTTTTCTTTCATCATATTCATGCAGGGGCTCTCAAAATGGCCCTTTTTAGCACCCTGTGTGCTCACCGGTACTGGCAGGTTCTGAATGTCCTTTGCCTGGATACTGAAGAGTCGGTGCTATTTTCCATAGGGGAAAATGCTTGTGCAACAGCTCTTAGGTAGAAGCTTCCTTTGTTCTTGAGGTTTTTCTGCATGCTACTAAAGTGCTATTCCTATTGCATGCACGTATGGATTTGGTGATGCTATGTCTTTTCAGTTGGTAAGACCATTTCAAAATCTGTAGAGATGAAAGGATGGACTATAATGTTATAATTATCCCCCAGAAGTAGGACTTGATATTTCCTTGATTCATCTTTTGTCTTTCATGTCTCTGCTCATCATATCTGAAAGACATCACAGTGCTTCTACCTGGGCCATGCATAAAATGTAGCTCTTTCTTGTCCATTCTGCTTATGATCTTCCCAGCATAATTAATGCTATCTTCAGGAAAAAGCACCAAGAGAGTGTGTTGCACATATTTGTCAGTGGGAGTTGAGGGGTGCAAGGAAAAAAAAAAAATCTTCTAGTAGAATCTGGCCCCTGTGGAGGAAGACCAGAGGTGGGGGTGGGTTTGAAAGCGCTGCATTGGTCCTTAGAAGCAAAGACTGAGATTTACAGTACTACTCAGTGCAGGCTTAACTTCTTCACTGAAGTCAAGTGTATACCTCAGTGTGGGAAGAGACTTGGTATGAGGTGTTTGGCATCTCCTGTTAATGCAGATGAAGTGTTCTGGATGGCATAGCAGGAATATAGCTGTGTGGATGAAAACTTGCTTCCCATTGACACATACTGTCACCCACACTTCATAAGGAACATGCTATGGAAGGCAATTGACTACCCGTATTTCAAAATATATTAAATAAACAGCAGTGTTTCAACATGGAGACAGCACAGTGGGGCAACTAGGAGTCCATAAGGATTTGTTTGGTGCCTTTGTGGTGATCTGAATTATAAATGTTATGAAATCAGGAGCTCCTGACAAGGAAGAAATGCTTTAATCAAGGCCTGAGAAAACAATGTTTTTGAATAGCCCCAATCTGTGTTGCATAGATAAGGTGGTAAAATAACTTGCTGTCTTTTAATCCTCAGAATAGGAGGTACTGTGAGACCTTTTATACCTGTAGCAATGGGATGTTTTAAGTGTACCTCCTTGGCGGCCATGCCTCCCACAAATGCAGCATACCTGCCACCTGCTTCCATGTAACATCAGATCGTGTTCAAGTCCTCTCCAGAATGGTCTCTGTCTAAGGTATCAAAGAGCATTTCTGCACTGTTTGCTGAAGTACAGAAAGAAAATCCCTAGGCTAGCTGATACCAAGCTGCCACTGGAGCTAGAAGTAGAAATGCTATGCTGATGCAGGATCCAAAATGGTGTCTCCACAGAACTTTGCTTACCACCTTGCAGACTTGGTGATCAATGTCAGCTCTTGCTAAGGTAACTCAGCATGAGGCTGTGTGGTGTGAGGTGCAGTCACCTTAGATCAAGTGGAGCCTTGGGATGCATGTGTTCATGGGAGGTTTGTTTCTTTAGATTGTTTTGTAGAGTGAAGCTCATGATTGCAGACAAGTGGTGCAAAATCCTCCCAGAATAATTGCAAAGCTCATCATCTGTGTGTGCTTTTTTTCGTCTCACCTTCTCTGACATAGATCTGTAACAACTTGTACATGTCTGCTTATCTATCTAGACAAAACATTGCTCTGTGTGTGTTCCCTCACTGGGAAAAGGATGAGAAGGCAAGCTGTTGTATTTTTTTAGTTGACTACTTAAGGCTGTGTACCCATGTTGATGAGCGCAGTATAGGAATCCATATAGGCTAGACACAAGTAGGCAAAGTGGACTGTTACCTTCTTCTGTGGGCACTGTTCACTTTTTGTGCTGCTTTGTGGTTAGCTAGGGGAAAGGAGAGATTAAGGAGACCATTATACCTACCACATTTTAATAATCTAAGCATCCCCCCAACATGAAGGGACTGCAGTTACAGAGGTAACAGAGCATTGAACTGGAAGCAATGATATTTAATTGTGCAGGCTTTGCATTGGGCCTATAATGGAGTAGCCCTGGATGGAAATAGCAGTCCAGTACAGAGAAAAAATGGAGTGTGGACATCCTGTTTCTACATGTCCACACCTTTATCTAGACAAGTGCTTATTCTGGAGCCTAAGTTACAGTATCTGAATGATACCCTTTCTTTCTGAGGAAGCCAAGCTGTGCAAGCATAGCCTTTTTAAATGCATGAAAGAAAGTGAAATGCTTATACTTGGAATAGTACCCTTGAGGCATGTATCAGGTTTGTGGCTGAAGATGATTGCTGAGATTAGTCTTGATATAATTTACTTTGCTCAGGAAAGAGAATGTCTTTGAAATAAATGTTGAATGTGATAGTGGCTTTCCTAAATGTTTTTGCTGAAGGCTCCAGGGCATAAGATTTTAGTCACTTAGTAACGCAGGCTATCCCCCAAATGAATGACATCAAAATGTTCACATTTGAACCTGGCAGGAAGCCAGCATATCTCCCATCTGTTTCAAGGTGCAAACCCTCTCATTCACTGGAGCAGAAAGCAGATTTAATACCTACAGGACACCAGGCTAGTAAGTCACTGAAGAGAAATTAGAAACACACAATGGTATTGGCATTAGAACTGTAGAAGTTACTCAGTTATGAGAATAAATATGGTTTTTTTTCAAGCAATACAAGTGTGCTAGCACCAATTCAGGTGATAGTAGTATGAATAGTAAATACCTTCAAAAGTGCATGAAACCGGAATGTGTTTGTTTCTTTTAATTGTCAGATTCACTCTTGTATCGCAGAGGCCGTTTGACTGGTTTCAAGTTATTGCTGCTATTTTTTGATTATGCATTCAGACACATTTAAGTATATCCTGTAGTTAAAGGCTAAAGGCACAAAAATTATAATTTGGGTTTGGGAAGGGAAAGTTGGTTATCCGGTTTCAGAAAGAGAATTCAGCCCAGTATATCTCAATCTGCATTGTTGTTGTGCTGTTGACAGTTCTCCCCGGCTATGTTGTCTGTGCAAGGCTGATTCACGAGCAGTCAAAGCCATAGCTCTTTAACTGTGGAATTACAGAGCTGCTTTGTGGGTTTCCATTTTCAGTGTTAAAGGGAGTTTGCAGGCTGGGAATAATTTGGGACAACCAATTCCACTGAAAGTCAACTTGCAGTCTGTTTACAAAAGCTCAAGGCACCCCCAAAATTATCACCAGGCACTTGAAAACTTTCACTGAAGAAAACAGCATAACAAAGAAATGTATTTTTTTATTAAAAAAAAAATGCATCTAATTGTTAAGTGGTGATCAGATGGACCTTAGGTAAGGGATTTAATAGGAAAGGAGGAAAGAGCCTTATGCAAAAAACAAAAGAAGCTTTGAATAGAGCCCTGATTGAAAGATGGCAAATGCTAATTATATGTGGGTGTGATAGAAGTTAATATTCACTGTCTCTGCCCGCCAAGGGTCTACATTCACTTTAGAGCTGTAATTTGACACCATATTTAATATTTTAGTTGTTTCGAAGCAAACACTGCTCTAGGGGCCCTAGCTGCCATGAGAAATAGCATATCCTTTAACTTGACATGTTTCACAGGAGAAAAGGAAAAAGGATGGTGCTTAACAATGCATCTTGTGTTACAGACCTGTAAGCATTAGTAGAGCCATTAAGAATAAACCTCTTGTGTATTTCATTTAGTAGTGGGATGACGACTTATATGTGGACAAGGGCATAACTAATCTTGCATTGTAAATTAAGAGCAACTCCTCCATTATTAGTAGAGACACAGCAGTTTATAACAATTAATGGAGAAGAAGTGGACCCCAGCAGGTGGTACAGTAGCTCTCATATACTTCCCATATGGTTGCTTTATCAGACAGTCCCTTACTGCTTCTGATGGCTTCAAGCAGTTCATATTTGCTGAACCTGTCTTTCTAGAGCAAGAGAGCCTGATGATTTTGTTTTCTTCCCGCTCCCATGTAAGTGAAGCTTACATCCGATTTAGAGTGGTGTCAGCCAAGGGTATTGTAAGCTGCTTTTCCCTTGTAACTCTGTTTCATATCAATTATGGACTAGAGATTTGGTGAGATGATCAAATACATTACTTTCTCTCATACTAGATGGGCTAGGTATATTAAGCAGCCAATAGCACTGTGTAGGACTCCAGGTCTGGGAGGAGTGCTATCTTGAGCATCTGGTTTCTTCCAAGAAGGAAGAGTTTGACAGCAGCTGAAATAAGGTGTCCCAGTCTCACCCTTCAGTGAAACAAAGTCTCTGGTGGCAGACTGCATCCTTCCCTCTGCAGGACTGACTTCATAGACCAGAGCCTTGTCTTTTAAAATTGTGTTTTGCAAATTCTTTTGATTATTTCGAACAAAAAAACTGTATGGAGGCAGGGGAAATTTGAGAAGGTTTTGAGTTTTGCTTTTCTCTTTCCCATTTATTTTCCCCTGCAGTTATCATTTTTTTCATGAACTATTTCTTGAGCAACATGATGATGAGCCACTCTAGGGGTGGGGAGTGGAAGTTGATATAGAAAGGCATGTTAATGCGATGTCATTAAACTCTTCTGAGACTGGATTTTGTCTTTGCACTTTAGGCCTGGAGAACACAAGCACATTTTCAAGCGAACAGGCTTGCACCAGAAGAATTACTGAGAAGCAAGGCTGAACACTAAGAACAGACTCTTTCTCACAGGCAAAACCAGGCTTACTTTTTTAATTGCTAATTCTGCTTAACAAAATAAAATCCTTATTTAGTTCCTAACAAGCCCTCAGTTTTTCTACTGAATACTAACAGTAGCAGTAGGTTAAAAATTACTCTGAAAATTAACCATGGTTGTCCTGGTTTAGTCTGAAAGTCAGTTTCAGAAATGCTTTTTCAGATAGTTGATTTAATAAGCTAGGAAGCTTCTGAGCATTTTCTTTTTTCATGACCTATAAACTGTACTGTCCAGAAATCTAATTACAGAAAAAATTACTACCTTGATAATTTAATTAAATGTATGTTTCTATATGTACAGCCCAACCTAAGAGCAATCTAGACCCTCTGTAACCATAATAGATATGTATTCCACCACTGATAGTGGAGTCCCTTTTCTACATAAGAATTTAATAGGTAGCAGGAGATGTTGGCTCCTGTTGTGCTTGGGTTTTATGGAAGCTGCAGGAAAATGGCTAAGATTTTCCCTTCATCTTCTGGAATGATGGAAGTTGGGGCTGGTGGACATTTCCGCTGCAGCAACTCAGCTGAAGATGCCCTTAGGAACTGGAATCTATCCAGATGGTATTGGCACTTACCATTGTGGCAGTTCCCAGTGACAGCCAGTCAATTACTACACAGTACCTGTTGAATTGTTGAAAAAATCACAGCAGCTTGAAAGCTCTTCTAAATCACAGACAAGAGGGAAAACCTCAAGGTCTGGTCTGAAGCCTGAAATTTGCAGAACGTATCAGCAAGCACATAACATCAGTGACTGATGGGAAATCAGATAAGGTTTGCAACTTGTTTGCTGGCCAGTCTCCTCTTGTTGAAGAAGAAGAGGGGAGTCAGTTTGTCTTGCAATCTGATATTTCTCTTCTTCATCCCTCTCTAGCAGCTTGCAGGCTTGCTTTTCTGTGTGACCCTGCAGTATCATAATAATGGTCCTGGGTGAACATGAACATTTTTTCTGACTTCACCTTTTTCTCTCCTCCCACCCATCCCAGATGAAGTGGCAGGTGGACTGAGTGGGAGCAGTGTGAAAATGAATGCAGAGAAAATGTGTGACTCAGCAGTTCAGCAGGGAGCTGCTGAGTGGAAAGGCAACTATTCTTCTCGCACACTGGCATCAGGTTCCTGTTCCCTCAGAGATGAAACAGGCCGTTTATGGATGGAGCTGTGCAGCCCACCAGCAGGGAGAAGGGGCTGCATATTCTTTCCTGCAGAACTTATTTCAAGTAGAGAGGAAAGTTTCTTCTCCAAGTTTGTTAAAAATTTTTCCAGTGAAAGGGGAGAAGCATTGGACTAGAAATGTGTAGGCCTCAGTTCACTGCCTGGCTTGCTCACAGATTTTCTGCATGACTTTCCTCCTTGCTTTCCTCTTCTCCTGATTCGTCTTTCCATTTTGGTAATCAGAGTTTGGCTTAAGTAGCAGCCAGAGCATACCAGCTGAACTTCAGAGGTGCAAGTTTCCAGTGCTTTTCCTGGCTAGTAGAGGACACCCATTTCCCCCTCTGCACTGTTGTTTCAGAACTCCACAGAGAACGTTTGCCTTTCACAGAATGAGGCTGCTGACTTTAAGCATGCTAGCTGCCACTCATGGACAAGCAAGTGCAAAGGAAAATTGGTGATACTTGTGGGTTGTCCTCTGTCACACAAGGGTAAATGAACCTTTTTCCTCACTCAGTATTAAGGAGGGGCCATTGCAGTGTCTTTCTGACATCTATAATGCAAAAAGTTGTGGTATTTTATTATCAGTTTCTGTGTTTTTCTTTCAGAAGGGAGGACTGAAGCAGATTTTTCTCAATAGACTAAGCAACAGCAGGTAGACATTTTATATCAGTGGTCATACTTACTAAAAGCTCAGTTTTAAAGCTATAGTGTGCCTTGTTGTTACCAAATTTTCCAGACTTGTGTTCCAGAGTTTGATCTTTCAGATGAACTTTTTCCCTTTCGGCTGATGTAGATAACATGCAAAAAACCCAACACGCCCCTTCCCCTGCACCTCCACCCACCCACCCACACCCCTCCAAGAAAAAAGAAAAAAAAAAAATGCATGGGGTGATGTTCTCTTGAATCTTCAGAGAGCCTGAAACAGTGCCACTTGAGAGCTCTTGAGCAGCTGAATTCTTCTTGATGGGCATATCAACCCAGGAGTCGGAGTGAATTAAATACCAATATTTTTGGCTACTTCCAGTGTGATCATTTTATCAGAAAGATCCAGCTTTCCCAGATAGAATCCCTGAATGTTATAATTTTCAGTTGTTGCACACACAGCTATGAATGCCTGTAGTTTGGCCCAGCTAATTCTTATGGTCCAGGGTAGATACACTTAGTGCAAACTGAAAGCATTAGAAATTGTAAGCTGAATTTCATCTCAGAATAAGTAACATCAGAGACTGACAACCAGGTTACTGGTACGTAGACTGGTGAAGAGTTTTCCATTCCTCTGTAATGTGTCAGAGATGTTAGTTAGAGGTACTTGAACCTCTTACTTGGATTCATGGTACGTCAGGCTTATTTCTTCTTTGAGCTTTGTTACAGAGAGGAGAATGAAGTCTGCAGTTGCAGTTTGCAGACCTACAAGGACCACTGGATGAATCTAAATGGCTTCCAGTTAGATACCGAAGTGATTTTAGAATTGCTTTGGTGCCTTGCAGTGCTTAGTGGTGAACTTCGTGGAGTATGTAGATCTGTCTGGGTTGTTGCTAGTGTTTGAATTAAGCTGTCTGGTATATTCTGAAGTAGCACTCTATGTGGTTTTGCGTTACAAACGCAGGATCTACCAATCACAAGTTCTTGGCAGCTAAAACTTGGACTTTTTCTAGAGTGGAACTGGAAGTATTGAGACGATTACATTGTTGTAAATCCCTTCTATCTCCAGTCAGGCAGTAGTAGGTAGCTGCAGGGTGCATTTGGGAATGTTTTTCTTTGCAGCTCTTAATCTGGATACTTCTAGGGGCTAGATGCGCTCCTCCCAATCAGAGTGTCATTCAGCCATTTGGAAAAAATAAATGTATTGAACTCTTGTAAGCAGAGCAGGTCAGGGATCAAGTAGAGTAGAAGTAGTCAGTACCATATCATGATAGGAAAGGTCAAAAAAAAAAAATTAATAATGGAGGAGCCAGGGAGAAAGAGATACATTCTTAGGATTACAGCAAGTGTTGGAAGTAGCATTCCCAGCTTTCAACACAGCTCATTAGATCTTGAGTGTAATTTTTAACATCACTTGTCAAATGAGTTAGTTAAGAGTGCACAGAGCGTCAAGGAAAAACAGACTTTCCTAGGTGGTGAATTGTATCCATCTGTAAACAGTAATGATGCAGCTTCCATCATTATGTTTAGCTCCTTAATATCTGAGATTGGCTGGTTATAAAGAAGTTCAGTAAGTTTCCGAATTGTAGAATAGTGACCCACTAGTTGGTTTCCTGTGGAGAGAGGAATATAAGTACACAAGTTGTTTGCCATGCAAGTATGAAGGGTCCCCTTCCTCTTACCCACTTCCTCCCATACCACTGCAGTGCAAAAGAAAGATTGACTTTTGGTCCAAAACCTAATTATTGTTTCCATCCTTCTTATACTGCAGTGGAAAGCAAAAAATAGAATGTCTTCTCAGCCAATACCTTTCTCCTAAAGCTCCGTTCTTTGATTAGATGAGCTGTCTTTTTACCCTCCAGCACAAGCTACTTCTTGTTCATGTGTGCTCTGAGGCAGCTCATTCACTTGCCAGCATTTGGACTTGCCTGCAATCAGTGTGTCTTCTGACCTGTAGATTTAACAAGGTCTTGACCAGATAAGTGCAGTACAATGCCAGGGCTATGTCCTGCGTATGCAGTTTAGATGCATGTGAAAAACAGCAATTGATTTGCAGACCCATATCAGTAGTATGCATTCATCTGCTGTTCCCTAATTGATAGCAGGTCCCCCTAGCAGTTAAATGGAAATCAGAGACAGTGACTTCAGTAGGCAGTTGCATTTTGATATCTGAAGAGGCTGTATGTGGATTTAGGACTGTGGTATGAAGTGTTGGTAATCTTGATGGAAGTGAAGTATTGCTGGCATATTCATACTTTGCAATGCTTCCACACTGTGGTCCCTTCCTATAGAGTAAATTCTTGCCATGCATAGCCATCATGAAGGTATAGACAGGTTCAGAGGGATATGTATCTCCACACATGTAAAAAAATATGGGACAATGCAGCTGAGCTGCTGTGGTGTGTTGGCTGCTGCAGCTTGAGAGTTGGCAGAACAGGTGAGGCCTGTTTTTCCCTCCTGTCTTGTGTGTCTGGCAGGTAGTTCCACAGAGCTTGGGCATTCCACCACAAATGAAGAAGCTGCCACCATTAACAAAATTTGTATTTCCCAGCGGAAAGGCAGTACTGCCCAGTCCTCCAGAAGCATAATTCCCACAGGCATGGTGTGATGGATGTAAGTAAAAGTCTAGTAACTGTATGAGCACTATATTTTCATAGGTGGGGTACATTTTATTTCTATTATAAAAATCCTTTTGGTAAGGAACAAGTCTTTTTTAATCTCAAGAATACATTGTTAAATTAAGTCTGCCAACAGAGCTCTGTCAATTCCTTGAGCATTAGCACCCATGCATAAGAGAGGACACAAGTTCCTTTTAAAGTGCTGCCGTGGTTAACCAAAACCAGGACAAGTGCTAACTTCATTAGGAAATACAGCCAGGATATGTGGTTCTGGGGGGTTGTTTTTTGTTTTGTTTTGTTTTTCTCTGAAGGCTCTTAAGTATGAATCAGTTGAGTTACAGAGCTGCTGATGCCTCGCCCACAGCAACATTCAATTGGATCATGGCATGTTTGTTACTGTAAGGCATTGTTGACTTACTTATCATTACTACAGTGCCTTTTAATGTTCCAGTTAAGTCTAGTACTCTAAGCACATGTTTTTCTGAGAGTGTATATAGGTATTGTTTCATTCTTCTGCCTTTTATGTACCCACATATGAAGTCAGAAGAAGAAAGAGATGGAGTCACAGGGGTTTTAAAAATGGGCATTGTCTGAGTTACAGAAGCCAGCTGATACCTTGTGAGTGGATAAAGATGTTTCCCTGAATAGGTTATTCCATAGCAAAGTGTAGTGCCATTTATTTTTGGCAGCTTGTACTGGTGGCTATGTTTCAGGAAAGAATACAGGATGAATGGATCACTGGCTTGATCCAGAAAGTTCCTTACTTTGAACAGCAAGGATGAGGTTAAGTTTATGGTGCTGTTTTGAAATTTCAAGTTGCTTTAACAACCCATATGGCTGCTACAGATGTCAGAGACCTTTTAATTCTTCTGCCAAAGGGGTTTTTTTTCTAGCAAGCTTAGTCCTGCGTCAAAGCAGAATTACTTGTGGAACTTGAATCCCAGTCTCCATGATGCAGGAGAGGAGTGATATCAGGAGGATATCACATGGATGTTAGATTTCATTGTCAGTCAAACTAGCAGAACAGAGGCTTAATTCACTCCTCCACAATGTAGTCATCCTTGTAAGCTGTCTCAAGACCTTCACACTGACCTTGACACAAGACAACTCTACTTATGTCTCACTCATTTATTACCTAATCTGTGCACTGAAAGAATCCACGGCCCATTAGGGCAAATAATACAGGAATATAGGATTGCAAGATGAAGTGTGAATGGTAATTGAAGTATTGTGTAAAGCTGACATAGTTAAATCAATACAGAACCGTAGGTGAGCATTGTTATGTTTGTTAAAATTTAATCTTTTGTGATTTGGAGTAGCAAATTTTTGAGTGGACTTTAATTCAAGGCACTTTCTTTGTATACCCAAGATATGAATCTTAATCTATAAATTTATATGTATGAATTCAAACAGTTCTCCATTATTTTAGTCCTTGTCTCTGTTGTCTTTTACTGTATTAGTGAAAATACCTGCTGATAACAGTATCAATTCAGCAGAGCTGGAGTCCTGGGCTCCTAGGTCCATAGACCAGATCTCTATCTTATGCAGTGAAAGCAATTGAAAGTAGAAGTAGTCTATTGTCTTTCATATAGGGCAGTCATAAGAAGGAGAATGTGGCTCCTACAATTGTACAGCTGTTGCTAGACAACACTGGAATACCAGGAATTGGGCTTCTGGGCTGTGGAGAGGCATAGATCCCCATGGTTACAGATACAGAGTGGTCCCCTAACTTTGACGTCTTTATTCCAGAAGGTGTGTGGTTAAGTGGCCTTCACATCGTCATATTAGAGTCAGGGTTCTCTTTCCAACCTAGACAGAAGTGACCTTGTAAAATCTCAGGCTGTTACAGATACGAAACAAAGAAATTCTGTTTACCTACTGCATAAGGCTGGTGAATGAGCTTTTGGTCAGTTTAAAAAAAAAGTCTGAAATATGAAATATTATGACTTACAAAAAATAGTTGAAAACTGAGCTTGAAATCTGCATTCCCTGGCTCCTTGTTCTGGTTATTTTCCCAAAGATGTTTTAGTTCTGCTCTGTGTGTATTTTATCTTGAGTTTTGGGGAGGAGTATCCAAGAAAGGAAGTCATTAGGATTTGGAAAAAAACAGGAAATAGGTTCATTAGCCATTCCTAGGGACAGAGGTGTGTTATTTAATGCAGATAGAGGAAAAGCAGAACTTAAAACATGCTTAGTGAAAACAGAACGTTAGAGACTTTAGGAGGAAGCTGTAATCAACTATACGTAAACAGATATTTTTCAAGGTTTGTATTTCAGCCACAGGTGCGTGTCTTCTTGCATGGATGGCAAAAATAATTTCTGACATCAAGATTCTGTCTCTGCTAAATTTCAAATTCCTGTTGCAAAACACAGAGCATAAACATCCCACAAGAATAGCGGGAAAAAATTGGCAATCATTAACAAGGGCTTTCCCCTCAATTCTTGTCCAAATGCAGTGAGACATGGAACAGTTTGGAAGCTTGAAAATTTTCAAATTTAACTGTTAAGTTTTAGCACATGATAGAAAATTAAAGCAGAGGTCAGCATTGAAAGTATTTAAGCAGCCTTAACTGTGACTGCTCAGTTGTCCTCCTGGAGTACTTAAGAGTCCAGCTCTATGTAGCAGGGTATCAAAGTCAGGTGTTAAGCATATGGTCAGTGTCCCTGGACACCCAGGACTGCATCTGGGCTCTCTGTGTTTCTTGTGGGGGGTTTGTCATGGGCTTACTGGCTGGAGCCTGAGGGCAGAGAGATAGAGCTCCCATGATCTCTTGTGCTGTATTCCAGAAACTGTCCACTTTTCTTTGAAAAGTGCTATTTTCAAGCAGTTGTCTTCTAGCATTAAAGACATATAGATGAAAGTGAAGGAAGTTTTACCACTGAGAAATACAGGCTGGAATTGTTGACACTTCTGATTTTACCTCTTTAGTTCTCTATTTTTCCATGTTTTCTTGGCCTGTATTTAATATGAAACTTTGATAGTGTTTATGCAAATTACTGTACTGAGTCCTTCCTGGCAAATAGTTAATTTCAGCATATACCTATGGTATGACATACATGGGTATATGTCTATCTAGATGCATATTCTTTATGCTTCCTGAGAAATACCTGTGTAAACACAATGAAAACAGCTACATGTAACCAGTTATACTCAGTATCCCCTGCTCAAGCCACTGCCAATCACAAACTGAGTGGAGATACTTTGAAAATGAGAAACCAGTAACCTGAGCTACTGGGGCAGAACCTGGTAGTAGCTCCCATATGCTCCTTCTTGTGTCTCTGGGTCTCTCCAGTCATTACACAATGATGACCCTGTTGTTCCTGGGCGTCTGTGGGAATGGAGAACTTGGTAGAGGAAGCCATCAGCATTTCCCAAACACTTTGTTCTCTTGTGTGGGGATGGATGTCATAAGATCTGTTTCAGTGAGGGGAGGGAGAACAATCACAGAGTGGGAATAAACATCTTGTGTTCCTGTCCACTCTCACATTTTTGGATTTTAGAAATCGGAATGGGATATATTCATGAATCCTTACTGTACCAATGGCCAGACCCTCAGCTGGTACATGGATCCTATGTTTTATTTGCCTAATTAGAGCTGTGGCTAGTTTATGGTTGCTTATCTGACTTAGAGTTACTGTTGTGAGACATTTAGAGAAATGTCTGAGAGGAACATTTTGTAGAAACCTGACCTCAACAAACCATGGAAGGGCCAATGATGTGGATTTTCCCTTGTGCACAGGTGGCTGGCTTAGGCTTAAGGCTAAAGTGTTGTGCACAGGGCAGCCTTGGGACTTTCCTCATGTAGAAAGATGTAAATCAGTAGTACTTATATCAAATGGGTCTGATCTTTCACTCCTTTTAGCTTGTAAATTAGTTTATATCTACACAGACTGTGTTCAAAATACTATTACTGAGGGACTAGCCACTCCAGTGCATATTCCCACTGAATGGAATAGCATTACATTAAATAGCTCTTGAGTATGAATTCATCCAAGAAGTAGGTTATTAGAATAAAGTCTATTTTATTAGTGCCTTAGGACACTCAGCCAAAACCCAGAGCCCTTGAGCACTATTCAGGCATGTAACATGAAACAGTCTCTATCCTAGAAATTTATAATCAAATTAGACAAAGCAGACAAATAAGGGGAAATAGAGAAATTGAGGCAGGGAGGGACAAAATGGGTTCTCTGCCACCATGTAGCTGGGAACTGTGGAGCTAGGAAATAGCACAGATGGTTCCTTTTAAAAAGTGAAAACGAAAAGGTGCAGCAATGTAAATGAGAATTTATTAACAACAAAGCCCAGAATCTGCACCTCCGGAAAGAAAGGGAAAATAATTTATCCGCCCACACTTACTTTTTTCTTACGAAGGCAGGTGAATACAGCTGCACTAATAGAGTGTGACGCTCACAATCCTGAGCCATGCTTAACTGATGCAGAACTGAGAGGTAACCATCGTCTCTAGGAAAACAATAGCCCTTGCAGCCTCCACAGTGGCTGCAGGGTTACATGCTATTCATTCCCTGCACGTGTCATTTTCATGTGAAGGTCTTTCCAATCCAGCTGTTATGGAGTCAATGGATGAAGCTGAAGGACAACAAGGACAGCTGAACAGGAAGGAGCAGTCCCTGAAAACCTCCCAGAAAACAGCGCTGCTTGGTTGGGCTGACTGGTGGAATGGATTAATGCCTGGAGACAGCATGTATCTGTTTGTCCTCTCACAGATACTGGTAAGGCAGCTTGACATCACTTTGAAATGCTGGGACCCTTCTTTTAAGCTTTGTTGGCTTGGGAGGTTTCCTCCTCATTCATTGTAGATGTAGCAGTGGACATAGCTGCAGTCCTATCATTTCTGCAGCCACCTCTCACAGCCTTGCTTTGCAAACAGCCCCTGCCTTTTGATGTCTCAGACTCTCATCCTATTCCCTGCCCCTCTGCAAATGCCTCCTTTGCCAAATGACCCATCTCCCAACAAAACCATTTGCTGTAGCTGATATGTATGGGGGTAAATAACCGTCTTGTTAAAAGGTAGAGTGGGAGGTGTATCCTTTAAAGTTGCAATGCGCCTTTCATGTTTGGGAATGAGGGTATACCTCTGTGTGAGGGTGTTTAAATATAGCAACATTGCTTTTGTAGTTTTATGATAACTGTGGTGCGTGCAGCAACCTTAAGTGGTTCAAATGAAATGTTTCAACATGTGTATGTTTGTGTGTGTATCTGTTTATAGGGATGCTTATGTGAACATGGCTGTTTGTGAGAGCTTTGCATAGTATGGGCTAGGCCTTAATAGTCTTTTAATAACATACAAAGTTCATTGAATTACCAGTTTTAATCTAAAAGTAATAATGCTGAAAGTTCAGAAATCAGAGGAATCTGTTGCTTTTTTGATGTACAGGCTACCATGGGCAGTCCTTTTGCTAGTGTAGATCAGAGTAAGCTTGCTTAACTCAGTGATATGTATCTAGTTAATGGTAGCTAAGCATTTAGCCTTCAGTCTTTTTATTCTTGTTAAGGTACAGCCTAGAAAATACCTGACTTCTTAAAGCAAAAATGATGATCAACATGAAATCAGTGAGAACTAAATTAGTTAATTATGCAGTCTTGAAATGAAAATGAATGTTTGTCTAATGAGAGATGCTCATTATATATTTTATGATTGATTGCACAGCTTCTCTGCACGATGCTGTGGTACAGCACTTATGGGACCATCCCAGCAGCTCAGAACGCCTTTGACCTGCTGTCTTACTTGCTTACCCCATTTAAACAGTTTTTGTCAGATCAAGGGGAGGTAAGTCCCTGTACTCCTCTCTGATTATATAGTTGATGTCAGTAGCCTTGGGTGGTACTTCTAATATCTGTTCTGATTAAAAGCATAATACACATGTACTTCTTATAATATAGTGACTGCTGCATTGTGTGTGTGTCCTAAAACGGTGAAAAGAGTTTTCTGAAAATAGTTCCGTATTTTATCTTCAAGACACAGCGCTCAATTTTTGGCTATCATGTTAGATAAGCACAGCAGATTTTCCATAATGTGCAAATGATTGCAAATGAAACAAAGCAATAAGAAATCAGCCCACTAAGGTTTAGTTCACAGTAAAGGGAGACCTGGAACTTAATTTATTAGGGTGGATAGAAGCTTAAATTCTGGAAGAATGGATCAACCCACATAAAGGGGCAAAATCACAAGATACTCAGTCACAAAATTCTGGGTTTTGTTGAGTGTTTAGAGCATAGCCATGTGCAGTAAAAGCATTTCAGGTGTACTAGGTGTACAGATTCAATTATTTTTAAAAAGCTACCCCAATAAAATTGCTTAGCTTCTCACCATGACATAATGGCACATACACCAGTATGATTCATCTGATAAATTACTGGGGTAATTTTACCCAGTGCAGATTTCTCTAGTGTGGACAGAACCTTAATTAAGTGTTAAGCAGCTACTTTCAAAAATCAAGTGAAATATATTTGCTGTCAGAATGCTTAGGTTCATCATACATGATCTTTGTAGCAGAGGCTATGCAGTACAAATAGGAAATCTGACTCAGTGCCTCTTGTGGCTGAAGTACAGTGGATAGAGTTCTGTATTGTTTTAACAGTATTTATGAACTGCTCTTTTGTTTATTTGAAAGAAGCACTTTTTCTTTGCCCTTTCTCAGTTGGATTTATTATGCACAATCAGAACTCTTCATAGAGTATAGCCTGTATCTTATTTACAGTGGGTCAATCATTAACAAATTGTTTCTTACAGAAAATCCCTGATTTATAGGATTTTGACTTAAAGTAAGTGTTCAGTGTGGAACAAACTGATTCCTAGAATGCACCACAAGAACACTCCGAGTATGACTCTGTGCAGATGTTCATGCATATCTGAGGGCTGTTTATTATAGCACTATTTACTGTGCAAATTTAGACTTGAAAACAGGAAAGGCAAAGAAGTCTTCTGACATTAAAATAAGCAAATGTAAGCTCTTAACTCTGACTTTCTTTTTAGCTGTACTAGTGGGTCAGAAACAGAGTAAAACTCCTTGCCCACTGAAGCCTATTAGAATTGAATTTTGCACCTACTACTGAGGACAGGCTGAACTCTAAACTACTTAAATATGACTAAGACATCGGAGTGAATTTCACTGCCAGTGCTGTGAATGAACCTGATGGTATTTCACAGAATGTGTAGAAAATGTAGAAAAGTCCTCCGTGATTGGGTTTTATGTAAGGATCATAAACATGGGAACAGTAAACTTTCTTCAAAGCCCTTTGCCGCAGTATAAAATTACACTGACTGTGGCAATGAAACATTGGTCCAGGCTGCAGAATTGAATCATGGATCCAGATCTCAATTTTGGCAATGCATGAGGGTAGGAAGCAGATTTCCTGTTTGCCTTCACAGTGAAATCTGGTTTTTAGACCTTCTGAGATGCTGGGGCTTAGAGGTGGTTTCAATTTCAGTATTCTCCAAAGCCTGGCATTTTTTCTGTTGGTAGTGGTGGCTTTTCCACAGACAAAAGTATGGTATGACTAAATCTGTATGGGAAATCCAAGAATGAATACACAGATTGCCAAGAACAGGCATGCAGATGCTATACTGTGCCCCTGAATACTTTATGAATCATTGTCAATTCTGTTGTTTCACAGGACCTGAATAGAATCGGGAGCATTGTGGTATTGTACATCCTGCTGTCTTTAGCTTCTCTAGGACTGTTATTTGTAGGATCTCTGGTAAGTTATGATACTGTGCAAACTATATCCATGCCCTTTTTCAGCGAGTTTTTGTAAGGTGTCCAATTTACCCGAAGTTGTTGATGTGATGCCCAAGTTGATTGTAAAGCAACATCTTTGGGGCTATTTCTATATAATTATCTGCTTGCTTTACATAGAGGAATCATGACTACACTTACCCTTGCTCAATTTCTTGATGAATTGGGGATTACACTGATGGGTTTTATTCTTGCCATCCACAGATGGGCAAACTATTTTCACTTAAATAGAAGGGATGTGGTCCAATAATGGGACCATCTAATATTGCTGCCCTATGAATTGGCTGCAGAGCATCCAGTGATTTAAGTGGCAGAAAGAGCCGTTCCAGAGCACCAGTGCACTTGTGAATGTAATGCCCTTGTAGATGTAGGCCAAGGCCCCAGTTGCAGAACAAGATTAGTGGCATGACTAAAATTGATCTAGTTAGCTGTCAGCTGTTTGGGAGCAGGAGGAGTGTATTGTGTTTCTCCCTTGATTGTGTAACTGGCACAAAGTTGTGTGGTAGATGGGAAAGCTATGGAGAATTCTTTCTTTTTAGGGAGCTCTAATTGAACATGGCTTTTCATACCCCTGTATACTGTTCCGCTAGAGTGGGAATGCAGTTACTGAATATGAAGGTGGAACATCACCTCCTGTCCTTACAGCAGTGCACATTCAGGTAGCTCAGGAAGCTGAAGCTGTACTGTGTACATGCCGTTTGAGTGATGTGCAGTATAATGAAGTACATCATAGAATCACAGGACTGCTGGTGGGAAGGGACCTCTGGAGATTGCTAGTCTAACATCCTGCTTGAAGCAGGGCTGTTGCCAACAGTCGATAAGGTCAGCAATGCGTTTTTCTACACAGGTTTTGAAAACCTCCAGGGAAGGAGATGTATCATCTCTCTGGGTACCTGTGCTATGACTGCATGTCGCTCTTGGGGAAGAATTTTTTCCTAATGTCTGATCTAAATTTCCCAAAGCTGAATGTCCAAGCTGAATTTCTGCAGCTTGTGGCCATTGTCCTTTATGATACCAGCTGCCACTACCAGGAAGAGCCTGGCTGCATTGTCTCTGGAGCTGCCCTTCCAAGTAGTTGCAGGCTGCTGTTGGATCACCCC
Source organism: Haliaeetus leucocephalus (assembly GCF_000737465.1). Taxonomy (NCBI): domain Eukaryota; kingdom Metazoa; phylum Chordata; class Aves; order Accipitriformes; family Accipitridae; genus Haliaeetus; species Haliaeetus leucocephalus. The sequence goes on along the minus strand of NW_010972609.1, from coordinate 14,398,997 downwards.
AGCCTCCTCTTTGCCAGGCTGAACAAGCCCAATTCCCTCCACCTTTTTCAAAGGTCATGTGCTCCAGACCCCTGACCTCCTCTGTAGCCCTCTACTGGGCCTACTCCATTTTGTCCCTATCTGTCTTAAACTGGAGGGCCTAGAACTGGACACAGTATTCAAGGTGCAGCTGCATCAGTGCCAAGGAGAGGGGAATACCTCCTTTGATTTGCTGGCCACACTCCCTGGTGGAAAGTTTGTCATATTACATACCATGGTTAAGTTCACTCAGAGGCAGCACAGTGGCAAAATCTTCTGTTTAATGTGTCAGGTGAATGAACTTTTTAAAACCATTCACAAGGTGAAGTAATTAGTGTTAATGCCTCCATTATTGGGACCATTGATGTAGGCAAGGAAGTTAGCCGGATTTATACAATTTTCTGCTTTTTCAGTGCTGCCGTTCCTCATCCAGATGAATTTTGTCCTCAAAAAAATAAAATTCTAGTGTTTTTGTAATTGCAAATATTAAAGAACAAAAATGAGACATCTGAGAATTGTGATGAACTGTGTCAATTCCAGGTAATTTTGCAGCAAAACATTCTGAGCTGGAAATCGGAATAGCAGGGATTTGATTTTTCTGCATATCCAACCTATTTTTTGGTGGATGGAAACATTTTATTGCTGAACCATTCTTAGCAGAGAAAGGAACTTTACATGAAAGCTCTCTGTGCCCAAAAATTCTGATCTCAGTTTGAACTGCTTTGCATATGTGGTAACTCCTTGCAAGTGAACACTTATATCAGTGTAGATGAGAGCAGTCTTGGCCCGTTTTTAAGTGTTCATTAAAACTTTTGTACAGAAAACAGTTTTATAACAGTTTCCACGTAGTCAAGCTTGCTCTGTTTTGTATTCCTGTGGTCTGTGCTAACAGTCTTCTAGCTAGAGTGGATGCACGAATGTCACTGTTACAGCCTGGTCTCTGAACAAGTTGCAGAGCACCAGAATATAAGAAATTTCCTATGAGTTCAGACCAATGATCCATCTTGCCCAGTGTGCTCTCTCTAACAGTGGCATTAGGAAGGAGAGGCTGTTTAGAGAGAGCGTATGAGCCTTGTCCCTTCCTACCTACCTGTTACCTTACTCTTTGACATCTCAGGTCATGCTGCTTTGCAATTTGAAAACATCTGCTTCCATCAGTATTTAGGGAATAAGGTATAAAATAGTCATTAGCAGAACATTGAAAATAACGTAGTGATGGAGCTAAGGAGGGTTTCTAGAATCCCAGCCTGGTGGAAAACAGACAGTTGCATGAAGGCAGTTTTCTTTATTTTCCCTCTGTCTCAGCTGAGTGGTCTCTCTCTTTCTCATCCCCTCTTTGTTTTTTTGTGTGTGTTTTAAATTGGTTTTAAGCAACGTGCTGCTTAGAAGGGAACTTGAAGGGGTCTTTTATGTTGAGGAGTGCCTTTATGATGAAATCTTTCTTTCCCAAATGTACCCTTCTCTCTTTATAGATGGACCTGATACATCAGTCCCACACTTAAGTATATTCTAGATGGCATACCAGTGAAAAGCAGCTTATGCATTTTTTTATTCAGCAGCTCTGGTAACTTACAGTAATGCTTTAGTAGTTCCCTGGGGAAGGGAGAAAATGTGCCTGTTTATACAGGTACTTTGTTGCTTTAATGTAGAGCAATAACTGTTGGGCCATATAACAAGGCTAAGAAGTGGTGGTTAAGTGGATTCTCAGAAGTGATACCAAGAGAACAGAGGCCCTGTCTGGTCTGTGCACATGCTAAAGTCCAGCTCATTCCCATATCAGGGAGTTTGTGACTCTAATATATGTACAGCAAATTTTTCAGGAGAGTAGACCTTAGCTAACATTTGAAGTACTTTTCTGAGAGTAGCCAGGTACCAGGATGTGTTTGGAGGTTAGCAATCACAGTGATAATAAAAGGCTGGATAGAGTTCTTGAGGCTTGTATTAGTGATGCTGTCTGTTTTCCGTCCCATATAATGGTGCGTTAAGACCCTGGCAACTGCAGAGAACCAGCATTGAGCTGTTTAGTCCTCCTGAACAGTTTTCAGAGCTGACTATTTTTCCATTATTTAGTTTAACCCCATCACTTTTATGTGTAACTTAATTTCTTCCAGTGTCTTGGGCAGCTCTTATTTACCACACACTTCTTTCAACCCAAAGAAAAGCTGCTTTGTTTCTAGGGTGAACTTTTTGTTCCTTTGGATTTACAGTTTGTTAAATCACCAGTAAAATCAGTCCTGTGTCACCACACCAGCTCTAGAATCTGTAACATATAATTGGTACCTAGACCTTACACTTGTCCCTCAGCAGTTGATTTTTAATAACAGCAGCACTCTCCAGCAGTACGAAGTTGTTGAGCAGATACTTTACACTCTGAACTGCTCAGCTATTACAGTCTTGCAGTATGTGAAAGAACCATGTCTAGTACTGTGGGACTGCCATGCTCTAGAAGTCATCCTGGGGAATGAAAATAGAATCAGATCTTCAAGCTTCTTGCTTGTCATCCAACAGGCCAAAGCATGTAGGACAGACTCAGTTCAGACTTGGCCCAAAATTTGTGTAAAATAAAGGTCTAGTAATCATGTTCCTATGTTTGCTTTTGTAATTACTGTGTACTGTGATTAACTGAAAAAAACAAACAAAAAAACATTTTATTTGAAGTAACTGTCAAATGAATACTGCTGCTTTGTGACAGTCTAACATTTGCTAAAGCTGACTATGAACAGAAATTAAAACTTGCTTCACTTCCTTTCATTCTTTAGGCTCAGAGAAATGAGAGTACATGAAGACACACAGGCACAAGAAAATTGTTGTTTAAAATCCTATACAAGCTAATATGCTTTAGTAGCCTAGGAAGAGAAATTTGACCTTTTTTCATGGCACATTTTCTAAATTCAACTGCCCATTTAAATGCCATATAAGAAAAGGATGAAAGAGGCTTTACTTTGGAAAATACGAGCCCTTATTCTTAGTCTCAAAAGGATGTGTGACAGTACAATATAGTTTGTATAACATTTAGCCTGAGTGATACTGCTCCTAGTTCAGTGCTAAAGGGATGAAGTTGGCCTAAGGTTCCAGATCCTGGAATTCAGAAGTGGGCTTGAAATTTTTAACTGAGGCCTGTGTGGGGGATTAAATAGTCTACTGATACAATCTCCAAATCATCTAGTGTGCCACAGCATCCGTGCAAACCAATATGATACAGTAATTTTTTAGATTCATGCCATTTCAAACCTTTCATTAATTTATATTATAAACTTTAATATTACATTTATGTCCTAGAACTTCACAAGATTTATTATTTAATGTATATACCATATTTAAATCAGATAATTAGATTACAAAACAGTCTTTGCCACTGGACAGAAACTGATATGGGCATTCTGAGTCTCAAAACAGGTACATCAAAATCAAGGCCTCTTTAAAAAATGATTGGTTTATACATGAATTTGTGGTACAGTGCCAGATTTTCAAAGATGTGCAGTTCAGGAAAACTGTATTTACTTTAACCCAGCTATATCTAAATTTTATATGGAAAACCATAAGGAGAGGTACACTTGTAGAATAATACAGTAGGTTTTTATTTTGTAAACAAACCTAGGAAGTGTAAGAAACTGAACAAAAGGACAGTGATATCATGTTGGCTTGCATGTGATGGTCACAAGCACATTCCGCTTCCACTGTATCCCTGAGTTAAGCCTGGCCAGCTTTGTGGAAACCTCTGTGGCTGAAAGCAGGTTTGAATGGGTAGATGTGAATCCTTGTAACATGCACCACAAAGCTACTTCTGCATGGAACATTCCTGTCCTCTTCAGTACTCTCCAATTCTAATACGTTATAGCAAACTGGGATGCTGCCCTAAAGACCCATCCTCTAGGCTGTATGGAAGGGCTGGCAACAAGCAGAAAGCTTTTTTAAATGTTTGTTTCCTCCAGTTTTGGCATCTACTCAGAGCTCGTCCAGACCCCCCCTTTCCACTACAAGAGGACAGACGCCAATCTGTGAGCCGGCAGCCTTCATTCACGTACTCAGAGTGGACAGAGGATAAAAATGAGGATGACTTCCTAGATTTGGATCCTGTACCGGAGACTCCGGTCTTTGACTGCGTAATGGACATTAAAGCGGAGACAGATCCAGCTACTCTAACGGTTAAATCCATGGGCTTGCAAGAAAGGTAGGGTAGATGTGACTAATAGGGGAAAGTCTGGTCCCAGATTTTGTGGATTTAGGAGTTCTGTGCCTAGTAGGAAGCTTTATTGCCTTCATGAATGTCACTTTAAAATGTGGTTTTAAAAAAGCCAAGCATCTGCTTTATTTCCTGTCTTGTTTTCAGTCCAGTCATAAATATAAACTTATTAGCCAAAAAACAGAGAGTTTCTAGACAGCTGTCAACAAGTGTTACTCAAAAGCATAATTTCTTTCCTTCAAAATATCCATTTGTGTTTGATCAGTCTCTTGCCATTCCCCAAGATGGCAACTGCATAGCATGAAATCCACTACAGGGCCGTGGAAGCTTTTACCTCTGAAAGAGGTGTATCTTGTTAATTTTTTTCTGCCACTCATGCTAGAGGATTAGTTCTTTCTCCAAAAGCAAACCATAGGACAAGTGGTAATCTGCAATAACTCTCATATAAATAGGTTAGTCCAATTCCTTTGAAATTAACCCAGTAATGAACCTTTGGGGTGAGCCAGTGTTCACTGCTTGAACCATCAGGACAACAGAGCTTCTCGGAGAGATTCACAGTGGGGAAAAGACAGCTTTATGACAAAACGAAGATCTTTTTCTGTTTTGTGTTCTTTCATTTGTCTTAGTGAAATAGAACAAAGATCTTGGTGATAGAAATCCTGTGAAGAAATTCTGCAAAGGTGATGATGTTAGGAATAAGAATGAGGTTACTGAAAGGCCCAACATAGCAAAGTATCACTTTTCTTTATTTCTAGATTTTCAAGCTTAATTGGAGTGCTAACCATAGTTAATTCTCATATCCAAAACTTAAAACAAAGGGCAGAACTTAGATTTCAAAAAGTGTGATGCTGAGTTTCCAAAGCTCCACATGACACAGTAAAAGGGAATGTTACAGAAGAGGCTTTTAATTTGCACTCTCTGAGCTTAGAATGTTTTTTCTCACTTTATTCTTGGTTACAACATTTGTCCTAAAATGTCCTACCTTCTACTGTTATATTCTACTTCAAATATGAGATTGCAGTAACCTCTGGGGTTTGTCCCTGAGCCTGCTGCTACCAGTGAGTTTTGCCATTGTTTCTTGTTATGGGCAAGACGGGGCTTGAAATGCATCAGTCATTTGTGCTTTTCACTATCCCTGATTCCATTCCATTTCTCTCATTTTAAAAATTTCTTCTCAGGTGACTGCTAGCCTGCAGGAAATTTATTTACTGTTTCAAGAGAATTGGGGAATATCAGTTGGGAAATATCAATTAGTTCAAGTAATGAATTACATTTAAAAAACTGTCAAAGAAGTATAGATGGGAAAAAGAAAGCAATGGCTTGAAGTTCTCACACTAGGTAGAACATGTACAGTTAACATGTGAAATAAACTTGTTTTCAACATACATGTGTGCTTGAGAAGCCAGACATTATTTCAGGTTTGAGCTGTGCTCTGACAGATTTAATTTACATCAAGCATTGGTCACTCTTCCTTTGTTTGGTGTTGTGTTGAATTATCTACCTATCCCTCTTTTGCATCCATTCTCTCTCTCTTACTTCCCTTGCATTCTTTAACCACCTACACCATTAGAAGGGTAGTCACTAGCTAAATTCAAACAGCGCTGAATGTTACTCTTAAGAAGAAACAATCTCATTTCCTCATGCTGAAGACTATTACTATCTTTATGTATGTAGCCTCTTCTACTTTAAAAGAACCAAAAGTATTCGTTATCAAATGCAGCTGTTTCTGGGGAGGAATGTAGTAACTATTTAACAGCACACAGGAGGATAGGGTAAAAATCTTTTGAAAGGTGTCACTAAAGATTCAGTGTCTACCACTAGTGGTCATGTTTCATCCAAAACAATTTCTCCAGGAGGCTGGCTGCCCATTCTTCTGGAAAAACTCCCAAATCCAGAAAAGGGCTGTGATCCAAGTAACAACTTCTACTGTCTTCCCCGTGAGCTGGTCACGCCTGCATGTTTACATGGCTTTTCAACAGCTCCTGCAAACACCTCCTAACCAGATTTTGCCAGTTGAGAGTCATCAAAAATAGGTTTACTGTGTGGATGCATAGAACATTACATCTAGTAATCATTGTATTGTGTGATTTTATTATTATGTTAAGGATACTTAAATATAGATTCACTGATGGCACTTGAATCTTACTTTTGTCTGTGATATGCAAGATTGACAGAAGCTCAGAAATGCTTTAAAAATGCATTCAATAAACAATGCAGGCATATTGACTTTTTCAGATTTTGTGTGGCTAACTTACAGTAAAGTCACTAAAGATTCTACATTCAACAGCATCTCTTGTTTTTAATGTAACTGTTAAAATATTGGGACATTCATTTTACCCTTTTCATGATTTACTGTTATGGAAAGAAAGTTTTTCAGACAGAAAAATTATTTGCTGCAATGGTTGGCTTCTCATGTCTTTTTTTACTGTTGAACTGGTAATGTTTATCCCAAGATCTTACCCCACTGATGTTGTCTGTGCTACTAATGAATGGTTATTCAGTAGGATCTGGCCTGACAAAAACTAAGACCGAGGTTTTCACCAATGGTGTCTAAAATGTCAGTCCATATTTAGGCATCCAAAAATACGGTGTGATTTACACAAGTATGAAAACTTTGCCTGCTCAGCACCTTTGACAAGCGAATTGCTTCTGTTTAGGTGACAAATTATACAGTTACCCCACCACAGACAACACTTTGAAAGTGTTGGCCTTCATATTCCAGTGCAGAAAATCATCTTCCGGTCTTGTCCACACAAGAAGCATCAGCCGTTTTTCACAGTTAGTGGCCCAAATGTACACAGCAGAACCAGCTGGGTGCTTTTCTAAAGTCACTGTTTATCTGTCATTTGGACCGTGTTCATTGCTGACAATGATGGGTCAGTCTGTTGTGTTGTAAGCAAACTTTGATTGCTCTGTTTTGCAGAAGAGGTTCAAATGTTTCACTCACACTGGATATGTGTACCCCAGGCTGTTCTGAGCAAGGTTTTGGCTATGTCATGTCACCACGGGAACAGTCAGCCCGAGAATACCTCCAGACAGCATCAAACATCCTTACTGAAGAGGAACTGCACAAGAAAGCACTGGATCCTTTCATACTCCAGGCAGAGTTCTTTGTGAGTATCTGACCCCTCTCTTCTAGAAGCATCAGAAAAATGAGATGTTGACTCTCTTCTATGAACCTTGCTACTATTTTCTGCAAGTCTAAAATTAGTACATACAAACTCCACTTCCATCCATGAAGCATTTAATGCAACTCCCAAATTCATCATCCCTTGGAATGACAACATCTGAAAGGTTTCAGTGATGTTGTCACTTAAAAACTAGAGAATTTGTTCTGGCAACAAAAAAAAAGCTTTGTTTTCACAAGTGGTTTTGTTTCTGTCAGCTGGCTACTTTTTAACAAAAAAAATCAAACTTTTTCACTAGAGTACAGAAGAAGAGCCAAGTTTGCTATAGGCGTAACTTCCTGAAATATGTCTGGAGTTGCCCTAGGGATTAAATTAGTCCAAGTGGATGCTCTTTGCTGTTTAATGCTTGGTGTGGAGCTACTTTCCAAGCCTGAATGTCCGCCAGTTAATCGAAGCACAGGATGGCTATGTCACTCAGCAGGAGCCATAGAAAGTGTGTCTTACTGGGTTTTTTTTCTGCACAAAAATTATTTACTAGTTGTAAGGTGCTCTGTCAGTTGCTTTTAGGATTCTGAAGTATGTTTCCTTGGATCACTGTGTCCACTGTTGCTTTGGGAGAAATAATTCTTTGCCTCATTTTGAGAAAAAATACACACATACAGATGAAGCAAGCAGTTGAAAATTGGATTTCTAAGTAGTTTAGGATAAAGGCCAGATACATTTCAGTATAGTGAGTACACCGGCTCTTTAGATCTTTGCATTCTATGATTCTCTTCCCTAATTGCTTGAGTGTCCATGTGATAGGCATAGTCATGTTTATTGTACCTGGCAAAAAAAATATGCGAAACACTGCAGTGGCTATGAGTATTATGTCTACTAGGCAGGGTTGTAAATTCCTGCACAAGATGGGAGGTAACCAGGGCACAGTCTTTGCATGCACATGGTCAAGGGCTACAGAAGTTAATGCTGCCAAGTCAAATATTTTCTTACACATGGAATCTCAGCAGAGCCCGAGGAAGATGGATGTTTTGCAACATAAAAGCTCTTTCAGCCTGTCCTCTTTATGACCTATAAGGGTCTGAAAGGGCAGGAGTAACACTTTGATTATCACTTGCTGTTTTCCCTCCTTGTGCAATTTCAGGGTTTTTTTCACTTTACAAGCACAGGGGGAGATAGATAGTCTGGACTTCTGTTTCAAAACAGACCACCAGATATCTGTGGTCCTTAATTCACTTAGTGCTGTACAAGTCGAAGAAAAGCAGCTTTTGTGTAGGCAAGCCCTGATTCTTTTAAAGTAAAGCATCTGTTGCTGTTCTAGGGAGGAAATGTTCGCTTAGTGAGTGTCTGAATTGACTGCTGAACAAGTCCACATACAGTTTCATCAGTCTCTGAGGGGCACTGTAGCTTTCAAGCAAAGAAAATAATGTTAGAAGTAGGAAAAAATATGCTTCATTTCTCTGAGAGATTTTGAATTAGTTTTCCTGGTGTTCAGAAAATCATTCAACAGCCAAAGTATCCTAAGCCATTTTCATTCTTTAATGAAAACTGAAAAAGCATAGCCAAAAATGCTGTGTAATCAAAATGTCGTTTCTGTAATTAAAAATTGTAAACTAGTTTGTGGGGTTTTTTTATGAAACAGTTATCACCAGCTAGCTCTGCATCATGTATTTCCAGTCTGTCTAACGTACTTGGTTTGCAAACTCCAGATCAATGATGAAGCAAGCAGCCGTGTTTCATTTTGGAAGAAAACTCAGAGGGGACATCACTTGCAGGGCTGGGTCCTGAAATTTTTACAAGATTTAGAGTTTTACTCAGGTGGAAGTCCTGTTGATTTCACCAAGAATTTGCTTGAGCAATGAATGACTAAGTCCCAAAAGCAGACCATGGAGCTTGGCTCAGGAAGAGTTTTGGGTGACTAAATACCAAGTAACAATTGAGGAAAACATGAAGGTTTTGTTCCCATGCAGTTCCCCAGATTGATAGGAAGCTACTTCAACAAAATGTTTTTATCATTAATTGCCTCTTTTTAAGCCCAACAGTACGGTCAGTGCTGTGTAAGAGACAGAATGCAGATAGTCAGTCTTCTAAAGCTCCATAATTTAACATAGTCCATAGCTCTGCTCATCTTAATTTCTTCCCAGAGTGAGGCATGTCTTACTTAACCCTGACTCCTGTTACCAGCATGTCCAGTACTGGCCTCTCAAATCTAGTGTGCAGCAGCTGGGATGACCAGCTCTGCTGCCAAGCTCCCGTGAGACCTTTTTCTGCTGAGCCTGGTTAACACATCCTATCTCACTGTATGCCTGCTGACTTCAGTTGGTGGAAGGTTCCTCTTTGTTCTTGCCTGGCATTTTCCACTTACTTGCAGGAGGTGAGTAGTGGAGAATAAGAAGCCCCTCCATCTTTGTGTGTTCTTTGCGTCAGCAGTGTAGAGAGCAGGTAACCCGTGAACACCTGTTTGCTGTCCTTGCCCACGGAGCTTTAAAGTGTGATGAGCAAAACGAATGACGCTCCCCCAGCTCCATAGAGTCAGGTCAGTACACCAACCTGTCATAACGTGTCATAATTTGTTGCTGGTGAGAGTCACTAGCAAATTATTTCTTTCCACCCTCAGAGAGGAAGAAGGAGTGTGAGTCAGAAAGGATGGTATCTCAGGTCCATCGCTTTTGGAGCAGAGTATCTTACGTACCACCTTTTGCTTAGTTCTGTGCCTACACTTGCAGTTCAGCTCTAATAATATTAGGAGCTAACATAACACTGTCGCGCATATTACTCAATGAATTAGTCACTATGAGCTTTTTCATATTAAGGATTTCAGAAAAGAAAGCCAGTGACAGTAAAAGGAAACATCAATCATATTTTGGTGGTAAATTGCAAGAAGTACTGTACCATATGTCTCAGTTGACTTCATCACTTTTCCTCCCTCACAGGCAGGACATAATGGGCTTGGGTGTTTTATTCCACTTCTGAATCTAATAATGTTACCTGCTGTGTTCTGTTTTTTGGTTTTTTTGTTTGGTTTTGGTTTTTTTTAACAGGAAATTCCAATGAACTTTGTTGATCCAAAGGAATACGATATTCCAGGCTTAGTGCGTAAGAATCGCTACAAAACAATTCTCCCAAGTAAGTTTCTGCTTTTTGAGTCACTGAGGCAGGGTGGTTTATTCCACATGCTGAAGGGCTTTGCACTTTCCTTTCCAGAATGCATGAAGTGTGCTGTCACTACAATGTATTGTCGAAAGGCCATATTTATGAAGCAGCAATATGGCATAAATCAAATTTCAGAAGAGGTACAGAACATGAAGAAGCTAAGATTCGCTGAACATCAGCAGCACTTAGGTCTTTAAGTCATTAGAATTGTATCATTTGGTGCTGCTTAAAAATTCCACCCAAAAACTTGGTGTGTTTATTCAGATGTTACTTACTGGTTTCTTTCATTAAACTCCTTTTGAAGGTCTAAATTCTAGCAATGTTATTTTCCTGACCAATGTTTTTCTCAGAATCATGCCTCAAATGCAAACTGAGAATATTGGGAGCTGGCCTTATGGCATTAAGATGATCCAGAAAATGAAAATCTTTTTCTTTTCTATTACACTATTTTCATTTGTAGCCAGGAGTAGGAGTTTTGAGAAATATTCTGGTACAAATTTTTAAACATGTCATCATTTTCCTCCCGTGTCATATTTAAGGTTACTTTTAAAAGTGATAGTTAGAAGTCATGCTTCTTTTTTTCTGTTATGCCATTGTTGGAAGATGCCACCACTAGCCACGGTAGCTCTATTTGCAAAGCCCAAAAGGTTCAGTATCAGGTTAGCAAAGATAAGTGCAGAGAAGTCAAAAATGTCCTCAGCTATACCTATCATTTTGGCCAATGAACCTGGGTTGGAAATGGTTCCAGAAGAGATTTTTTTTTTTTTAATCTAGACTTAGAACTCCAGCAGCTGTAGCCAATGATTCAATGTGCACAACCCTTCTGATAACTTTGTGCTCCACCTTAGACCAGAAGTTTACACTTCTGCCACATTTCACTATTGCTGTGCTAATGACTATGGTGGATCATTCAAGTATTAATTCACTGGTTTTGCTGGAAAAAGAAGATTGCAAAAGTGGCTAATGATTTCAGATGCCCAAACTGCTAGATTTCAAAGTGATCTATATATTCTGAATTTGGTATCTAATGTGTACTTTGAGAACTGGATCCATTTTAAATATCTCATATCGGATGTTTAAACTGAAACATCAGAATTGCTGCCATTTTGAACACCTTGTTCCAGAGTTATAAACAGATGCCAATTGGGCCACTACCATTTATTTTTAAGAATGATCATTCAGTGGGTTAATTATTTGCTGCAAACTTCATCTTGGCCATATGGATATCTGCTAGCAGCCCTTGTTTTCACTTTGACCTCTCTAGATAAGATAACTAGTTTCTAACCCTGCCATGCGTCCAGGGGTTAACAAGCTTATTCCAAGCTCATTATGATCTGGATATTTTTTCTGAATGAATTCCAAAACTAGTAACCTCTATGCAACTTTGTCCCTGGCTGTGACCAAAGGATGGCTTGATATTGCTGAGGAAAGCAGAGGGCTGACTGTTCACTTTTCTCCAACTACCTCCGTTTCAAAGAGCTTGGTGCTAGCAATAGAGAGGCTAGCAAGGAGAGCTAAACAGCCCCTTTATGCTTCAAAGCCAAGGATCCCAGTAAACTATGGATGCACAAAGTAGGAGAGGGAACTGGAGGCAAGATGAGGGAGAGTCCAGTGCTTTTCAGGCTTTGACCATCCACTGACTTTTGTTTCTGAGCTGACCAAATGTAGCCTATGCTGCCTTAAGTATCTACCTAGTGTTACTTCAAGTTCTAGCTGCAGATAGCAATGGCAGGAACTGCTGAACAAGCCGCAGTACAGCAGACTCAGACAACTGATTATCATAGGGAACAGCAAATGCTTGATTACCAAACTAGAGTCAAACCCAAAATCTGAAGTTAAAAAGTAACTAAAATTCCCTTACCAGCTGTATCACCAGAAGCAATCTAGGCAGTTATCATTAAAAGGTAAGCAGTCACTTAACATAATGATCAGTTACTTGCAACCCCAGAACTGATTGTAGTAAGTGAGAGACATGATAATAGTCTCTAATTCATCTCATTTATATTTCTTTTGTAGTAAATTCTTTTTGCAGATTCCCCAATTTTGCTGTTGGTAGTTAAATGGCTTAGAAGGTGGCTTTTTGATGGCAGAAGGGTGGTTTTGGGAAAACACCAAGCAAAGGAGGTTGATTTGGGTATTTCATAACTATGAATTTGTTTGTCTGCAGACAGTCCTCTTCCGGGGTTAAGTCCTATGGCATTTCCTGGAAAATGATAACTTTTCTCTAAGATGTTTAGAGGCACTTTTTGAATATATAGAAAAGAATGTTCTTGTTACAGAATTCCAGAGGTGGCAAGAACTTATTGGAGCGTGTTGTGTATCAATCTCATTTAATCCTTTTCTCAAGAGTAATGTCTAGACAGACTTTTTAAATTTCTATATAGCTGTATTGCTTTTACACCATTTTAAGTTATGCAAAACATTTCAGTTAAGTTTAGCAAGTTCCTCTAAAACGTCAGGCATAGTATCAACACAAAATGGCCATCAAAGAGACTGTGGAAAAAATAGCTGACATATCATTTGGTTTCTTAGAGATACAGACTGCTGCTGCTTTTTTGAAGCTGTAGTGTCTTCTTGATCCTGGCCTGTGCGCTGGTTTTGTCCTGGGAGAAATGTTTTCATTAAGAGTAGGATTTGGTTTTGCTTAAATGCCTCTCTATTGAAAATTTGAAATTCATACTGCAAACTCTTATATTAAATTCTTACTATGATTTTTTTCTTTAAAGAGGAATTATTCCTGTTTATATATTTCTAAGAGGTGCGATTCAGCTTCAGCTACGCTTCTGCAAAACAGTGCATGTTCTTGTATCAACAATGCATTAATAGGCTTCTCTTATATGAAATAAGGTTGAAACTGTTCACTAACATACTATGTTAAGCAATGTAAATACTACATCAACAGAAAAAATCACTAGCCAAGTATGATAATATAAAGTAAAAGCATATTCTGAATAATGTTTTAATATTTGTGGATACAGCAATAAAAAAGTCCATAGTGAAAAGTAACTTATATTCTATTGCAGTTGAAGAATACTAAAAGAAACCTGTGCTTAAACATCTGTGGCACTTGTTGATAGAATTCTTCAGATCCATTTTATTTCTCCCTGAAGACACACCATGAGTTGGACAACATAGTATTATTACTATTATTAGTAGGGAAAAATCATGTAATCGCTACTCAAACTTCAGCAGGCTCCATGGATGAGTGCATAAAACAGGCAAAGGGACTTTATGCAAAGTGTCTAACTACCCAGTCCAGTGACATTTGAATAAACGTCTGGCAACCAATGTCACCTTTTTAATGGTGTAATATGTTTCAGGCTATCAGAATTACTGATTAAAAAGCAGATTTTATCTCTCATCTCTCCATCTCCCCAGCACTAAAGAAGTGAGCAAAGTTGAGCAGGAGGGAACTATTAGAAAGGAACTTGCTGGTTTCAGTACTTTTGTGCTATAAAAGAATATCTTTGTTAATATCTTTGCTTTGCGGCTTGTGATTATATTATCACATAATAAATAACATGAATCCATTCTGAGGACAGCATTTAATGCTGAGTCTGTATTTGTAGTACTGTAGAAATTACAGTGTGCTTAATTGTGCTTTACCCAATATCATGCTATTTTTGCATATTTTTCATTTTGTTCTGGTTTCTAAGCAGCCTGGATTTTTTTATGAAGAAGTTATCTGTGGTTTGTTTTTAATATTCTCCTGGTGATATACACTATTGCTGTTTGTTGAGGCCTCTGTCAGGAGGATGTTTCTTGTCAATGGTAACAAACTGTGTAGTACTGGTGAAAGTGGATGAACGTGGACCTGTGGCAGCTTGCATTAAAATCAGTGGAATAGCTCCCATTGACTTCAGTGGGAATTGGACTGAACTTCTCAGGGAATGATGTTTTCATTTGTTGTCTTATTAAAACAAGAATAATGCTTCTTAAACAGCCCCAATGAGTGAGACTCAAGTACTGAAGAGATTTATGCAAAGTACAAGAGACTGTTAATATTCTTAATTTCTCTTTAACCATTATATTTGTTAAAAGCACATCTTGGAGTTTAGTTCACTGGAAGATGAAATAGGAAAAGAGTTATTGTCATCTGGCTTGCCTGTGTGCAAGAAATGTGTGTTTACAGTTTGGGAGAAAAGCTGTTTGCTGTCATTTCACAAACGATATTCTAATGTCTTACAAGCCATAATGAGTCTATTGACCTAACAAATTGAGAAGTAGTTTCCTGGAGCAGAAAACTGCTTTTCCAGAGTCACTCTGGGACACTGACTCTGCAACAAGAACAATTAAGCAGGCTTCGGAGAGTGGGTAAAACTATCAGAAGCAGCCAAATTACCCCAACCATCCTTTCCCTTCTTTTATGGTAACACTTTAACATGGGAGCTCTCCAAGGCCACTCAGATCTGTTGTGATGGCCATGAATGCATGTAAATGTCTTGCTGTACAAGATAACCTTGTGTCTTTCTTTCTCTCCTCTGAGCAACTGATAAGCTATTACTTATCTCTTCACACCTTTCAGATCCTCACAGCAGAGTGTGCCTTACCTCAGCTGATCAGGACGACCCCCTCAGCTCTTACATCAATGCTAACTACATCAGGGTAAGAGCTCAATAATCCAATGAGTCTGCCTAGCCTCTATCAGCCACTGTTAAAGTAAACAGAATTGCAACATCCACTGGCTTTTAAAGGCATTCTGGCTGAACTGATTGCTCTTCTCTCCTGCTTACATTATCTGAAAACCAAATCTCGAAGTGCAGCTGTACAGGTTCAGACCAGACAAAAACAGACTTCTGCGCTTCTTGATACAAATTGCTTGTCAGCTGGCCTGACTAAGGCACCGGATAATAAGCCTGAATAAGGCTCTTGACCTAGCCAGAGTCACCTCAAGGCCGTTGGACACTCATTGATGGAATTATGTGAGTCTATATTGTGCCTTTGTTCCATGTACACATGTGCAGGAGAGAGAGGGAGGGGGGAAGAACTGATGCCATTGAGTCACCATTTCAGCCAGTGGTAGCTCTCTTGTTTTAATGACTGAACCTTCAAGGTTGTGGTGGACATCCCTGTTAAAATTGATCTCTTGTTGTTTTGTTGGCAGGGCTATGGAGGAGAGGAAAAGGTATATATTGCTACTCAGGGACCGATAGTTAATACTGTCAGTGATTTCTGGAGAATGGTGTGGCAGGAGCATTCTCCCATCATTGTCATGATTACCAATATAGAAGAGATGAATGAGGTAATGGTGTTACATATAGTCTGTGTTTTTTTTATCTGTACTCTAGCAGATATTTTCGGCATAGATGCTAAGCCAGCAAACAGAAATTAGTTTAGTGGCCTGAGCAATCAGAGCCAGCATTAAATTCTTCAGGCTCGGAGAAGATATGGGCTTCTCTTTCAGTTCAGTTTACTGTAAGTCTGGTTTTGCTGTCTGACTTAGCCTACTGCTGGTTTTGCCATTTTTCCTCTCCCAGCTGACCTGAAGCTTCTCCAAACCCAGCCCTATTTGCAGACACTCTTTCAAGTTCTCTCTAAAGGAATCAAAAACAATAGTACCCCATAACTACTAAGGTTGAATATCTTTAATCAACAGTGTTGGTGCTGCTTTATCTTGCATTTATTATGATTCAGTGTCTATATTGACATTTCATTGACACTCCCTGACTTGTAAAAGATGCTAGTTACAATAATCAACAGCTAGAGGTGGCCTGGATATGGAGGACCTTTTCCTGAATGCATCTAGGGAACGCTTTCAAAATACTGAAATTAAGATGCTGAACTTTTTCTATTCCCCACCTACTTCTAGAAATTAAACTGTCATGGTGTTTCTGCTAATTGACCTAATGTGATTTTTGTCTGCAGTTTAAAATACTGCTGTCCTTCAGCTGTTAATTACTTACCTGCTGAAATATTTGCCCCGTGGCAGAGTTGCAAGAACCACGTGCCTGGGCTTCAGTTCACAGACAGGTAGCTGAGCTTATGTCTGCCTTTATTGGCAGTGTAAGATGTGACAAAGTGGTCTGGGCATGTGTGGGGCTCTGCATCCCCCCTCACCACTGGCAGCAAGGTGTAGTGGAGAGATCGAAATGGTGTTTCTTAAACTGCAGCAGCAGTATTTGTCAAAGCCTGTCTCTGAGAACTCATTAGTAATTTAGGTGAGAGAGATTCCTTTGGAGAAGAGGTTTTAGACACTTAGAGGCCCAAAAATATGGGCATACCTCTGTCATACACACAGAGTTATAGTGGCTTAACTGCTAGCTGGAAGCTTAGTGCCCATAATTATGCATGTGCACAAACCTTTAGTTTCCCCAGTTATGAAGTAAATAAATTTAACCTTGAACTTTAGTGAAAAAAAGACATGAACAAGACAGACACAGAATTATCATGCTTGCAAGTTAAAAATGGTCAGTTATTACAGCTGACTGACTGGACACATATTGTCAAGGCATTGCTGATGCAAAATACAGTATGTTGCTGATCTAAATGTTTTGTTTGCACTAACATTTTAAACTGACATCTGCCTCTATCTGAGAGGCAGCACTGAAGTAATAATTTGCTTGTTGATCAGTTGCCAGTTTATGGCAAATAAGATGTTAAAATGTCATGACATAATGTACTTATCTGGTGATAAGTTCTTCCGCTATAGTTTTCATAGCAAGATTGTATGACAGGAATGTAAAATACCCTTTACACCTGTATTTCCTCTTATCCACGCTGACCAAGTATTTTGCCCATCATATCAATCTTGGGAAGCAGTGCACTGCAGTGCTGATGCACTATGTAACTGGAGCTTGCTACAGCCTACATGTCATAACAGAGCTGCTGAGTCTTTTCTGATACCTTTTGTGTCAAAAATTAAACGGTGTCAGGAATCTCAGCCATAAATATAGGGTAAGTCCTTTCATGTAGATGTCTTCTATATTCATTCCCTTTCTTCCATTACACCTATATTAATGTATGAATAACAGGACTCAGAAGTACATAGATTCAAAACCTTTGTTCGGCAATGATGCTCATAACAGAGGCTTTGTGTTCCTTCTCAGTGCAATGACTTTGCTAATGTATTAAAAGCTCTGTATCTCAGCCCTCTGTTACATCTAATCTGAACTGACAGACAGCCCACGGAAATGAGTGGGCAGTCTTACTCCACTCCTTTAAGCAGAGCAACGTCTGTGCTATTGATAGCTGCTTGCGCTCTTGACAATTTTTACAATGGATTCTGCAGTTTAAGAGTAGAGGAAGAAAAAATGCAATCTGCGTAAATAATTTTACAGAGACGCAGTGGGCCACGCTCCCAGTGGGTTATTAACTGATGCACTATGCAGATGGAACAACACTAATTCTCTCACACAAAAATTTTGACTCAGTAACTTTGCAAGATACTTTTCTGTTGTAAGCCTTTCTCCCAAAGTGGAATTATTTTTGATGGGGGAGAGCAAAATGATTTAACTTCCTTCAGGATTGTGTACAGCTATGTAAAAGAGGAGCTTACAAGCAGCATCTTTAACTGGGTTTGTCCAACAGCAGATTCTTACTCTTCTGTGATAACAAGATTGCTTCTTCCATTATTACAAGGTAGCCTTTTTCTCAGCCCCTGCCTTGTTCATGTCATTCCTTGTCCATCATCTATGCACCATGTTGAAGTGCCTGTCTCTTCCTCTGCATATTGATTAGTTTAAAGAGAAACTGCATACAAAAAACCACAGTCTTTTTCAGTCCTCCTTCCAGGATAGGAGTGCTTACAAATTCTCACTTACTCATCTCTAGTGTTTCAGTACCACAATGTAGATTTGCAAATGGACTATAGTTTCTGCTTCTCTAATTGTCAGGTTGTGCTAGCTGCATCTCTGACTTTTTTGGCAAAATCAAATATAGTAGTCTAATAGCTCTCACAGCTATTGCTTCCTTTTAGTTCCTTAGCTTTGAAAGATTCTCAGTGTCCATTTAAAGTGGATTTTGGCACATAATCTAATTCCCAAAACATCCCCAGTCATGTTCTTTTGTACAAAAAACCTATGCAAATTATCATCTTATATTCAGAGAGCATTGACCCTTTATAAAAAATAGAAAAGATGTATTTTGTGTTTCCATATCAGTGTATACACACCACAGAAATATTGTAACTAGTGTATATTATACTAATCATTATTATCTTGAGAAAAGGATTAATCTAAAAACACAAGCACATTGCCACTGGCCTTTCTAATGAACTTTCAAAATGCACATCAGTTGCATGAAGAAGATAAATAAGGATGTGTGTATTTAAAAGCATTGGTTAGTCATTACTTGATTTATGCATTTCTAATCATGCAATCAGGCTATTATGAATGCAGCAAAAATCACCTGAAATGTGGTCCCTGTTTAGAAAGTGAAAACTTGTACTTATTATAGAAACAAAGTTTATTCATATTCATCTGTGCATGTGCTATATCCAATTTCAGAGGAGTGAAAATGAACCTCCCTTGATATCTGCTTAACTAGATTCATTTTATATTGCACACAGAAATGCACAGAATATTGGCCAGAGGAACAGGTCACCTACGAAGGAATAGAAATCACAGTTAACCAAGTCATACAAGCAGACGATTACCGTTTAAGGCTCATCACCCTAAAGGTAAATCATTCCAATGTACTTACACTAGTTTAGCTGTCTAAACCGTTAAATGGAGATGTTCATGGAGACTTGTGGAGAAATCTTCTGCACAGTGTAATGCTGTACAAAGAACACTTTTCATTACTGAAGTCATTATAGCTTTGCCCAGTTCACCAACATACAAAGACTACAGTAAAATAAGCAGTCGGAGATTTAGACTGCATGTGTACAATCTGAAAGCTACCAGGCCAATTGTAGTAGTGCAGGGTTCACTCAAGCAGAAGAAACCAGTGACTCATTCTGTGCCTGTGTCCTCTGTCTTCACTGGTCATTTAAAGTGACGTGTTAGTTCATGGATAGCTTCTTACCAGCCTTTGCAAGTCATACTACAGACAGCACTTGTGGAATAACCCACTAAACTCTGTGATGATGTTCAGTAGAATTCAAAGGCTTGTTTATTCTTTGGGCCATGGGCTTAGGCAAAGGGTTACTGATTACTAACAGGGAACTTTTACCTACATGATGTCTTACATACTTTGTAGTATGGGGAGACCTCTAGGAAATACTTAGATTGTGCTTCTTGTCTTTTTATGCTCATTATTAGGACGCTGTCAGACTGCTGGCTACCCACCAGCTGTTTATGCCTAAGATGACTTGTGCTACTAACAAGAAGTGGGGGAGCTGAGAACTGAGCAAAAGGCATTTTAATTTTGCTTACCTGTTTTCAGTTTCTCTCAGCAGTGAAACTACTGGTCTGCTTGGCATTTGCCAGTGGTGTGGTAGCACCACTTCTGTTCATCATGGCTGAACCCCTTTTAATAGGTACCATGCTAACTGATAATTTGAGCAATTTGGCTGACTTGGCTTTGAAGATGCTTTAAGGGCTCATTCCACTCCAAGACACTAAAACTGTTGATGACCTTTAAAAACATTTTCACCACAGCATTCTCCATGTTTACGTTTCTAAACATTAGTATCTTTCCAACTAACTGTATATGTAGTTTTTCATACCAGTAACCATTCTATCATCTTGTGGATAGCAAGCTTAAACACAGGTTTAATTTTTTAAGTACTTACGAGTCCTACTTTACAACTGTTTTCATTGCTAGGTTCTAGAATCTCAAGCTACACGTTTTAATAAGAACAGTCTATTTACATAAACTTCATACATCTTTCATCTACCAGATCTGCCCCTGACCTCAGTATAACACCACAATTTCTTTCCAATCTGAAAAAACTCTCCTTTTATCCAACCAGTTTCAAGTCTCTTCGTCCATATGCTAATAGGCAGAAAGCCAGCATATGAAATCCCATGTCTGGATTGGGAGTGTGGAAAGTCTGTCACTCATGTGTTTGGCAAAGGCAGCAAGGAGAAAATCACACTCCCTGACAAGTGGGAAGTAAAGAATATTTACAAGTATGTTGCAGACTTGCAGAGGTCTTAAATACAACTTATTCCAAACAGTACCGTGCAGCAGGAAGAATAATACATAGATTAATTCTGCTGGAATGCTGGTATCTAACAGAACCAGTCACTTCTTAGTTATGGTGACAAAAAAATTTTTCTCAATAAAAAACTACACTGGCTGTCAGAAGAGTTTTTCATACTTGTTTTAAATCGTTAAGTAGAGCATTTTAATATTAGTGAATATTGCATTTTTTCAGCTTGACATTAACTTCAGAGATTTATGTTGAAATGTTCTTTTTTTTCCCCTCTCTTCCCCCCCCCAACAAAAAAAAAACCAAACAAAACAAACAAAAAACCCACAAACCACTTTCCCTCTACATTTATGGAAAGAAATTTGAGTCTCTCCCTGGGGAAGGATCATTCAAATTCTTCTCAGGAAGGTAAAGAGCCAGTTCCATTTTCAGGTGCAAATTGCAAAGGAGTGGCTTTTAATATTGATATTGCAGTAGCATATCCAAAAACCAATCTCACTTTAACAGGTGTTGCACAAAACAAAGAAACAGTCCTGAAAAGCTTATATACAACAATTCAAGCATAATAAGCCATACTCCATCTCACAAGTACCTTTCATGCTAATACTTAGCCCTGCAGAATGTTTTCTTCTAACAGCAACCTCTCAGTGTTTTCCCAAATTCTCTTGTCCTTGCTCAGTTATTCCTTAGGTCAAGCTCTCCCTGTTCGACAAAGAGCTTCAGAATTAAGAGCCAGATATGAATATATCTTGTCAGTATTTATAACTGTGGATCCCACAGGGGAAAAAAAAAAAAAGACAACAAGTAAACTGAAAACCAGGTCATTTGTCAGGACTGGTGTATCCGGTACATTCAGACACTAACAGAAAGAAAAAAAGAATAGCTAGCATAGCAGAGTACAGCAAAGTCATAAGTAAAGAAGTATAGATACCACACATTTTTTCCCATAGCCAAGACAAGTGCTTTCCTACTGCAAATGATACAAAAGCCTTTACTGGGAATACACATCTCTAAGGATGTAGTTCCTTCCCTACTCAAATAACTTGATCATTTTGCTTATTTTCTTTAAGTTCATCCCAGTTTGTTTTTCAGTTAAACAATGTTATTTTTTTCAGTACTAGTGGGGCAGTGTCTCTTTCCCCCATCCCCAAATGTCAGGAGGTGAACTGCTGAGTTCTAGAGCTGAAATAAAGATTCCACTTGTTAAGTTACCATTGCCTAGAGCTGTACATTTGTCATTTAATAGCAATAGTGGAGTAGCAGCTCCAGACCATACATATATTAAATGACTTGGTAGTGAAAACTAAAGAAGCTGTGAATTGACTCCAGCAGGAGTGGTCAGAAATATATGATACTACCACCAGCAATATATGATTACTGCATGTGTTACAGAATGGACTGTCATACGTGTCTCAGAATAGGGGACATGATTTGGCAAGCTTTAGGAATTTAGAAAATGCTCAGGTAATAGGGCAAGGCTTGTTTTCCTTTCTCAAAGGAACCTACCAGTGTCTAGCCACTGATTCGTGATCTCAGCCTCAGCTACAGCGTACATGATGGTAGACTTCAAACCATCAGTTAAATCCTGCTTCCTCCTAGGTGTTCCCAAGTCTTCTCAGTCTCAAAGAAGCACCAATAGAGAATACTTTGTCAAAGTCAAAGCAGAAGCGTACAGAACCACAGAAGTCAGGGTTCTCTAAGCAGAAGCGTAAAACTGTTAAGGGCATAGGCAAAACTAAAGACATCCAGAGTTCATCATTAGAACTTTGGCTGTTTTCTGTTTCTGTCAAATGAGTGACTTTAGCGATTCATGTTTTTCTTCAGATGACTTTTACTTTTCTCTTAAGTATTATCGATAACATTTTTATTTTAATTTTTCACAACCCACTTAAGAATCCAGTGTTCATAACTTCTGTGGCTCAAGCATAGTTACACAAAAGCAACTGTGTATGTTCATGTTTCAGACCAGTGCTGATCGGATTTACTGTAGTGAGCTCAAGTACTATTCATGACAACTAGTTATGCTCTCTTAACCAGAATATCTTCTCACTAGGGTAAATAACCTAAGGCCAGGCTCCGTGCTACAATAGTAAGACTCTCTGTTCCTAAACTGAGGTAGACATACCCTTAAGGTTCCTATGACTGTGCTTCAATGAGCGCTTTAAACCCCGTATAAGCTGGAACAGCAACTCAATCAAACCCAGCCTCCCTTTGTCCAGCTATCTTGTTCCTACCCTTGTGCCATCTCCCACATGCCCACACAAATGTTTATGTGACTGTGTGGTAAGCCAAAGGGGGAAACTGATCAATCCATCTGAAAATTAATCCAGCATGAGAAAGAAAAAAGAATTAACTAGATCACTTCCCCATTCTAGTTCACTGTGAAGCTATGCAAAAGCTTTGTCAACCAAAGAGGAAAGTGGCACAACCACAGAGCACTTTTAACATCCAGAGACTGACAGTTATAGGGACTTAGGAGTATAGATGATGACAGAAACTGCTTCCAGATTTTTTGTGCCTGGTTCTTTAGAAAGAGAGAAATTTGTTCTTTTTTTCCCACCTCTCTTGAACTCAGCCAGCCATGTGTTTAAGGGAAGGTTGTGGAAGCTAACACTTCTGCTCCCGGACCTTTTGAAGACATTTGCTTAGCCCTGTGCCAGCTGGCTTATGTAATGGCTGAAAGGGTAAGGCCACTTCCCTAAGCTCCATGTTATTATTTGGTACCTTTAGAAATCAGGCAGAAGGATGTCACTTTGAACACACAAAATCAGAAGCACACAGTGCTACTTGGCACTCAGAAAAGGTAACGGCATATTTGCTATATTCACAGCCATGCTGAGACAGAGAGAGAATTGGAATTTGTGTCTCAAAAAGCCCTGGACTGCAGCTAGATAAAATTCCTACCTTCCTTAGTGTCTCTGAATTTCTCACTGTGTCTAAGAGAAGAGTAGAATTGACAGGAAACTGATATGAATCTGTCTGTCAGAGGAGATAGAAAAATAAGCTCCCATCTCTCTCCCTCATCTATCTATCTGAGACAGAGATACCGCTCCTGGCTCTCTGTCTGTCAAATACATTATGAAAGCAATTATGTCACAAGCACAGCTCTGGCTTTGCTGAATGAATCTGTCAGGAGGGAACAGACTGCTTGGAGTGTTTTGCACATAGCTCTTGGCACTAAAAGAACAGAATACTTGGGGGGGAAGGAATGTTGAGTTTTTTTTAAGGCAGTTTACTGAAGTGCAGACATGATATTTGAAATCCAGATTTCTGTGTTGTGTGGCTTGCCATTTGGATCTCCTGTTTTGATTTACTCATCTCATTCTTAAATGGAAGACCAGGTTTCAATATCAATTTACAACCAAAAGTTCTTTTAAAACGTTGTGGTGTTTGTCTTAACTGGATTGCAGAAAGGAGAAGAAGTCAGAAACCTGAAACATTACTGGTACACGTCTTGGCCAGACCAGAAGACACCAGATCAAGCCCCTCCTCTGTTACAGCTAGTACTGGAAGTGGAAGAGGCCATGCAGAGTGCAGAAGAGAAGAATGCCCCAGTGATTGTTCACTGCAGGTAAATAAATGTTGTATCTGACTTCTGAGGGCTTCTTCACATATAGTGGCATAGTGCAGATACTGTCATATTGGCCATCAGTCAGATGTGGGAGATCTTGCCCAACTGCTTCTGAAATATGCTTGGAGCTTCTAAAATTTAATGACAATAATTTTTTATTACCAAGTGTTGCATTTGGATACAGACTGACCTGAACACAGAAGTTGGTGGTGGCTCAGTTACTTGTAAGAACAGTCTCGTTTCATTTGCCTTACCAGTAATATGTGCCTTTAATGATCTTAGAAGGGCCAGGTTACCAAAGATTTACATACTGTGAGTGAAATTCAGTAGGAAGACACATGCAAGCAGAAAAATGAGAACATTCAAGTTTAAGCCTCAAAACCCCGTGTTTTGTAAATCCATTCTTTGATTTTAAAAAATCCCCATTAGGCCAAAGACAATAATTTAGGTATAATACATAAAACAAATGAAACAGTGGCAAAGCTGATTGCAGCAAGTACTAATCAACAGATAGGAAATGTATGCAATTGATAGTAAAACTGAAGCATCTGTGAAAAGCCCCTGGCAAAGATGAAAACTTCTTATATGGAAGAAGCAAAACCTTTACAGTGGTGTGTAGCCTCATGAGAAAATTGTAATTATCAATCAGAGAGCAGAAAAAATAGATGAAGATAGATACTTCTGTCTTCAGAAAGAAGTAGGATGATGTATTTACCACTTGTAGACATGATGAAGTACGTTCTTTTGCACCGTTAACTCAGGGGTGTGTTAAGCAACAACTACTAACCATTATTAAATCGGCTATACTGGATGATTATCACCCAAGAGTCTTTAAGAAAATTGGCCCACAGGCTCTAAACCATTAAAGTTTAGTATAGCTGAATTCTAGTTCTTGGAAAATTCGAGAAGTTCCAGAGGTCTAAAAGCAAGTCCTGTTTTGCCAGTATTTAGAAAGGTTAAATGTGATTACTTGAAAACTACAAGTTCTCAAAACAGTTATTCCAGGGAAATAGCGGAAAGCCTGATAAGTGATGCAGTAATCTTGCCAGGGTAATCTTCCATAATTTTAATAAAATACACTTGGCCAAATTGATCTTTGGGATTTTGGTAAGGAATTTTACTTAGTTTTGCATAACATTTTCTAGGAAGTGGCAGATGGTTGCTATCCAAAAGCTGTAGTAAACAGGGTATTATCATACAATGGGAATGTTTTTTAAGAGACTATTGGCATGAATGGTTGGTAGCCCAGTGTCATCAAAGATCCACCTATAAGCTAATATGGAGTAATCTCTAGTAAAATGTTCGTATGATACCACATGTCCAGTTTTTCTGCCTGTGTTTTAAAACAGATTTTGACAAATTGGGGAGAGTTCAGAGAAAAATAAGAAATGGGTTGTAAGAAGGTCCCCTTTGTCCCTGGAAATCTGTGACTCTCTAAGAGCTCCTTGAAGTATTATGGTATTTGCTGCAGGTAAAGATTCTGGTCACCATGTCACTCTTGCTTTGCATACTTGTTTTGTCCTCTTGTATGGTGTCATCCCCATGACACGGTAATAATCTGGGGGGAATGGGGCATTTTTAATTAAAATAACTACTAAGAGACATGGTGATAGGATTATAAAGTATTTTCTGTGGTAACCATGGGCCAGAGCCCTTTCAGATTATTCTCAGTTGCAGTCACTTTACCTGAATAAGGAATTTAATACGTTGCCTCTATTTGAGAGTGGTATATACAGCAAGCCATTAGCCGAGGCCTGTGTTACACTGAGTACTGTAACTCCTTTGACCTTTGTGGGAGATCCTCAGTAGAACATCATCACTGCGGTTTTGGCCTTCAGTGATGTAAAATAATGCACCTTTAAGAAAAAATAGATACAAAATGCTCTTCTTAAAAGCAGCTTCATGTTAAAGGCAGGCTAGCACTCCTATTAAGGTGCTGTGGATAATGTGTCGCTCTTGAGACCCCTGTCCTGGGACAAGTGCTGTCTCAGTGCTGTTTGCTTTGTCTAAAGATGGGTGTTGTTCCCTCCTTTTGCAAAACACTCTGAGGTTTATGGATAGGAAACAGTACACAAGACCTGTGTACAGCGGCCTATTTGGTTATGGCATCAAATGGAAGATGAAGGGCCTTTTTTTCCCTCTTTCCCCTCTTTCCCCTCTTTCCCCTCTTTCCCCTCTTTCCCCTCTTTCCCCTCTTTCCCCTCTTTCCCCTCTTTCCCCTCTTTCCCCTCTTTTCTTTTTTTTTTTAAACCATAGATGCACATCCATATGCAGCAAAGAGTCCACTGAAACCCTGAAATATTTGAAGTCTCAATGAAAAAACTAGATATAGTAAAGAAAAGAGAAGTCAGGACATGAGGTACAAAGAGCTTCAGGGACAAAAATTTTAAGTCGGGTAGGTACCTCCATCAGAATTATTTGAAGACTGAGATGAGTTCTTAGTGAGTAAGACCATCCCCCAAACTTCCATTGAATTGCCTTGATCATTCTGTAATAGAAGTTAAAACAATTCCAATGTAGCTATTTCCCCAACAAGCATAAACTCAGAGTGAAAAAAACCTGTCTATACAGTCAAAGAAACAGCATTAGGATTTTTTGAGCAGCAGATAACTGCGAACTCCATTGTTACTTATACATTTGTTGCCAGTGTTTTTGTATTACAACTTAAGCACAAATTAAATGGAAGCAGGATTTCTTGCAGTTGTGTCAAGTAATTATTCCTGAGTATGCTCACATAATTATTTAACACATAAGAAGGGCTGTCAGCTTTTGCTATTGGTTTTTTATTAGGTGATAAGATTCACAGCTTCGATAGCACTGTGCCTTTGAGAATAAGATCAGTTCTGGTCATTAAGCAAGGACTGAATTGGATACAAAGGAAAGACAAAGAAATCTCTTTAATAGTAAATTTGTTGTATCCTGCACTAATTCAGAGAATTACTAGATCAGCAAATGGCATCACGCTTACCATGCTGCTGTTAGCTCTAATAATTTAAGCAAGGGTTTTTTTTTACTGTACCTGTGAATGAAAATAGCTTTCAAAGAAGCTATTAGGATTGAGAATCTCAAAGCAAGGGTTGCCCTCAAACCAAGCCTAACTAAGAAATACTGTTTAACTGCTTATTTTCAATGGTTCAGTGACAGGTTCAATTACATATTGGGTCAGGTGGTGGTACCTAATAGTCCATTTTTAGCACTGTATGTGCGATGTTCACCCTTTTGCTGTGAGTGGCTCACACTTAATTGTGTTGTCCCATTGAAGTTAGTATTTTTTCCTAGTTATGGCTTTATATTCACAAGCACTCACCTGGCAAAGGTTGGAGGGAGGAAAGGGATAATGGGGTTTGATTGCTGGTTTAATGGCGCTCATTTAACAAGAAAGTTCTAAAGCCATTCTAACATCTCCACTGCCTCTCTCTGCTTTTCCCACCCTTAGTGCAGGCATCGGGAGGACTGGCTGCTTTATCGCAACTAGTGTCTGCTGTAAACAGCTGAAGAACGAGGGCATAGTTGACATATTGCGAACAGCCTGCCAGTTACGGTTAGACAGGTAAGAAAGCCTGTTTCCTTTCCAGAAAAAAATTTTTAAAAAAGTAATCTTTCCCTTTATTTAAGGAGAAACAAATGGGAAGAGGGAGGAACACAGGCAAATGGAGGCTAATAGAGAACGTTCCTTGAAGGAAGTTGTCATGTTCTAAGCTGTTCTGACTCGTAACCTTTGCCTATTTTATGAGCAGTAAACCTTAATGAACGGCCCTAGAACTGAGCTAGATTCACACTTGGCATCAAAGTCTGCATAGATGCACAGCTCCATGCAGCAAGGGATGATATTTCACCAGCTGAGGAGTTGGACCCATGTTCATACAGAAGCAAAGGCTCAAAGGTCTGCTGTATTTAAGTTCAGGGCCACAGATCAGCATTTTGCTCCCAGGAGGAGTAAAGAAAACTTGCCTTGCATACTTGGTGCTCTCAGCACTGTTGGGAGGGCATGGCTGCTTGGGACATTGTGGAGAGATGGAGAGTATGCACAGTATGGAGTGTTTGCAGACATATGAAAGGAGCTGTGAAAATCTCCAGAAATTCAATGGTTTCCAGTTAAACATTTCTTAACGCACCACCTTGAGTTTGATTATGAAGTAAACAGACTTGAATTTTGTACCAGAGATGTTATTTTTCCTCTCCCACTGGTTTCAAGTGCCATCAAAACACGTCTCAGTGCTCTCACTAATGATAATGATAAATGTAGTCGGGGGAAGAGATGTCACGAAAAACATATGAAAGATTTTTCTGAGGAAAAAAAAGAACCTCAACCCCACGCTGAACTTCATTTCAGAGGAGAAATTATGCTCAGTGGGAGGCAGAAAATGAAATGCTTGCTGCCCTGCTGAGGCTCTGATAGACAGGGACCTGCAGGAGCTTGGGGGTTTGGCTATTTCAGTGGATTTCAGACCAGACAAGGAAAGGCTTTTTGAGAAAAAGGAAACCAGAATATGAATAGTGAGTGCTGATTATCCATGGCCGAGTGAAATATCTGGCTGGATCTGAAATATCTGGTCTCTGTAACTAATGTTACACAGGAAAATAGCCATACAAATGAAGGTTGAAGGCGCCTGCTTACAAATGTGCGTGATACAGAAGGCCAATTAAAAATACTAGCTTTGCAGGGAGATGGGAACTGGCAGTCATTTGCAGAGGCTCAGGAATGGAGATCACACTTAAAGGGATGCCATGGAGGCAAAGGAGGACTACAGGGACCTCCATAGCTGCCATGTACCTCTTAGGAGTGGGATGGGATAGGAAAAAGCCATTTAAATGTCATGGGATAAAATACTCAAGATGGAAAGCAGTCAAATCACCATCCTTGCTACAGAAGAGCATGGTTTCTTCAAGGACTGAAAAACGGGCATTGTAGTCTCTTGGAAGTGATGCTGCCATCCACTGTCATTTTCACTAAACCCTCACAAAAGCTCTGGGTGACTTCAAAAGCAGCATGAGAGGATAAGACAGTTTCTAAGCAGCTATAGGAAGGAAGCCCATCTCTGTCTTCTCCTGTCTGGTAGTTACTGGCTAGAGAAAATAGGGTGGGTGGGAAGGAGTCAACAGGGACTTAGGGAAGGAGGGTTGGATGCAGGCCAAAACAGACGTGTAAAGGAATGCACCTCAGTGCTTCACAGCAGTAGAGGTGTTGGCATTAGCCCTGAGAACCACCTTTGAGGTTGCTGTGGGGGTGCAGGGAACAACTGTTTCTTTCCCTTCATTCCCTCACAGATCCCTTGGAAAAATTCTGCGCACTGGGCTTTGCACCAGTGGCCAACAGTTGGTCCTAAAATAACCTAGTGTGACTAAGGAGAGGAAGTGATCATGCATGCAACCTTCCCACAGTGCTGAGAGACGTTTGCTGTCCTTTCCCACAATGCAACTCAGATTTGAAAGGTTTCTGTGGCAAACGGGTGAAAACATAGTTTCTCTATTCTGTGTCAAAGCCTGGACAGCAAGAACATGTCATGGTATGCATGTGTGTGGGAAGGGGAGGAAGCCACCACATAGCAGGGAACCAGATAAAAAGGAAAATTATTTCCTGTGGTCTGAAACTCGATGGCCACCCTCGTGCTTCTGTTGCTACAGCTTCAGGGTACAAACTCACTGTTAATGGAATTTTGTGGGGAGTAATTGCCAGATAAGTCTAATGTTCCTTGTGTGTCATGGACTGACGTACATATATTTCAGTATTGTGTGCAGCCCAGGAGGACTCAGAAACAGATCAACTGTGAGCTTGTATTAAGTAGAGCAGGTGGGGGGGAGATGCATAGCTAGGAAATAGTCTCTTTAGAAACACAGTGTGTGCTTCCCACCTTTGCTTATTGATGAGAGCATGGGTCCCTGCCCTTCCTTGCTCATTGTTAAGTATTATTTCAAGCAGCCACTTAACAAAATAGCCGCAAGAGTCTGAAGGAGGTGGTTGTCTTGCCCACTCATCTACCCCTTACTGGTATGGTTACTGTGTGACCCACGTGTCTTAAGCTGGACCCCATAGAAGAGGGCAGTCCCCAAGGAGAATGCAGCAGTCTCCTATCCATTTGGCTCAGAGGAAGCAACTTTCCATTAATTTACTCTGGTTAAGGTTTTCGAGGGAATGCACCACATATGCTCTTCCTCAGACTGACACAGTCTGGTTGGCTCTGGCCACCCGTGGGTTCCCATGTTCCTCAACCCCACTTGTCATTTCAGCCTCCTTTTGGCACTGCGTTCCCAGGATCTGTGCACCACCACCAATGCTGGCACAATTCTGCATACACCTTCTGTGAATTTGAGCCATGGGTTTAATTATTTTCATAATGGATTATCAAGAGATTGTATCACTGTTGATGAGGTACTCTTAGCAGAATTTTAAATGTTAGTAAAATCTGCTTAAAATGGACAACTTCGTTCTTGTTCTTTTTGTTCATTTCTGTCTTCCACTGTAGTACTCGTGTTGATTAATATGCTACTTGCAGTGATAACACAGGCTAATGATACATGGAAAAGCAAACTGTTTCTGCTCCTGCTTGCATTTCCTTTCAGGTTTGCAGTTTTAAAGAAAATAGTAAAAGCTGAAATAAAAGCTGAACCAAAACAGATTTCTGTTCTGGGAGTCTTTTACTGATCAAGGTGTGCATGGCAGTCAATTCAGTTACAAATCTGAGTTGTCTTTTGTTAAAGTTCAGTCATCTGTTCCAAAATGCTGCTGGCCATCCCCTGGTTCCCTGGTGAACTTGCCAAAAGCGCAATGTGGGATGGTACAGAGACATTTTCCAGAATGGAAAAGTTGTGTGCTACATCAGTTGTCTGGGCTGGCCCTCTGTAGTCCTGAATCCAGTCCCTAGCGCAGCTGTGAACTCTTGGAGAAGCTGTTTCCCCCTTTATTCCCCCTGCTCCAATCTATCTGTCTAGAGCTTTGGGGCGGGGATTGCTTTTCATGGTGTTAAAAAGTACCGGAGTATAGGTGCTCTGGTAATACGGATGTAATTGATGATGGTGTTGCCTTACTGGATGAGGGTCTCTGCCAAGAAAAATGAAGGTAAATCCCATTTCTGTTCTGACTACCTTCTGTTCCTTGGTTAGCAGAGACTTTCAAAATGGAGCTCGAGGTCAGACTATGAGCTGGTTGCAATCAATGGGCACTTTTCACTCATTTCAGGAAGCTTTGGAATAGACCTTTTGTGTGTAACACAAGCTTCATGTTAGCTGTGCCATTTCCTCACATGTTGGCATGTAATAAGGCTGCTGTTTCCCTCCCCTTTTTTTTTTTCCTTTCCAGGGGAGGAATGATCCAGACTTGTGAACAGTATCAATTTGTCCATCATGTCATGAGCTTGTACGGAAAACAGCTTTCTAGAGCAGCAGAAGAATAAGTGTTCATGATAATTCCTAAAGGCTAAACCAAGAGAACTTTTGACTGCATTCAGATATACTTCAGATCTGATAAGAGACACATGGTAACCTGGCTGTCTTAGCCGGAAGGAAAGATATATTATTTTACTTTGATATTGCTTTTATGCTCTTGTTTGCATTGACATTTAAGAGCTGAGGTATGCCTTGTCTTAAACATATGTGACAGGACATAATCTTCACCAAAAAAGGCTTATTTATACTGTAAATAAGAATAGTAGCTTCATTTGTTACAAAAGCAAGAAAAAAAATCAGAAAAAAATCCACTGTCTTCAGTTTGCTATTTTTAAAAAATCATTGCTAATATATCCAAATACAGTGTGAAACTTTTTGAATTGTCATGCTGAAATGTGCCGTATGTTGACAAAGCTTGAAAGTAACTTTTTGCCTCTTTCTGATTGTTTTTACATATAAAATTACCGAATACTGTGTATATCGTAAACCTTCTGAGCCTCTGCGTTAAAAGATTTAAGTAGATTCACATTGAAATTATGTTTCACACATCATGTTTGCTTGGTTTTGTTTTGTTTTTTCTAAAGCAGTCCACCACCAGTGTTATCAGAACTAAGGGGAAAAAAATATTTCAATGATGTGGGTAAAATTCTTGCCTCTTGTTCTCACCAGCAATGTACCCCAGTATCATGACAGCTGGGTGAATCTGATGTGAATAGTAGAAGTTAATCTGAACATAAATTCTTCACGCTTTACCTTTTCTTTTTCAGTATTTTGGCATCTCAGCCTGCAATCAGATTTGATTTTTGCAAATAGTTTCTCTTTTGACATGGTCAGACCACAATCCAAACACAATTTCCCCTGAAATTTGAGGTTTGAGATCAGGTGAGGAATTTTGTGAGTTGGATTCATCTTTATTGAATATGTAATAATAAAATCACTTGTATTCTGTGAATTTAAACTTGTTTCAAAGCTTTGATAGTGACCGGGTGCCCAGTGCTCATTAAAATTAACACAAATCCTGTAGACAACTTTAAAAAAAAAATCAGTCTGAATGTGTTGACTGCTTTTTGATAAATTTGCCCTCCAACCAAATTTAAACAGTCATTAGTCCATTCTAATTACTAGTCCAGGCAGCAGTCTTTCCTTTTCAGTAATACAGACTGCTGCCCATGCTTTTCTTATTAGACCTCAATCAGGCTGGGAAGACTGTAGTTTATGTTTAATGCTTAAAGGTAAGCACGTGTTTAAGTGCTTTATTGAGCAGAGAAAAATGGAGGTACACATGACCCTTAACATGAAAGATGAGTGTTTTGTGAATAGAAGCTGTAATGATCTACTGAAAATATTTTTGCTTCTCTTTATTTGTAACAATAACCAAAACCTACTGCTTTTATTAGTGCAGGAGATTCTGAGAATTTACTGCACTTCCTAATGAGGAGAAGGTAAAGCAGCTCTCAGAACAATAAGGGCTGATCCTGCTCCCACTGAGGTTTTGCCATTGACGTCAGTAGGTGCGGGGTAGGGCCTGAAATGTTATGCCTGCAACTTCATCACTGTGGGGAAAGTTTCCCAATATTTCAGTACACATCCTTTGTGTTTATTCTGTATCCATGAGCCTGTAAAAATCCTGTCAGCAGGGTTTGCATGAATGTGTGGCAAAATGTGTTATCTTTAAACCACTTGATTTTATTGCTGTATTTAAAATATTTCCTTCAGTGAGAAGCTAGCAGGAAGAACCGGCATTCTTTTTAAAAATACTGGTGGTAGTCATTAAATAGAGCAATAAACTTAAGCTTTTGAGCATAACATGACTGTTAGTTTTATGTAAACCTTGCTAGCTATATTCTCCCCACTGCTACTGATTCTTTCAAACTGGTAACACTATTCCATTTAAGCACACCTTAGAAATAACAAAAGCACCACTGACGTTCTGAACAACATTGT
The DNA here is from genome assembly GCF_000737465.1 of Haliaeetus leucocephalus. Lineage (NCBI taxonomy): Eukaryota > Metazoa > Chordata > Aves > Accipitriformes > Accipitridae > Haliaeetus > Haliaeetus leucocephalus. The sequence continues at coordinate 14,365,584 of NW_010972609.1, read as the reverse complement.
AAGTGGAACTCCCTATAAATGTTTTCAGCTGTTCAGTGCCCTTCAGTGTCAAAACTGACGAAGTGAATAAAATTACTTGTTCTGTCATCAGCTTCCTGTGCATCTGCTAAAGAATATTTGTTCATGATTGATTGGAGTCTGCATAAAGGAGCGAAGTTCAGTGTATAAGTTGCCTCCTGTACAAGGAGACTTTCTAGAGCAGAATTGCTTTATGGCAAACAATGTATAAAGGGCTCCAAGATAGTGACTTGGAGGACCTTGTACAGATCTTCAGCACGTATTAGTTGGCAGTGCTTCACTGACTTGAGTAGAAGTGAACTATTTATACTGATGAAGGAAGTCTAGCCTGCTGTCCACTCCCATTCTACATATGTGGAACGTCCTGAGAGAATGGCTGTTGATAAAATCAGGCTGCTTTGCATCAGTTCACTAGTACAAAGCAAATGTCAGCCCAGTTGTAGTCTGGTTACAAGGGCTGCACTGCTGCCATCTCACATCAGGCAGGAGCATGCCACTTGGTCAAGACCAAAATATTTAAATGAATCTTGAAGTGTTATTCTAACAGATTTGGAGCTAATCCTCCTATTTACTCTTTGGCCTTAGCATAATTAACATATTTCTTCCTATCTCTTTCTTTCTCTCCCTCTCTTTTTTAAATAGAATTTGAAGTGTGAAGGACCCTATATCAGCTGTTCTGATCTCTTCTGACAGCAGAGGTAGTCTGAAGAAGTGCTTAGGATTAGCAGAAAGGAGCTCTGGCCGTGCAGAAGCACTTGAGATGAGTGGGGCTGCTGCTTCTTTAATCAGTAGGTTTGAAACAGAGCTGACAATAGGAAATAAGCTACACTATGTGTCTTACTAGACTTCTCTTTTTACTGGGCACTCTTTCTTTATTAAAAGAAAATTCCTAGCACACTTCATACACTCTCTCCAGCTCACTGCCCAGGCCTCTTTGTACCAGAGACTACAGCATTAATACCTACAACACAATTGTTTCCCAGAGGACTGAATTCCTCTCTCCAGGTAGGTTAGCATATAACAAACTTGAGATGATTTTATTTAGAACCAACTGTGATGTCTTCTGTTTCATAAGCTTTTTCACGCTTCATGAACAGGGGAGAGCCTAGCTCAATGCCTCGTTTGTTCACTGGTCATTTGGTCATTGGGCATCACACTTAAGCAGTGTTACCCTGTTTATGTTTCTGTCATGGTAACAGACTAATGACACACTCTGTCCCTTTGTAGGTACTCTGAGATCAGCAGATACACAGTTATGTAAAAACAAAAACTAAGATTGCACTTGAGAGTAAAGAACTGTCCCCAGGTAAAGCACATGCCTGACTCTCTGAAGGATCAAGATAAAGGTGATTTGGTCAAATTATTCTGAAACGTCAACTACCTAGCAGTCACGTACAGTAGAGTGTCATGTTTACTTACCAGACTTCCAAAAGTAGCAAACAATTCTGGACGTTTCTTCTACAATTGGTCTACTTTGGCAAATCTTATCCTTAACCTGTGAATTTGCAGTTGCAGAAGGGCTTGAGACCAAAGAGATCACCAGACAGGACCTCTGTTCCTGTCACTTCCCTGCTGTGTCGTGCAGTGGAGGAACCATGCAACTTGCACACAGGTGGTCATAGAAAGTGCACGTCTGTTGATTGGTGAGTTGCCATGTTTTAGAAGTGGACCTGCATTATTATTTTTGATGTGTTCTTTCCCTGGAAACTGTTTTAAACAAAGGGAAATGATAAATTTGCAATTTGTTAATCATAACTGTCTGTCTATTTTTGACATGAAATGTGCTTTATACATTTGCTAGGGATTAAAAACAAAACACTTTTTCTGAGATACATTGGGGATAACCTTGTTTCTTCTGCCAAGTCTGTAAATGTATATTTGCTGATGTCTGCGAGAGTGACTATCAACTTAGGATAATGTAGGGCAGCTCAGGGGTCTTGCAAGAAAAAAGATTGCTCCATTCCAAAGCACAGAAGAAATATGTGAATGAAAGCAGCATTTGCAGCTTTGTGTGTAAGGGACAGGCAGTGAAAGAACTGCATGCTCTAGACAACACAAACATTGATTTCTAATGTCTCAAAGCAAATTTCACATATTCACAAAGAGGTGAATTCCTATTACACACAAGGAAAGAGAAGAGTCCACTATACTCTGAGTGCTGATACAGATCAGGCTCCAGCACCCGAGTACCACAGATGCCACATTCTCATGGCATGGTGTGAAAGTCACAGAAGGGGGTATGATTAACTTTGATGCAGAAGACCTGCCCAAGCTTGTGTGCCATGTAATCCCCAGCAGGGCAGCAGTGTCAGGTTTATTCAGTTGATAGCAAAGCTGAATGCAGAGAAAGGCTAAATTATTTACTCGGAATTAAAAGCCATGTTGGCACTAGAGCTGGCAATATGGCTCAGAGCATCTAAGAAGATAAAGCTTGAGCAGTCTGGCAAAGGACTCAGGTATTGCAGTTGCTGGCCCTTTCTCTCCACTGGACCATGCTACTCAACTTCTGTGTTCCCTCTTGCTTCTTTATCTCTTATCTGCATGTTGCTTCTTAGGCTTAAAACAGTTAAATAAGTCACTGTATTGCACTAATTTTAATCCAATATTTTGATAGCTAATGTTTTCCAAGGATCATCTCTTCCCTTGGAGAAAGCCTGTCTTGCTAGACGCTTTTCAGAGGGCTCAGCCTCTTCTGCCTACCTTTTGATCTCAATACAGCTCAGAATTTTGGGGACAGAGAAGTCTGCAGTACTGTGCATCTTGCTAAAAGCATTTTTCCTTTGGGAAACAGTAGTGTTTGCCTGAGTCAGACTTTTCTTATGTCTGACCTTAACTCTCCTGGTCCTGGTGGCAGCTGCAAGGTGTCTGCTTTCGTCTGAAAAGGCAAAGGCAACACTTCCCTCCAGGGATCAGAGGGAAAAAAATCCTGCATAGATACTTTTGCACTTTCTCCTTTACATGCTTAGCTTGTTTGCCTCTGAAGTGGACACAAGGAAGACTGTCAGGAATTAAGTCTAAACTAATAAGGCACAACACAACAACAGAAATCTTCTCTTGTAAATTAGCTAGCTTTGACTCTTTTTGTCTCAGAAGAAGGAAAACCAGATGTGATTGGTTTTACTACATCTACTGTCATCTTCTTGGTCTTTAGGCTGTTGTGAGGAATATGGAGGGCAAACACTCAAGCGTCACAAAGGTCAGGGTAATGAAGAGATCACTGAGTCACTCTTCCCCTTTTTGAGGCTGATGTCTGGCAGTGTGGCCAGACTTAATGATCCAAACTGAAAGATCTGTTCATTCATATGCATTGGTTTTCCCCCACAGACGTGTGTGTTCATGTGTGTGCGTACGCACATGCCTACTCACTGTGCCATAGTAGCTCATGTAAGAACAGAAGCATGAGGGAGGATTCACGAGCACTGAAATGAACATGGAAAGGGACTGCCTGTTTTTTGAGTCAGTTTGGGTAGGTGGGAGGAATTTAACTGGGTTGGCAGCGTTTTGTTTTTGTTGGGAAAAACGTGACTTCCAGCCCAGATACCAGGTTTCTCTGTATCTGAGTTGGGCTCTTGTTCCTGAATTAGAATATTGAAGAGGTAAGTGAAGGTTGGTTACTTAATAGATTTATTAGACAAGCAGTAAATAATATCTTATCCACTTTACAGCATGACCAATCCCATTTCCACACGCTTCTGATTTGATAAATGCATCTGTGCTAATAAGAACACTAACTTCTAGAGAAGGGAGCACAGAGCTCTGTCTTGCTGGAAGCCTTTAGCCTGTGAACTACAGTATGTGTTTATTTTGGCTGTCTGTATATGGTATTTTTTGCTAACTGGAAAAGTTGACAATGTTTTGACCTCTGCACAATTTTTTCTTTAATTTTGTTAAATTTTTTAGCTTCCTCTTTCCTTCCTAGACTAGCAGAAATCATCTTAAAATCATCAGGAAAGGTGGTATGTTCCTGGTGGGGGGGGTTGCTAATGCTTTTTCCAGAGTTTACCCCTAGAATTACTCCTGTCAGCCTCTGGAAGTTGGTTAGATTTTGATGTTCTTTGGTTTTCTAAGTTCCTGTGTTTTGCAAAGCATAACCCAGGTGCCTCCTGCACTAGACTCCCTTTACATTTTAATTTAACATAAATACAGAACAGATAAGAGCAGTCTGTTCCAAACAGAAATCAGATGTGGTCAGTTAAGAGAAGCAGTTTATTGCCGCTAGTTTAGCCTTCATTGCAAACAGGATATGTAGTTTGTGTCCTTCAGAATGGATAGACCTATATACATGTAAAACAGCCTCTTGTACCAGCACTATTTCACTGCTGCTGTTAATGCTGGTAAAGTAAAAGAGAGCTACATACACAGACTGAGATCTGTAATTCATTCTCTTCTTGAGAATTACCTTACCCAGGAATGAAGTCCTTCTCCATATGAAGAAGGGTGACAGAATCTCAGACTTACTAAGAAGTAGAAGAGAACTGATTAAAGAATGACCTCTGTAATCTAAAGTTGTGAAGTGATTTTCTAAAGAGCCTCGTCCCTGTTTGAGTAACTGAATGAACTGGCTAGACTTGGAAATGGTGGAACCTACTGCTAGTATAACTTAAAAATAAATAAAGCCAAACCTGGCCATTTCACTGAGGCGTGAAAGGAGCACTGGGGACTGCCTTAAACACCAAAGCAGAATTTGAATGTTTAACTGTTTGAAACCTGGCCCCACACATTTTAACGTGAAAAACAAGACTGGTAAATTGTTTAATTATCTGCCTTTGATCAAAGTTTTGAAATAGTGTCACAATCAATCATAAGAAAACCTGGTATTGGGGAGGTAATGTTTATTTTTAAATGAAAAGGTATCTTTTGGCCTACAGAGGTTTACTCCTTTTAGCCTCATACGTGAAGTTTCATTATCCTGTTACTCCAAGAATGAGAAACTGCTGAAGCCACTGTAAAAGATGTAACAACATAGCCCACAAGAGGCCAGTATGTATTTAAATTTTGGACTACTCAAAGCCATATTTGTCCATTGTAAAGAGACCCAGGCATCTTCCTAGGAATGCAACAATCTACAGGACTTCATGTGAGCTGAGGGACACAGAAGGGTCAGTAATGGTCTTGAAAGCTCCTGTCTCTTAGTAGGAATGATCAGGACCTTAGCAGCTGGGAAAAAAAAGGCAAAATATACATAAACCTATATTTTCAACAATGTTCTAATACTCTGTATTCTGTGGCTGTGGGCAGGCAGGGTGGCAATTGGCTGTGTGAGATCAATAGCTTTAGTCTCATATCTGCTTTGCTTTTCCTAGCCTTCCCTTTCCAAGAAAGGAACCTTGTGAAGTACCACTCTGAAGTATAACTCCTTGAGGCACTTAAAACTAGAAGTAAAAGAGCTGTGAAAAGTACAGTGTAGGGAAGACTCAGTTACTGTCCTGGTTTCAGCTGGGATAGAGTTAACTGTCTTCCTAGTAGCTGGTACAGTGCTATGTTTTGAGTTCAGTATGTGAAGAATGTTGATAACACTGATGTTTTCAGTTGTTGCTCAGTAGTGTTTAGACTATAGTCAAGGATTTTTCAGCTTCTCATGCCCAGCCAGGGCACCTGACCCAAACTGGCCAACAGTGTATTCCATACCATGTGACGTCCCATCTAGTTTAGGAACTGGGAAGGGAGGGGCAGGGAATCGCCGCTTGGGGACTGGCTGGGTGTTGGTCAGCGGGTGGTGAGCAATTGCCCTGCGCATCATTTGTACATTCCAATCCTTTTATTACTACTGTTGTCATTTTATTAGTGTTATCATTATCATTATTAGTTTCTTCTTTTCTGTTCTATTAAACCGTTCTTATCTCAACCCACGAGTTTTACTTCTTTTCCTGATTTTCTCCCCCATCCCACTGGATGGGGGGGGAGTGAGTGAGCGGCTGCGTGGTGCTTAGTTGCTGGCTGGGGTTAAACCACGACAGTTACCTACAAAAGAATTAGTCAAATTTGTCCAACTCTGTCTTCTGTAACTGAAACTAAAATTACCATTCACTTGCACCAAGTCTTTGTTGTGTGTACTTCAGTGGTACTGGCAAGTCTTTTCTTGAAATCTTGTTTGCCTTGTAAGTGTGCATTGATTCTGTTAATAGCAGCCACAGTAAATATAGTGTGATAGCCACACTATATGTGATGAGTGAAGTTAATCTTTCTGCAGAGTGCCCGTGGGTTGATTCATGGTGTATCTGTGTTCCTAAGCATAGAGGGTTGTCTGCATTATCATTTTGTTTTCTTTCTTGCCCACAATCAAGGTATGGGCAAGTTGACTCATGGTGATGGGCAGTAACAGACATTGTCACATCCTTCAAGTGCAACCTTCTGGGCTCTGGAAGTCAGTTCCAGTCTCACCAAGAAACAGGAAATCTTGTAATCTGACAAGGCTTCCAAAAGCTCATCGCTTACCATTAAGGGCAATTTTTCTAACAGAGTGCTTGCTCTCCCGACTGAAGGATAACAAAAGGTAGTAGCCCAGCAGTTTAGAAAAAATCTGTTTCATACCAGCCATTTCTGCTCCTTAGCTGGCACAAGCTACTGAATCTTAACCAATAGCATTTCCATGTTCAGAAAATCTGTGGGCAAGGATGAAAATTTTGATCAGGCAAAAGAAATATAGGTAAAGGGAATTCCATTTTTAAGGTGAAAGGAGGAACTGTTAAAATGGTGGGTTGGCTTTTAAACCATGTCACTGTGAGCTTTGTAGAATCTGAAAATGCAAATAAATCTGAAGGTATGCAGAGAGTTGTGCAGCGGAGCAGGTGAGTAAAGCAGCATGGTGTATGTCTTCTCATTTTGGCACTTGGTAGTACTGGTGTGGATTTGCCCCATAATGACTGAGAGCAAAATAGGCTCTTTTCTAGGGCTTTTGGGATTATAGAGTAACATCTTGTCTCTTCCTAACCAGCCCTAATCATTGCTGTCACCAACACCAATGACCATTGGTATGCAAGAGTGAAAGGCTGAGAACAGAAGAGTGAGAGAGGGTGGTAAGGGAGGGGAACACCTTTGGGCAGACCAGGCAAAAGCAACAGTGATCTCTTTCTCTTGGCTTCTTGCTTTGTAGGAAAGACTTTAAAAATTGTGCCTCTGTGAGAAAATTTCTGAGTAGAAGAGGAAAGACATAACAGGGTCTAGAGATGCATGATATCCCTGTGTAATTTTAGAGGTATATGGAGATACATAGTCTAGGATAGAGACTCTTCACTTGTCTTCTGTACATAAAGAGTCAGAGAACATTTGTCTCTCGTACAGGCAGGCTGGAGACAAAGGCCAGCTCAGCAAGGAGACCAGGGTATATATATTCTGATAAGGAAAAGGATCTCCTTGGGAGGATGCCCAAAACGGAGCACTTTTGGCATAGCTATAATTTCTGCTGGCAACAAAGCAAAGTCTCAAGGTCATATGGTCTTAACATTGTCTTCCCCATGGACTATATCATCTAGGTTGCAGTGCATAATTATAGCTTTAACATTTGTGCCCCCAAATCTTGGAAGGGCTTATGTTTTGGGTTGATCTTCTTCTGCTCCAAGATCTTTCAGCAGCACACAATTGTGTCAGAGACTACCATTCCTTACTATATCTGTCTTGCCAAGGAACACTTTTTAAAACTAGGGAGCTGCAATTTCTACATAACTAGTACTTATTCCTCAAGGACTAGAATTGAATAGTCCCTTTTCTCCAAACTGCCTTCCATACTGGGACTAGTCTTGGCATAGCTATAGGCAGCAGAGGGCCCACTGGAAACAGGCTATATGGTGACAGAATTTTTTGCTGTAGTATGATCACATGGCCTCCCTAGGTGATGCACACCAAGCTGACAAAAGGTGGGCTACATCTGTGCAGTGGGGTTTGTCTTCTGCTGAGGGGAAAGTGAGTATTTTTGTTCTTCTCAGAGGCCAGTACATGGTCTACCTGCTATTGCAAGACTACAGGTATTGCCTGTGCATCAGCCATTGCCTTTGATCAGAAACATTTTGTCTTGGTTTGATTATCTTGGCTTAGAGCAACCTCCTTACTGTCTCAGCACTACAATGAGGACAATGACGCAGTTCCCAGCCACATCCATTGAGAGCAGGGTGTGCACAGGCCCTTGTAGCATTCACATATCCCACTGTACGTTACAGACTTAGGAGAGCTGGGGAGGTCTTTGATTAAGGAAAAGTGCAATGAAATAGTCCAAATTAATAACCTGGAATAATCCAAGCTGGTAGTAGAGTTTCTATTGATCTTCCTGGTGTAAAATGGAGACCTTTTGCTATTAACCACAGAAAAATAGCTCAGTTCCAGTGTGGTGTTCGCATGGAGCTTTTAGAAATGAGTATTCAGCACGAGCTCCTTACTGGTCAGTCTGGCTGGGAAAAAAAATAAATAGTTTTACCTGAACTGAAGAACTAGTTCTTATAAAAACATACTAAATGGCTTCATTCTGATAGAAAAATGCAACTCTTTGGAGCCTCCTGAAATGAACAGTTTAAAGGAGAAGGATTTCTCTTAAACTATGGGCATTTGTCTAGACATAGGGCATGAGCAGCACTCAGGAGCTTAGTACAGCCTGTGCAGAACACAGTAAGTCCTCATGGGCCTTTTGATACATCCAGTTTTGATACCTTTCTTGAATGACTTCTAACATCAAAGCACCTTGCAGCACCCTTGTGCAGCAAGGCAGGCCAGTTTTCCCATTGTGTAGATGACAAGACAAGTACAGAGAGAGCAAATTACTTGCCCAAAATCCTACGGAAAGACTGGAAAGAAGCAAGGAATTGATCAGCAGTCTCCTATGGACAGCTAGTACTCTTCCTGCTGCACAAACCTTTCTCTCCCAAGAGTCTTAACTGACTGGGGCAATTCTTTGTGTAACTTCACATTTCAGGCCTTCTTGTTGCATCCACCCTTTCCTACTCCCAGTAAATAAATCCTTCAAACAGTACCTCTCTGTTCTGCTTGATTAACATATTTTTTCCCCAACCAAAGAAGCTGTTTCTAGGAACACTTCTGCCTTATTGGAGTCTTTTAGCATGGTGACACGCTCCTTTGAGATTCTTGCTGAAGAAAGCTTTCCTGAAACTGTGGAAAAACATTGTCCACTGACAACATCCAAGGGTGAGTAACAACAATTTCTGGTGAAAGACAGTTCTTTACCTAGTACATGCCAACAACTGACTGCATTTTCAGGTGCTCTTAGGTATATTCACCCACCTCATGCAAGGAAATATGGTCCATCATCTTCTACAAACCACTTTTGTTTACCACTGAAGAGTGGTAAACAAAACCAGGTGCAAACTGCAGTTACCTATATACATCCTCACTGTTTTTAGAGATTTGTCATGGATCAGTCAAAATGGGGGGGAAAGCTGCTGTTCATTTTAGCTGATGGAAACTTGTCCTTATTGATATAAATACAGCAGTTCTTGTTTATGCAAAACTCATGATCGAATGATTTGGCTGGGGCTGGAAGAATGTGACCTTTAATGCATAAGTAAATAAGCCTCTCCATCATGTATAATCTCTCCCATATGACAGATCTGTGACTGTCTAAAGTGACAGGAAGATCATGTGAGTCTTTATTATATGTCACAAAAAATCACAAATCATTCCTGTCAGTGTGCAGAGCACTGCTAATGAACAAATTTCATTCCCGGAGTGGTATCTGTGATGGATGTAAAGTTGTAATAAGTACAATAAATAAAATAAAGCAAGGTTAATGTAATCTCCTCCAAAAAAACAGACAGAAAAAGAAACCATGCATTTAAAATAAACTCAAAGAGAGAAAGTAGGTAACAGGCCCCTGTTCCATTTCACTCATTCATTCATTAATTCCAATGTTTCTTCTTGAATTTTAGGAGACAAAGTAATATTCTGAGTTAAAGTAAACCAAGGCCGAATGTAACATGAAAAAGAGAGAGTGGGTACCAATAGAAGAAGGATCCAGAATGTTTTTGACAGTATTTTTAAGAAGTATATGCTAAGGTAACACACCTTTTTTTCTTGCCATTAGCTCATTATTTTTTTATTCTCACAATAAAAACTGTAAAAAAGAAAGATTTAAGCACTATAGTATTCCTCAGCAGCAATAAAAATGTCCCCATTTGCAGTTGGCCTACTGCAATAGTGCTACTTTCAAATACTGCTGTGTGTTTATAGGGCAATGTTTCTGATCAACATCAAAAGAGCATCAGGGCAGGAACCGTTATTTTTGTTACTTAGTTTCATATTTAGCATAGTGAGGCCCTAATTCCTCTTGTGTGTCATTCAGGCAAAACCAATGCTAAATCTTAATAATTCATAGTATTATTCAGGACACATTCCAGTTCAGCCCTGTTTAATTTGTGATGTCCCATGGCTGCCCTTTTGTTCTTTTCCTTGCTTCCCTTGCTCTGTCCCTTTCTCTCCTCTTTCCTTAATTCTTAGTCCACTCTAATTCACCTCTTCTCTCAGGCAGTCCTTTGTTTACAAGTCTGCCAGCCAGGGCAGGTCAAACTCTTTTTCTTTTCCTACAGTACGCCAGAGTCTTAAGTCCAACAGCTTTCATTTACTGTCCTCTGATCTCTGTATTGCTTATGCAGTTCGGGGGTGATACTCACTTCTAGTGTGGAGCACTGGAACAAAAGGATGTCTCTGAGAAGAAATGTGGCTTCATTTTGCTGCCTTAGGCCAAGAATGGACCTGATCCAAAATACATCACCGTCAATGGGAAGACTTCTGTCTATTTCTGGGGCTTTGGGAAGGCTGTGAGGGATCTTTAGGGAGGAGGGAGCATTGGATTTGGCCTCAAAATTCTGCCCTCAGAGATTCTGGGTTTTCAACAGGTCAATTCTGTTAGTGTTTCAAAAAATACTGATTTAAACACAAATAAAAAGAGGAATTCACTAATATGTTTGCCATATCTGCTCCCTACCACCTGAACCAATGTGGAGCTTTTGCTTATTGCTTTCTCTCTGTTTTTCTTTCTTTCCAATCTGAGTGCTTCTCCTGAGATGATACAGATAACTACTAGTGTGTAGTGTCCAACACCCACACTGATGCCATCTACATGGTATCCTTGATGATGAGTAAAGGTAAGCTCTAGAGGTCTGGCTTGACTAGTGACTAGACCAGTTACTAACAACTAAGCTTGGAAGAATTTTGAAGTTAGACAAAATGAAGAGTCTTTGCAGGGCAGATTTGCTGCAAGTAGAGTGGGGTGAAGCAGGATGAAAGAATCTACCCCCTGCTGACTTTAAACTGAGCATTGTGTGTTTTGCCCTCTATCTCCATGTGTTTCCAAAGGTGAAAGCACTGTGCTTATTACAGGGAAGAGCCTTTGTGTTCCCTGTATTCCTTGAGAAAAAACGATACGACGCATATGGGTATGAAATATATGCTGTGCATCACCACTGTGAATGGGGAAGACCTAGGCACCTACAGTCCTCTTGTGGCTGACAAGAAACCTGTTACGCTGAGAGTGATAGGTAATCTTTGTTCTCAGATACATAAGGTTCTGTGTACAATATCAACATCTGGAGACAAACATATGAGGGTCAAAATTGGTGGGCCAAACTGTGACCTACTTTCTTTTCTTATATGTCTTTGCAACATTCATGATTCATTGGTCTTTTTAGGCTCAAACAGAAATCTAACATTGTACAAGTCATAAACCAACCCCCAATTACCAGAGCACCCATGTGAAAACACCTTTCATGAGATAGCAGATTTCAGTTTGAAGCCTAGTTATTACACATAATAAACCAAATTCTCCACTGACATCAGTGTGGCAGGGGTGTGAGTCCGAATTTGGACCAGTTTTAGTGGAAAAGATGGGAATGATAAAATGCACCTTGGCACTGTCCTTTTTGTGGAAGTGAACTTTGCTCAAACATTGTTACAGGACTTGGGAGTGAGTGGATGGGCCTGGGCATAATGAGAACTATATTTTTTCATCTGCATGTGCTTCCTACAACCAGCCAAATGTGTGCCTGCTGTTTGAAAGAAAACCAGCCACATTATATACATCAAACTTGCTTTAAATCAGTGCTAAGTAAAAGTGATGCTGTTCAGCTGCCTTATCTTTTATTGCAGTAGGACCATCTCTTAAGCTTTGCCATAAGTACCATTTTTTAAGTATAATACTTATCTTTTTGATAAAGCCCTTAGCAGGGCTTGGACACAGGCTCTTTGGTAGTGTGGTAGATTTAGATTACCTTACTTAAGCCAAATAGTGATCCTGTGCCAGGAACTGCAGCACTCTTGACACGTAATGCAGGAAGATGTCAGTCCTCCTTCAGCTTGCCATATGGTTCCAGGTGTGCTTGTAGATGTCATCTGCAGTTGCCTGAAACCATTTACTTTACAATGACCTGCAGTAAAGGAGAGGAAAAAAAAGTAGAGCGAAGACAGAAGAGCTGAACAGAAAAGCAGTGTGTCTGTTGGTAATCAGCTTTGTAGGATTACGCACAACTTTTACTGAATATTATGAACTATATTTAGCATAATTTCCACTGAAGTTGAAGAAATGAATTGATCTTTCTGCTACCACTCAAGAAAGAAATCAAAATTACTTCACTGACATCTTGCTATTTAGTGTAAGAAATCAGAGATCAGAAACTGAAAATAACAGAATGAATGATTGTCTTTCTGGTATTTTAACAGGTGGGGCCCTAACTCCTGACAGAACTGAAACCACTGAAAGTGACTGAAAGACAGACAGCAGTGTTTGAAATCCCTCTGCCAAAGAAAGTCCAAAACTTCACCTAGAAGTTCAATGGGAAAGAGTTGAAGTGGGACGATAAGTACGAAATTGTCACATCTGATGATGGATTGGCCCAGACTGTGAAAAGTAAGGATGTTCAGTCCAGTGACTTTAAAGAACTCAGTATTGAGACTGGAGATCTAGTGCAGAACACTCTGCTCTTCATTTATCATAAGTAATGCAAAGTAAGCATCTGGGCAGTGGGTGGATCAAATGCAAGATAGGTTTTGAGCTGCGAAATCCATAAAGCTACAACATAAAACCCCAGAGCTTGGGCTGAGAAAACTGGGAGCTGCAGTCTCATAAAGCTAGTCTGAGGACGAGCAAGCAGAGGAGCATCAAGATGTCCTTTCCACACTGGAAGTAAAGTTCCAAGCCTGGAATCTCTCCTGCACAGGAGCCCATGTTATATCCTGCAAAGGCAAAGCCACTTGTTTTGATTCATAAGGAGCTTGTTGGTATGTGCCATTTTTTCTTGCCAACCCCTTCCCCTTTCCCAGGGGTTCCAATTCAGCAATTCACACCCAAGTGAAAAAGAAGGGACAAGCCTGCCTGGAGTTTGTGCTGACTTTTGAAGATGTCACCCTGAAGGCGATGAAGAATGGACGAGTGATTGAGACGTCTCCGAAGTACACCACGAAGCACGAAGGGAAGAAAGCAGAGCTTATCATTAATGCTGCTGAGTGACTCAGGAGGTTGCACAGCAATGGTAGGCTACGCAAGACAGTGACCCTAATAAGCAGTACAGCAGTGCCAGCGTAACTGTGGAAGGTAAGTTTGAATGGCTCGAGAGAGGAAGAGGAGGAGGAATAGCAGTCTTTACACTGTTTTTCCATAAACTCTGCAAAGGAACAGTGCTACTTTGCTATAACAGCTTAGGAAACTGATGTGAAATAACACTGCTCTGCAGTCTATTTATTGTTTAACATGGAATAAGCCATTAGTCTGTGCCCCTTCTTGGTAGCATGAAGGTAATAATTAAGGACTTCCCTTTGCTGTATAAAGCAATAGAAGCATAAAGCATTAAATCTTCCATTGCACGTCACCTAAACCAGCGTAGTAAAGTGTGCTGGTTTTTATTTTAATCAGGGTTGTCCTAATGAATTCTTATCCTGATTCTTTAAAGCCACCCATGGGACGTTTGACTGCAGTCTGCTGAGGACCAGCAGCACAACGTGAGGCTGGTAAATATTTAATATCCCATTTGTTTGGGGAATTAATTTTGCAGTAGCATTATTGATGCTGTAAACTATTGATGCTTAAGTCTATGATCTTTACAGAAAGACACAAGGCTGTTAAGAGCAGGAAGAAAAGTTGGAAAGCTTAGCTTTGTGCTCTCAGCCTGGAGAAGAATTTCAAAGGTAGGGTGTAGATTTTAGTGGCTGTTAGTATTTGAGATGACTTCTGTTAGATGTGGACCAGCTTTGAGCTATGGCCAGGTGCCTTCCATGAATAGTGCAGCATTTTAAGATGATTTTAAAATGAACTGCATGGAAGGAGGGTAAAATTATACTAGTGTATCCTTCACAGGTTCAGGAACAACTGAATATTCAGTTGGTAGGAAGGTATGAAGGAAACTTCAGGGCCAAAAGAAGCTCAGCTGTGAGATCAGGCAGATTTTCTCACATGGAAGGTTGATCTGCCCTGGTGCCCACCCCTGACAGATGTCTCTGTGTGGCTGGTCTCTTCCTAATAGTCCTGCGTTTTCTGTGTCAGATGATGCCCTGCAAACCCTGTCCTGGTATACAGACTTGGGTGGAAGTCACTCCATTAGTTGCATTTTGGCCATGTATTTCTCATTTTGTTTTCCCAAAACAGGCCAGAAGAGAGCAGTTTCCCAATGTTATCCCCAGCACTGGGCTTTCCAGCTGTGCAGCTTGGCACGGATTCTGTGGCCAGGGTTGAGTGTGGCTGGTGGTGGGCAGGGAAGCCCCGGCTCCTGGAGGATGGGCACCAGGTCTGGTATGTGAGTGTCCTCCATGGGCCATGGCCAGGGTGGCCTGAAGGGACAGTGTGGGGCGGGGGCTTTCTCTGACCACTGCCCTGGGACAGAAACCACTTCTGCGGCACAGGTAACCTGGAAAGCCGTGGCTGAGTTGCCTCTGACCCCTGTGCACACTAGAATTGCAGTTTGGTGCCTCAGTTATAGAACTGTCTTTCCCCACGTGGAGTTCAGGTTGAGATACAAATACTACGTAAGCAGTAGAGGAAATGTTCGGCTCGTTTGACAGCTCCTCTGGACCAGCTAAGGGTCTGGAGCAGTGCCAAGAGGCTGTTTTCTGCTTCAGCTTTTGGGTTCCTAAACTGCATTCCCTCCAGTGAACATGCATAAAGAAGGGGAAAAACTACTTAGGAACAGCCTTTCTCCGTCCCCCTTTTTTCCCAGGATGTCCAATTTACTAAACCACTCTCATCCTGAGGGTCTGTCCATTTTGTTAGGAGGTCTCCCTGCCGTTAAATACCTCCTTGGTGTTTGAAGAGCTCAGTTGACAGTCATTCTGCACAGTTTTTCTGTTCACGTGCTTCCACTGGGATTTTCTTCCGGACACATTTGCAACCATGAAGAGTACATGTGTGATGTTCATGCTCTAATCAGGGATCCTGCTGAGCTCTTTGTTGTCCTGAATAATGCAAAGGTGGAAGGAATATGGCTCAAGGATGGCAAATAGGTAAAATGCCCATGGTATCGTCAGTGTAATGAAAGGCTGCAAAACCCTAGTGGGAAGCTTTATCCAAATAGCTGCTGCGGGACATGTCTTGGTGTTAATAAAGGACTTCTGACTAAGGACAAACAGATGGACAGATCACATAAGAACAGATCTAATCTTTCCCAGTCTACTACAGTCTCAGTCTTACTAAGTTTTGGCTTTGGATCTTGGCTTTTTAAAAATTTTCCTCCCCAGTCTGCTGTAAAGATGCTTTCACATTTGCTAACCCATTTTCTCAGCCTGTAGACTTGCTTTCTTTCCCACAAGGTTGGCTTCTCACCACCCACCCTTCTCTGTCTCCCAGTCTCTAATTTTCAGAGTAATCAGTAAATGTACCCTTTGCATGCTAATACACACCCTTCGTTACATGCCATGTGGCTCATCTAGGCAGATGCGCAGAATCACTCTGTCCATGTAACACTGAATTCGTTTTGTCCATAGATCACAGACCATTTTACCAGAGTAGGAGCTAGAAATCCTGACCACATAGTTATCTTAGAGTAGGAAACTCAGATCAGAATTCAGGGACAGGGTTGGAGATGGTGTTTGTTGCAATGTGGGTTGTTTCCTGCCTCAGTCTTCTTGTCAGATTATGGACATGAAAAGGATCTGGATAGTGAAGCAGGGAGCCATCCACAAACTCATCACTGACAGAATGGGAGAGGAGCGTGAAGGGAGGTAGACGTTCAGAGCCAAGGGGGCAGAGAGCGGAGCAACAGTTGCCACTGGAGGTAGCCACCCCATCTCCTTACTGCTCTTTACCAGGCGTACACAAACAATTGCAGAATCAGTGCTTCACCAGGTCTCCTTACCTGGGCCTGTACCATTTTACAGACTTATCTATGCACATGAGCAAAACCTCTTCTTTCTGCTGCTTTGTTCCCCAAGGAGAGAAAATTGAACAAGTTGTACTGGTTGATTTTAAGTGACTAAGCATATGTTTCTGTGTTTATAAATCAGTGATCAAGAATTTGGGCCTGAGCCTTTACTTCAAACATTGTTGTCATCAGCAACAAGAAAAACACCTTTTTTCTGAAATTATATATAGAAATATATAAATATGTGTATTACTCAGCCCTTGGCAGCCAGATGGCGCCAGGTGGACTTTCAGACTCGTCTGCAGCCTGGAAATCAGCCTTTTGCTGTCTGCTGAACCAAAGCAAGGCGGATACGGATACATACTGCTGCCCAGGCAGTGGGACAAAGGCAGCAGTGAGGATGCTGTGTCTGCAACGCTGAATATTTATCATACCTGTGCTGTGGTAAAAACCCATCCACAGCAAAGCTTTGGTATAGGGAGGATTGATTTTCCTGCATTAAAAAATATTTTTTAATGCCTTTTTATGACTTTCAGCAGAAGATTGTAATTGCTAAACATACCCGTTGTGTGACAAAAATAAAAGGAAAAATACCAAATATGTTTAGGAACCTGATTATTTTTCATTATTTTGTGCAGGACATCTTTATCATTTTCCTGTATTACTCTGTAATAAATCGGGGAGCATCTTCTGTACAAGCAGTACCTAACTTTGATTCTACTGTCTTTATCATGATCATAGATATATATCCCAGTGTTACCTTAGGGAAGAACAGCACAAAGGGCTTCTTCTTGTGCCTTGCAAAACTGAGAAACTGCATGGAATCACATCTCCAGGCCCTAGAGAAGTGAGGAGATTTGGGACTTGCTGTTTCCCAGAGGTCCCTCTTTTTCTGCTGAGCTGAACAACTAAAGGAGGGCAGCCAGCTCCCTGTACAAGAAACACAACTAAATTAACTGAATCAAAACACACTGAAGATTTTGAGTGTCCCTGAAGATGTTCACAAAATACAGAATTCTTACAGTAAAAACATGAAGGAGTATATGAAGTGCCCAGCTTTGGACCACCTTTTCTGGGAACTCGCAGACACAGGAAAGATGTCAAGCTATATTTGCAGCTGCAGCTTTCAAATATCTTCTGTTCTTTCTAGATTGTCCTGTTATTGAAGAAACTGTCCTCGAGATTTTTGCTGCAAAGAGCATTACTGTGAAGACTAAGCATCAGCAGGCATCAAGGTGCCTTCCAAGGCAAAGCCAATGCCCAAAGTCACATGGTTCAAAGATGATATTGAAGTGGCAAAGGAAGAGAAAGTAGTGATGGAGAAAGCCAGTGACTGCGTTACTCACAATCAAAACCTGTGTGAGAGAAGACAGTGGAGCTATTATGCTGAATCTGAAAAGTCACTGTGGCTCAGCTTCTGACAATCCTTACCTCAACTTTGTTAGTAGGTCCTAAATCAATCATATTATACCAGGACAATCACTGGTAGATATGTTTGGTCACAGACACTGTAATTCAGACTTTCTCTTTAAAACTCTTGCAGTGGGACAGACTCTGATTTATCAATTCAAGTCAGTTTAGTTTTGCTGTAATCTACACTGACTTACACCATGAGAGGATATGACCCTCTAAATATAGCCCTCCATGTCAGTCTGGTCAGCTGCTTACACTGCAGGCAAACCGAAACCCCTACAGGGGAAAGCAAAGTTCCTGCAACGTATGGGGAAAATGTAAAATGAGATGGAAAGCACCCAAAGGCAATGTAGGAAAGCAGGTGACTCACTTCGTCATAGAGAGGAGGGTGGCTGGAGAAAAAATTGTGGGTCAAAGTAGGGGCGGTGGAGAGCAACTACACCCCATTTGCTATCGAGAAGGTGGAGGAAGGGAAAGCCTACTGATTCAGAATACGTGCCATCAACTCTGAGGGCCTCATCAAGCCCCTGGAAACAGAAGAAATTTTTGGTGGAGAACCTATTAGCCAGCTGGTTTTAATGTGGTTTCACAGTCCCTCTTCCCATCGGTTCTGTCCTCTTCCTCCTTGCCATTCCCCAAAAGAACACTGTCCTCTGTGCTTCAGGGGACAAATTCCAAGGACAGAGCTTAGAAGCTGTTTTGTGCTTAGGCCGATAACCAGGATCAGACAAATACCCAGGTCCTTTCATTGCAAGTGTTTGTGGACTCAGAAACCCTTTGACATGGACTGGCCACACGAGAGGACTGACTGACACGCTGTTCTAGTGTCAGTTATGTAAGCTTAGTGGGATACAGCAGAAATGAAACGTGGCGTTCTCTGGAAAATATCAAGGGGGAGGAGAGAAGATAATTTAAAAGGGAATGCTTAAAAACATTTTGGTTTGTGGGCAAAAAAGAAAATATGTCAACCAAAAACTAACTTGGATAGAAAACACTGCTGAACTATCTTCTGGGAGTTATAGTTTGGGTACCTCTTGTTCCCGTTTTTCCATTATGGACTGGGACCCCCAATGAAAGGGGATTTCCAGTCCCCTTTTCCCAAGACCAGAGTGTATCACAGAAGATACAGTGCAAATAGCAAGTCTGGCCTATTGAGACATTTCAGAAAGAAAATTACTAGCTTGAAGTAATATATATCATTTTTCATCTAAAACTTTGCATTTTTGTCCAGACTTCCTATGGCTTAGGGAAGGCATTTATGAGCCACTCTGTAATTCATCGCAGAAAGAGCTCATTTTTTGAATAAGTGCAAAAAATTGAAATGTTTCAACATTTGAAATGACAAAGGGAAGTAGATGGCAAAGAAAGCTTTAGAAAAAGATTGTGGCCATGAATAAACCTAAACATACAAGTTACCTTCCTTGACTTCTTGCCATACATACCTACATATATATTTATACGCAAACACATAACACATACACACAATCTGGAGTCAATGAATTCTGATTGTACTGTGCTAATTTGATTTTCTTCTGTGTAGAGCCTCTGAGACAGGTGTGTCAGCCTCAAGTTGTAGATGTCAGGAAAGAAGCTGTCACCATCACCTGGAATTCCCCAGCCCAGGATGGAGGCTCCACAGTGCAAGGTTAAGTCATAGAAAAAAGGAAGAAGGGCAGCAATCTTTGTGTCCCAGTCATCAAGGAGCCAGTCCAACGTCATACCAAGATTATTATCTGTTTTATGTAGGCAGAAGGAAAGTTAGATAAGCTTTGAATGCAAAGCAGAATATTGATTAATCAAGGAAAATTTCGTCATGACATCTAGCGAGATACACATTTTGACATATGCTGTTCAAAGTGAGATTTTCAGCCCTCAAATAGAAATGGCTTGATAAGCACAAGCAATAATGAGAGGGCAGAACACTCAGCACCTCTGAAAATCACACCTAATGGATTTGGGTGCCTAGTTTCAAGGATCTATGTTTTACATTTATCCCTACCTAAATTTGACTGGTTTTCCCTGACTTGGACCAGAACTGAATTAAACAAGTGACTGATTTTGTTGTATCCATCAGATAGGAACCATATGATCCATGCTTAGCACAGCTTGTATAACACATGGGAGTGTTCCTAGCAGCAGCAGCATCTGACTAACGAGACTTTTGCTTTTCCTTGTCTGTTAATATTTTGGTTCTTTCTTGGATTCTTTCCTCTGTCTCATTCAAAATGTTGGACTTTCATGTTAATTAAGTTACAATCAATCACACTATCCAAAAATATCCTCCTTGAGGCACCAACATTACTAATGGTAAATAATGGAAACACTTTTTAAAGCAAATTATTCAATTCTTGAGGGTTTTTTTCAAAATTGAACGGAGATTTAACCTTGCTTGAAAGCTAGATTGTGGAAGGCTTGGCCACTCACTATTGAGTTCGTTACATCATGGGAAATCCCACTGAAGTCAGTGGAGCAAGACATGAAGATATTTTTTCCCAGCATGTATGATTATACCAAGCTATAGACTGTGATCTAGTGGAAAGAAAATTACGCATTTTTCCTCTTATTATATGCATCAAAATTCCATCTCCTCCTAGGGAGAGAGAGATATGAAAATGGAGCAGACCCCTGGAGAAGTAAATGTTAGACCTAGTTAAGGGGCTCCTTGAACCCCTAAAATTTATATTATTCTCCAGCAGTCTGTGAGCTGAAATTTCTTCTTGGTTTATCTCAGTCCAAAAGCAATTAAAAAAAAAAAAAATTAGTGACCACGTGGGAACAATTTTGTTGGTGATTAGAGAGTTGTGTAACTGCAGCTTGCATGTCTCTAGGTACCAGAGTCAAAGTGGATGGTTTTCTGGAGGATACAGAATGAGTTCCGTATGATAGCTGTGAACTGTACAGGCCCTGGATTTCTCATCATGCCCTCAACCTCTTGTTGCAAAGGATCCCATCAGTGTGCTTCTTCCACTGTTTAATGTCTAGGTTTCCTAAACATGTATGCGATGACCAGATCTATGCATTTATGACTGAAGTCTGAGGGAATGTGGCAATTCCAGCCTGGCTCAATGTAATGGACTGCATTGTTTTTACAGCTTAACTAAAGATTAAGAAAGGTCTTAATACTGTTGGCTATAACTGTAATTATATTATAAGTGCCTGAAAGTGTGATACTATTTATTCACTTAAAATGTGTAACTATTAAGATAAGTAAAAGATTCCCACCTGGGGGGAATTGAGTATATGCAAACAGCAGAGATCAACATGATAAAGGTGCTCTGAGGTGCAGATACCTTTAGTACTTAATATTCATATATAGGTTGCCAAAGGCCCTAATGTATGACAAAGAAAATCATTTCTCATACATGTTACTATGCTCCTTTCATCAGTCCCCCATCAACCCTTTTAAAAGAAGAGAAAGCTCTTGCAGAATTCATGGAAGTTGCTTACATTCTTTTTTTTTAATACTGGATTTTTAGTTGTAACGAATCTGTGCTTAATTCTGGACTGATCAAAATCACAGACAAACTCCAAAGGATTACAGTAGCCTCAGAAATGCTGAAATGGGCAGATTTTTATTTTGTGCCAATTATAGAGAATTCTTACTCTATATGACCATATAACTAAAGCATTTTAAAAACAAAAGGCTGTCAGAGGCCATCAATAAATAGCTTAAACTATTGATGGAATCTTGTAATAGATACAGGAGTGGGCCTTAGTAGCTGCACATAATTTAGGAAAAAAACCTGGCCAAGTGTGGAAGCCAGTATAGCTGAAAAATGAGAGAGAATTCTATGTAGTAGATGAGAGACTTGAGGTTAAATAGTTACTCTGATGGGAAAGCATTCAGGTTTCTTTACATCAGAAGACGACACAAAACCAATTTAAAGCCTGAAGCTATGATTCTTCTCCTGTTTGAAGATTTGCATTATTTCACATTAGGCCTAGGAGAATATGTACTGTCCATATGCACCATATTCCTTATGACCCTGTGTGCTCATGTGAGTGTTCTGTATAAAAGCCAATAGCATCAAGTTTGTCATGGCATGCTGCACTGGTTGACTTTTTTGGTTTGGGGCAGAGGGGGAGGATCATTGCATTTTAGCTGAGACTTTCAGAGCAGAATGTGGATTTGGATACACAACTCCCTATTCATTTGATTAAAAACATACGAATATTTTTTAATATTCCATCTTTTGCTCTTCTTACATACTATGAAGATCTAACTAGACTGCTGCAAGATGGACTAAAGTGCAAAAAGTAAGATCTGTATTTTCAAAAATTATTATTAATTAGGGGTACTGTAATCTTTGGCAAATAAACTTGAAGAACATTAACAGGATCTTGCAACCAGTAAGCAAATTCACTAATCCAAGCAGTCCAGATAGCACCTTCAGATGATTCCGTGTCAAATGTTGTGAGGATTTTTCTTAAATGGCCAACCTTGGAACAGGGTCTACATGTATGTGCCATCTTAGGAACCGCATTGTTTTGTTGGACAGAATTTGCACTGTGTTTATTAAGGCTCCTTTTACCCTAAAACCTTGCAGGTTTGGCATCTTGAAATAGGAACAGGTCTGTATTCACATATGCAAGCATATGCCTGCGGGTACAGTAGTGTGTCACAGCTCTCCTGCTGTCACAGAGCCTCCAGCACTGCTGAAGGTGGTGGATTTTTCCAATTCCAACATTTCCTTAGCCTGGCAGGAGCCAGACCAGGGAGATGTGCTGTCAGGATACATACTACAGATGTGAGCTGCGGACGCCAAGAAATGGACAAAATGCACCAAGATCCCTTTCTCTAGTACCACTTACACTGTGGGAGGCTTGCAGGAGAGACAAATGCTACTTCTGAACCCGAGCTGTGAATGAAGCTGGTATGGGAGAAGCAGTGGAGTTACAGGAAGGAATTGTAACAATACCACCTGAAGGTAAGACTTGCAGTATCCATCCAGCTAGAACTCCCATCTATCAGCTGTTACTTTTTTTTGTTTTTAACATATACCACATTTTGTAAAGGGTTATCAAATTCATCTTGCACAAAAGAACATTTAGCATCACAGCTCTGCTTCTTTTTGCTGAGTTTTCAGAGGTGCTGAGAGGAGATGGAGAGCAGCACGAGCTGCGCAGTCCCTCAGCCAAATTAAAATCATTTTCTTGCTCATCCTTCTTGCTGAGCTGTCCCCTGAATGAGTGTGTCAGGTATAATGGCAGTTGTTTCTTCTACCATCTGACCTATCATATCACATCTCACGTGATTACAGAGGTCACTGTTGGAAGATTCTCTGATTCCTGTCATGGATGCTGTAGTCTGCATATGGGTTAGGAGGATAGGTACTACAGCAAGTAAACCATCATGTTTGAAATGCCCATTTGTTGTAAATGCAGTGGTACTGAGACAGGTTTATAATTCTTTCAGGCACTCAGTTTGAATGGGATGAACAGTCAGGTGCCAGCATGCTGCAGTTGAAATAATATTATCAGAGGTCATGCTTCAAAGACACTAATTATGTCTTGAGAATGAAGGTATGAACCTGCCATGAAATCCATAGATAGCTTACTATTTGAGGTAGCAAAGTATTTAAATCTTTATTGTTTAGGACTTACGATTGCTTAATTATTAATTAGGAAATTCAGACTTTTTATGTCTAAGATACTCCCAGGTAACAAAGCATGGTGCTGACTGCCCTCAGTAGCAGTAATGCCAGCAAGAAAAGATGCATGATTCATGAGTCATGGTATACAATGCTGATTCTTACAGAGTAGAAGGACATTCAGGCTTGACTGAGGAAGTCTCAGAAGGCAACATCCAGGTGACCGATACAAAAAATGGTTGTTTCTCTTCTCAGTTTCCGCTTTGGAAGTACACAATCCATCCGTGTAGCACAGCTTTGTTACCACCTCTCCAAATAGAGAAACACCAAAAAATCCCAGAGAGACTGCAGGCTCCAGACAAACTTCTCTGGTGTGGAATGGCAATATGCAGTACTGTACTGAAGAGTATGAGAAGTTCTATAAAAACCAGACTTTATACAAAATTGCTTGTGGCAGAAGGCGGACAGTAAAATCATCTAATGAGGCATTAAAGCTGCCTCTTCTTTTTCTTTGTTCTCATTCACTTTTTACATGAACTATTTGTAAATGTTCCTGTTCTGCCTGCCTCACCTGAAATTGTCCTGAATAGGTGCTCCTCACTAAGCTGTTTATTGCTGAGGCATTAATGTTTCTCTTCTGGTGGTACAGGTAGTAGGAAAAGAGCTGGCAACATTGCAACCCTTACACTAACTGCCTTCTGCTGAAACAGTTTGAACGTTTCTTCT
This sequence comes from Haliaeetus leucocephalus, assembly GCF_000737465.1. Taxonomy (NCBI): domain Eukaryota; kingdom Metazoa; phylum Chordata; class Aves; order Accipitriformes; family Accipitridae; genus Haliaeetus; species Haliaeetus leucocephalus. The sequence goes on along the minus strand of NW_010972609.1, from coordinate 14,341,556 downwards.
TCCAGTCTCCAGGCCTGACTCAACAGACTGAAGAAAGGCTTTACTTTTCTGTGCAATCTCTCACTCTTAATTTTTTAATTTCTCGCTCTTTTTCTTTTATCCCTCACATAGGTTTGATCTGACTGTGAGGCTGAAGAGCCACACGGTGGTTTGTGCGGGGACAGCACCATGCATTCATACATCTCTGTGAGATTCTGTGTTGTGTCCTGTCAGAGGAGAAATCCTGCAATTAGAGTTTTCTTGGGCATCTGATGAAATACAGCTGCATGGCTATGGAGGCTGTAGTTGTCCTTTGGCCTTTATCACAAGCTGTCACTTCAGTTTAAAAGAAGTTGACTGTTGGAGAAAATTCATGCAGTGCTTTAGGTTCATGAAGTCCTGCATAACTGCTCACTATTTTTATGGTTAGTCTTTTTATAAGCCTCCCTGTGGTGGTAAGGGTAGAGGGACTTCTGTGCATGCAAGTTTGTCAGCTGCACAATCCAGCCCTCTGCAGCTGAAGCCACAGTGTTCAGCAAACCATAAAACATTGGGGAACCTCTGTGATTCATCACGAGAAGCAGAATTTTTCAAGCATGCAACTACAGTTCATGCTAACTGAACTGAAATCATTCTTGATTAAACTGTGAGTGACCTAGGGGAGTGATCAGGTTGTAAAGACAACGCTTGAGGTCCCAACACTGTCCTTTCTGAATATTACACTTTCTATTAACATGGATGTTGAGCTCATTTCTGTAGAAGCTAAGGGCAATTTCTGTGCTTTTTTTTTAAACCTAGGCTACTGCACGAGCTGAAGCTCTACAGTACCTTGCAGAGTCAGCCCCAGTGTGAGAACATATCTCTCAGTCTAAATTGCATGAGTTTATCTGTATCACACCAGCTGTTGTCCCTCAGCTTTCAAGATGATCAAACTAATGAACTGTAGCATAAAGTTTATGTGGCACCTCCCAAGCCAAGCCAGCTCTAGGCGCTTTGCTGGGGACAAAGCCTGCCATTGCCTTTACAGCTTGAAGAAACCTCCAGGATTGTTGTCCTTGAAATATTTTTCTATCAGGCTGATCATGTACAAGTGGCTGTAGTAGACACAGATATCCCTTCTGTGCTCAAAGATGTGGTTTGTTTCTGTTGCCACCCAAGTCAGGAAGCAGAACTTTATAGCTGCATGTTTGTCTTGGCCAGGGCTCACCACCACCACCAGTGATGTGGCAAAAGGAAGGCATATCAACAAGAGGGAGGGCAAGAACCATTCCCAGTCCTTATCCACAGCACCAAGCGATTTGTTTCTGACCTGTACCAGATCATCCTCAAGAATAGTTACAGAGAAGCCCCTTACGACATTCAAATGCAAGTTGCAGGTACAGTATAGAGCAAACTTGAGCATCCCAGCCACCTCTGGGTATTGACAGGCGGTATTCATCTGCTGACAGAAATGTCACACAATTTCTGCATCAGTGCTAGAGTTGGGAAGGTTGGTTTTTTTTCTTGAAAAAAACAAACGATCCAAATCATACACACCTCTTACCCAAAAAATGCCACAGGAGTGATCCAAAATGTTGTGTTTACACTCAAGAGGAGAAAGACTCCCTGGTCAGAAAAGATTTTCCTACCTCTTGTCACTGTGTTTCCCAAGTCCCACCTTCACACTAGCTCAGAGCCAGAGCCAGTTTAGCTGAGCCAAGCAGGGAAGCAGCATGGTTCAGAGCTGAGGGATAAGGAAGGTACTGCTGGGGCTTTGCTCACTGTGTCCAGTGTGGAGGGAAAGGGTGAAGCCATTATTGCTCCAGACATCCCCAAATGCTGCCTTGTTTTTCATGCCATTATTTGATTGGGCAAATCCCCATAACAGCGCTAACACAACTGTCTGTCCCCTCAGCGGTCTCATGACACTATTTCCATTGCAAGTGGGTCTATGACAGCCAAGTGGAGGCAGGCTGGCTTGCTCCTTAGACTCCTATTACTATAATGATCTGCTGGGGTTTAGGGATCTTTGCAGTGTATTTTGTACTTGTCATCTCTTCAGAGTGCTTTTTAAAACTAACAGCCTTATTTTTTCATCAGAAGGCAATTACACACACAGGGCAAATTGGTCCTGAAGTTGCTCAGGGTAGAAGAAATCAAGGAAAGAAGTACTTTCCTAGACACACAGGGACTTTAGAAGGGAGGAGCTGAAGTGAAAAAATTTTGCCCCAGAAAAGGACAGAGGAAGGGTCCTACACAGAAGAAGCCAATACTTAAATGTGCTCATTAATTCTTAGATTTCCCTTGACCACCCACTAATCTGCAGCTGTTTGAAGAAGTCCTAAACACTGTGACCCTAAATTGTAGCTCAGATGTAGAAGATGACTAGCAGACTGATTATGGTGTCCTGAAATGTGATGTCAGTACCACCACATGGTTCACAGCTGCAGAGAGAAGGTCTACAGCAGTAAGTACACTGTCGTAGGCCTGCTCCCAGGGAGGAAATACTTCTTCTGAGTCAGTGCCTGCAGTGACACTGGGGACACGGACCCTCTGGATTCATAGGAGCAGTGGTACATCTCCGAAGACAGAGGTAAGCGTAAAAATTCATGACAGTACTGGAGGAAGATGGGTGCTCTTGTACACAAGACTGCAGACTAAGCTCAGCCTCCCTCTGTGGCCTTGGGTATATCCACTAACCTATTCTGCACCTCAGGTCCCCACCTGGGGAATAGACACAAAAATACCTTCTGTCCTATCCGATCCATTTTTTGGCAATCTCTTCAGGACCGGGCTTCCTTTTACTACATGTACGTGTAGCACATTACATAGCAGTTCATAGAGATCCTGTTTAAATTAAAATTCAAGACAGTAGGGGCCATCCGTGTGCAGGGAGGGTGATATTATCATGTGTTGACATAACAGAAGATTGGCATTACAAGTCATTTGTCTTCTAGCATATTTCCAGTCTGATTGGGATTTGTTTCCTAAATGAAAAGCAAAAAAATCTGTCACATGTAGGGGACTGTGTGACAGTCTTTCTGGGCCAGAAGCTATAAGAAGTCCCTAAAAGCACTTTAATTTAAACACTCAGAGATCATCCCATCAGGTAAATGCCTTCTCCTTTGTTCAGTTGCTCTCTGCTCAGGCCTAATCAGTAATAAGGGTGTCTCATTAGCAGTACTCCAAACAAAACTGAACATGCCCTAGCTCATCACATCAAAATGGTAAATGATCCTTCTGCCCAGTCTGGGGCAAAGCAGAACACAGTTACTCTGAATAGTGTAAATTTTTTTGCTTGGCCTATGCCTGTTGTAATAAACAGTATAGTAAAATAGAACAAACTACGGATTAACATATATTACCAGACTATGCATATATTTCTTCAGAAACATATCTACATGCTGCTACAAGTCTTCTAATCCCATTAAGAGTAATGGGCAATACATTAAATAACAGAATAAGTAGTACACTAAGATGAGTAATCAGGTGTCAAATTGTGTATTTGTATTTAACAATCAGCCTTCCTGGATCGATGTAACTAGACCATAGGTATGTTACTTCAGCTACATGTGCAGCTGAGAAAGAGCACTTCCAGTTACGTGGCTGTAGGCGTGTTCTTGTATGGAGGTATTCTAGGCCTGGATTTTACAGAGTCTGAAATAACTTCAGTAAATTCTGTGTACATAGGTGAGTATAAGAGAGTATTAAATGGAGGAAAGCAAGGTTGGTTGTGCCTTGCAGTGCATTCCCTTGAACCTTCCCTTGATAACAGCCTGCCTGTCTTCAGGGAGGACAGCAGGACACAAGCAGATGTGAACTGATTTCTTATTCTTCGTCATAAATGGCAAGTCACAAGGTTTATTTACACAAACCTGAAAGACAGTAGAAAAACTCTGAAGGATAAGGAGGAGCTGTTTTCTGAGAATGAGGTATCACAAGTGAATTTTGCCATACAGTGCTACATTTAGGATCCAGGGGATTTACCTGATGGGACCCCATGCCAATGAAAAAGGAGATAATAAAGACTTCAAGAAATGTCTTTAAATAGAGGCTGAAAATGGAAGATTTGCAGTGGACACTGGAAATTAAATTGCATGTGCAGTTCCCCTTGATTCCACCAGAGCATTCTGTAGGCTATTAATGCCTCAGAGCAACATCAGCAGGGCAATATCCTTTCCTTTACAAGATCACCTGCTTTGGTTTGTAATTGAGTGTAATTTAATCATGCATTTCTAAAGTGCCTTGGGAGCCGAATATCCAAAAGCACTTTACAATTTAATGGCATTAGTGAGAGAAGGCATCAATGTATCCCCATGGAGCAAAAACCTGACACCTTATTTACAGACCAAAAAAACCAAAGAAATTAATTGCTTGCTTACAGTTGCATAGCAGATTAATGGGAAAATGAGATTTCTGATTCCTTCCTCTCTTGCTTTTTAGTTTGTATTTGGTTATATGTTGAGATAGGTATGCTGGTCAGATGCTGAGAGTAATGCAATGTATCCCTGAGTTTTCCCTGGTGGGAAAGAAGGCCCAGGTCATGAAATACCATACCCAAGCTCTTTGGATTTGTACTCATGCAGAAGACTCTCTGTGTTAATGGTACTGGCTCTGTGTTTGCATGTGCAACAGACAGTGCAGTGTGAAGCAGCCCATAGCGACTCTGTCCTCAGCAGAGTGTTTTGACTTCAAGATGAGTATCCCAGGAAGGACTGTGCTTCCCATTTCATCACCCCACTGTAGAACAACAGCATGAGTCATGGCAACAACTGTGCCATGAGCTGTGCTTTCATCAGAAACCCCCACCCAACAGTGACCCTGTACAAGGGCAATATTGCATCACATCCAAGTCTAAGTTGTGGTTCAACTCAACAAGTAGCATCTGTCTGGTGACAGCAGCTGCAAGGTGATTGCCTGTGGTAAGTCAGATTTGCAGCCACTGTGATTTGTGGGGGTGATTCCCTCCAGGTTGAGTAGCCATAGATTTCATGTCTAAGTATAGTTTACACCCTGCGATTTTCCAGGGCAAGTGCTCTTACAGGGACTGGCACTGTGGATCACACTTCTCTGGGCCAGTTTGGCTCTCATCCTTGTTCACAGAGGAAGAGATTCCTCAGTCTGTAGGTACTGCAGCTGGAGCTGCAAGGGCCACATCATAAGAACTTACCTTCATATCAAAAAAACAGCCTAACTCTGACTTTGAAGTCTTCCTCTGAAGTCACGGAGATTTGTCTTCAGTTGCTTGAAAGCAGTATTGGGTCCCTTAAAATGGCATGTTTTGGCTAGCAGTTCTCATGAATTCCCTAGATGGCTCAAAAGCCAATATGGCCATTTCTCAGTCCTTAAGCAGGTTTGCCCTGCACCTGTGGCATACTTGGCACCTCCAAGCAGTCAACTGATGCATTCTGACAACAGCTTTGTGCTTTTTTTGCAGATACCACAGACACTGCACTGGGTAAATCTGTTCTCTTCCTTCATGAAATGGCAGGATTTTGCCAACATTGTATGAAAGCTAGTAAAAATTTCCAAGACAATAAAAGGAAGAAAATCAAACATTTCCTATCCCCTTCTCCCTTCCCTGTTTTTTTCCATGCTGGAAGCTCCCACCCAGTGAAGCTTTAAATCAGGTTGTAACACGCAGCTTGGTTCCAGCTGGCTCAAATTGGTCCTGTAAGACTGAACGCTTCCAGGTGTATGGGGTGAGGTTTTAGTAACAGTAACCCACAATCCACACATCACCCATGTCACCATGCCCAAAGAGCTTGGTCTTACAATATGGACAGCAGCACCTTGAAACAGCTGTGTCCTGTGATTTTCATCAGCCCCTGGAAAGCTCGCCTCACTTGTGATTGATGAACAAGGGAGCCTTCAAGGTTAAACATTTGAGAGCAAGAATTCTCCATCCTTTTGTCTGTTAAGACACTGAAGTATGTTTCCTCCATTCTCCCTTTCTAGAGAAAGGCCCTGGTGTCTCAGGACATGTTAGTGTTCTCTTAAAGGGAACAAGAGACAGACACTGCCAGGCACAGCTTGAAATGAAACTGATACAGCACCAATAATGAGGGACTATATTTGGAAAGATCTTTTAAGGTTATTTTTATCTGTGATCATTGCTTCTGGACAGCCGGCTGACAACTGCTGAGCCCCCCCAGGGTTCGGTTCTCTCTGCTAACGTGGAAGTAGCTCACTGCGGGTCAGTGAAGGGAAAGGATGTGCACGCTGGGTTTCCGGCTCTGATTTTCAAGCAAACTCATCTGTCTTTGCGTGCAGGATACACGCAACACTTCCTCACTGTAGCCAGCCACTGCCCGCCTAAAAGGCTGAAAGCAATTCTTTACCATTTTTTAAGAATTGCTGGTGTTACTGGGTCTCCCACTTCCCATGCTCCTTGATACACTCCTCCCTGAAGCCAGTTTCAAGCCACAGCTGGAGGACAGTTTCCTAGTCCCTAAAATCAGTGGGAGCTTTCCCTGGCCTGGCATCACTGCCAGCCAGGCTGACGTTAGAGGAACCCTGGCAGCACTGCTCACCTAGTTTTGGGGAGGGCAGGCAGGCCTGAGGGGCACAAGAACAGCTTGCTATCCCCTCGGAGATCTGATTGCTGGGTAGGACTTACCTCCTGCCTTCCCACACAGAGCTTGCTGAGGTGAGGACTGTTACAATAGGAACACACCTCTTCAAAGTTATTCAAAGCAGCCTGTTTACATGCAGTACTGTGTGAGTGAGGTGCTTACTTATATTCAGATTCCTTAATGGGTGCCTATTTCTGAGGCCTCCTGAGGCTCCTCCTTACCTTGACCTGGGCAGTCTCTTGGGAGGGTCTCTCTGCTGCTAGGGCTGTTTGCAGCTGAGTGAGGTGGGGAAGCAGGAGTCAGAATAAGAGACTGTAAAGCTGACTTTAGGAGATAAGGAATTCACTTCAAATTGAGCTTAACTGCAGGTTTATTTGAGATCACAGGAACTATATTCTTGCTGATTTTAGTTCTGGAAGAGGGGTAGTTACTGCCTGGGGTCGGGTGCTGTAGACTGGAGGACATCATACCTTGTGTGAAAGCACTCTTTGTTAGGCTGGGAGCTACTTCAGACCAGGACTTGGAAGAATTTCTTTAGGGACTTTTTTACAGACTTTCAATGGTCCTTACCTGGTGACAGGCTATTGAAAGGGAAGGGAGTAAGGAGTGATCTTAAGGATGGCAAATCTGCTGATTCAAATAGCTGTGCAGGAGTCTCAAATTGCTGATTTCTATGCTGATTCCATGGGAGCTAAACCTCTTTCTCAAATATCTGTCTCCACTCCTCTTCATGTATTGTAATGGGTCGACCGTGGCTGGATGCCAGGTGCCCACCAAAGTCGCTCTATCACTCCCCTCCTCAGCTGGACAAGGGAGAGAAAATACAACAAAAGGCTTGTGGGTCGAGATAAGGGCAGGGAGAGATCACTCACCAATTACCATCATGGGCAAAACAGACTTGACTTGGGGACATTAGTTTAAATTGTTATCAATCAAATCAGAGTAGGGTAATGAGAAATAAAAACTAAATCTTAAAACACCTTTCCCCCCACCCCTCCCTCCTTCCCAGGCTCAAGTCCACTCCCAAATTTTCTACCTCCTCCCTGCCAGCAGCGCGGGGGAATGGGAAATGGGGGCTGCGGTCAGTTCATCGCCTGTTGTTTCAGCCACTCCTTCCTCCTCAGGGGCAGGACTCCTCACCCTCTTCCCCTGCTCCAGTATGGGGTCCCTCCCACGGGAGGCAGTCCTCCATGAACTTCTCCAATGTGAGTTCTTCCCATGGGCTGCTGTGCTTCACAGACTGCTCCAGCGTGGGTCCCTTCCACAGGCTCACAAGTCCTGCCAGAAAACCTGCTCCAGCGTGGGCTCCATTCTCCTTGGGGCCACAGGTCCTGCCAGGAGCCTGCTCCAGCACGGGCTTCCCACAGGGCCACAGCCTCCTTCAGGCATCCCCCTGCTCCGGCGTGGTGTCCTCCCTGGGCTGCAGGGGGACAGCCTGCCCCCCCATGGTCTTCCCCACAGGCTGCAGGGGAATCTCTGCTCTAGCGCCTGGAGCACCTCCTCCCCCTCCTTCTTCACTGACCTTGCAAGGGTGCCTGCAGGGTTGTTTCTCTCACATGTTCTCACTCCTCTCTCCAGCTGCAGTTTCTGTTCTGCAGCAACTTTTTCCCTGTCTTAAATATGTTATCCCAGAAGTGCTGCCACTGTCGCTGATGGGCTTGGCCTTGGCCAGCAGCAGGTCCGTCTTGGAGCTGGCTGGCATTGGCTCTGTCGGACATGGGGGAAGCTTCTAGCAGCTTCTCACAGGAGCCACCCCTGTAGCTCCCCCTGCTACCAAAACCTTGCCATGCAAACCCAATACATGTATGCTCTTCTGTCTCTCTTCTTTAAGGAAGGACACTTGCATTCTTCTGCTTAGCCATGTTTTCATTTTTAGCCTTTTTCTTAATATTTGCAAAAACAAATAGAGCATTGCTCCACCTCTGTGACACAGAGCAGCATCTTTCCTGCTGTTGTAGCTCAGAAGGGGTGAATATCATTTTCCTTAGGCTGGGAGGTGGCAGGTTGCAGAGAACACAAAGCCTGTTAGACCCAAAGTGAATTACTCGGAACAGTGAAGGGGAACTGAACAAGGGGAAATAAGAATGAAAATGAGAACTCCCTAAATTTGAACTGTTCACTTCCTATGAAAACTGTGACCAGACAGCTTTTTCCTTTATACAGTGGAAAGCTTTATAAAGCTTTTTAGCCAGAACTTTGTGAGACTTGCACTCAAAACATAGGGTTCATTGCAGTAATTATGGCACTCACTCCTTTTTTGTTTGTTTGTTTGTTTGTTCCTTAAGAAAAAGATGATAAAAGCCTCCTGGACGCAGTGACAGAAAGTTCGCAGAAGTCAAAACACAAGACGTAATTAGTGGAACTAGCTCTGCCTGGTCCAGCATGCAGAACAGCATTGCTGTGGCTGTGTAGTTTGTCTTTCTTTCTGTGGCTCAAAATGCAACTGTCCTTGGCTTCTGTAATGGTCAGTTAAACCAGGTGGTAGAATGGGGCTTCTGCTCAGCAGGGACGCTTCTGATGTTTCCATCTTCCCTCCCTCTAAGTGGTTTCAGACAGCAGCGTGCATGTTAAAGGTGATGTTTCTAATATGATCTGCTAATGTATCTTAATGGTAATAAAAGAAGCCAAAGATTGCAGTTCTCTCTTCTATGTATCAGTTTGCTTCTGTACTGGTCAATGAGAATCCTGCTTCTGAGTTCAAAAGGAGACTTGGGTTCTGTCTCCATGTCCCCAGTTAGCCCAGCAGGACCTCCGTGATGATCTAGGCTTCATTATGTCAGATTGTATATAAACATAGAGTCAGCCATAAATCTGAACTACTTAAATCCTTGCAATACCAAGAAAGTAAATACAGTCTGCAGCTTTGCAAATGAGGGAGTCACTTTGTGCAAGAGCTGGCCATAGAAGGTAAGATCCAGAAGGGTCCAGGAACTTCACTGCTGGTGGCCAAGACTAGATAAGGAATTACAGAATATCTTGAACCATTGAAGGATCAACAGATTGACAGATAGATAAATATGCATACATATACATTGGTGCTGGTTCTTTTAATTTAGAGTGAATTCTTCCAGGAGCCACTTGCGGAATAAAAGCATAGCAGTGGCCAACCACAGACATACACTCAGTCTAAGAATATTTTGCCACCTTTGTTCCATCTGGAGCTAGGAAGGAGGTGTGAGGAAACAGGATGCTCCTCCCAGCAGGCCATTAAGTTTTTGAAAGGAATTGTAAAAGACCAAATTAAAGAAAGAGGAAAGAAGCACCCGCTTTTGCTTGCCATTAACTCCTTCAGGCTGCTTTGAAAAGAATTTGGTAGTATTTCTGCCTGGTACTGATTCATTCTCACATCGGGAACCACTCCACTTCAGAAGGGGAGTATGAAGGAGTCTCTGTTAAGCCTGTGAGCAGATCCATTTAATGGACTGGGAGCAGTTACACACTCTGTGTTTCTATGCTATAAATCCTTGAAACCTGTTCCACTGGTGACAGATGGCCTGGTTCAGGATTAATGAAACCAAATATCTGTGCCACTGCATCAAACAACAGAAGAAACTGGCATCAGATCCCCAACCAGAGAAAAATGTCCATACTACCCTGACTTTTTCCTCCTGGAAATTTTGCTGGGGCAGGGGGAAGAGAGACTTGGCCATTTGTCTGAGATTTCTGGGCAGCAAGCAGCCTTCCCAGAGCAATCCTTTGCAGCAAGCTGCCTTCTCCCTGGAAGTGTGGACAAATGGCCATTGTATGTGGGACTGGCTGTAGCACCAAGGAGCGAGCGTGCTTCAGGGCGCCGCATCCCAGGGCACCCAGCATGTGTTGTAACACAAGCCAGGTGCCACCGTCGTGGTGATGCCTGGTTGCTTTGTGTTGGATGTGCTCTGTGGGGTTCATGTGGCTGTGTTCCAGGGCTCCCCAGACAGGAATACTGTAGCCAGCTGTGACTGTCAGTCAGCTTCAGTGGGCCGCTGGGTAGCTCCAGAGCAGAGCCACACGATTGATGGGCAGAACGGTGGCACATAACTGCCTGCCACAGAGGTTCAGTTGGCTACATACTCCATGCTGAAACTGTCACAGAAACAGAAAATGGGCAAGGAGACATTGTATCTGCACAGTAAAAATACCCGGTAAATTAATATATTTAATTGCTGTTATACACAGAAGAAATGAGAAAAAAAAATACATTTCAAACAAAGAATTAAAATAGTAAAATCAGCATAAAAATATGTTAAGAAAACATCCCAGATCAAGTGGCTGTACTGCATGTGGTGACCTTTACAATCACAGTAAAGGAAGTAAGTGCTAGAGACTTTCAGACATGGCAAAATGCTTGACTCCCTGGGGGAGAGCAGCTGCTTCAGTTACATCTTTCAGTGCACTCTGCCTGGAATGCGTGGGAGAGGGGCTGGAGCGAGAGGCTCGCATGGGTACAAGACATGGCTATTAGTGTTCAGGACAGACCAGCCAGTCTGCAGTCTCAGCCAAGCAGAACTACTACTGCTTACCCATTGGCATTTGCTTTTTCCTTCCTTCTTTGTTGTTTTTGTTTTGTTTGTTTTCTAGTTTTTGGAGTTTTATATAACAAAGCATCAGGTTCTGCTGGCCTGACCTTGCCAGCACCGTAGGCTTGGAGCAAGCCCCCCCAGGTGAATTAGGAGCAAGGCTTGGTCCACCAGGAGCCTGCACAAGCAAGGTCTAGATACGTGTGTTTGTACTGATTCAGCACCGTTGCCCAATGGGCTGGCTTTGGTTTCTTGCTTTTTATCTGTCAGGAAAAAGTTTCTTTTATTTCCTGATGCTCTCTCTGTCTTTTGACTGATCCAAATTGGCCCAGTCGTGCTCCCACTGCAGTCTCGGTGCCTCAGCCCCTGCATCCCTCTTATATGAGACTGGCCTTATTGTGCTTCAGCCTCACTGTTGAGCCATCACACCACACCAGTAGCTCATCCTACAGCAGCATAGTGTCACCACAGAAACAATACAAGCCACAGAAGTTTTGGCATTCCTGCCAACTGGCCACCTTTTTTCATTTGTAGTCTAGCTAGAGTTGTATATTTTTATTCTTTACAATAAGAGCAAAAATAAAATAACATTAAGAAAATCTCCAAACTAAGAAAACTAAAACCCATCAAACATTTTAAAGAAACCATAAAAATTTGCATTGTGATTGCTTCTGAGTTCATATTAAGATAAGATTTTACTGCAGCTGCTTCAAAATTATGGTCCATTTCACATGTACACAGCTCACGTTCCTTGGTGTGTAATTCCTCACCTTCATTTGTGTTTGTACAGCAGCTAGTGCTACCAGAACTAAGTAGTTTCTAGCTGTGGTCCAGATTTGAAATCAGTGAACAGTGGCATTTTCATACTGGTTGAGAACATGGTGATGGTTTAGAGCTGTATTTCTAGATCAACTTTCGTTCTGGGCCCTAGGACTGGTGGTACAAGCACTTCCTTTGCTACAGAACCTGCTATTTCTTTGACTCAGGTGAAAAGGAAGTAATTCAAGAAGGATGTGCTGACCTTATTGATTCCATCAAGGCCTTCCCTCTCTGCTGATTTTTAAAGCCAGTAAAACTTAAAATCACTGAAATTAAACATCCCTTTGCAAGTTGTCCCATGAAACACAGCTGACCTTCTGCAGAATGAACATTGAACAGAATTACTTCATTTTCTGTTCCAGTCTTTTCAACGGCCATAGCAGAATGTGAAAGCACTGTGCTTTGGCTGGATTAGATTTATTCTAGCTCACAGTCAGGGATAAGACCAGACTGCAAAATTTGGATGCAAGGTTCATGTCTAAGAATTTGGTTGAGGCTTTTAGAAGAACTAAAAACCATTTGCAAAACTGAAATAAGAGTTCAGACTTTTAAGCTAAACCGTCCTCAGAGTTCAAGTGCAGCTGAGCCCATCCTGTTAACCAGTATGAATAAGTATTTCACATTTGCTTTCCATCTGATGCAAATTGAAAAGGCAGTCACACATTCCACGCTTTAAGAGAAGTCCTGCAGATCCCCAAAAGCATTTTTAACACTAAGGTAGGATAATACTTGGGCCTTATATAGCACTTTACATCTTCAAAGCGCTGTATGAGCATTAATCCTCACAGCATCCTTGTGAGGTAGGTAAGTGCTAATATCCTCATTTTAGAAATGGGGTGAGGACCTAATCCCCTGCTGCTGTAACTTGGCGTAGCACTGGCCCTTATACACTTGTACTATTTTACACCAGATGAGGACCTGGCCCCAGAAAATTTAAGTGACTTACCCAAGGCCACAAAAGGAGCAAGCATGGATAAAAGGCAGGAGAAGTACCCAGGAGGACTTCTGTCATGAGAAGTCAGCAACTTCCTATCCTCTTCCAAGAACACAGTTATGATGCCTCTGCTTAAAAGAGTCCCTGTCAGTATCCAGAAATCAAGCAAAGAGAAGGAGGCACCTGCCACTGAGCTTTACAGTTGCTGTTTGCTTTGATCTGCTTTGTCCAGAACAGCTCCCAAAATTACAATGATAGCAAGCTGAAAACATACAGGTGTTCGTGTCAAACTACAAGACTGGAAAACTTTGAAGAGCCACTAAAAGTTCTGCAGTTTGTCATGGGAATTTTATATACTTGTGTAAAAATATGTCAACTGCCTCCACTGATTACAATATGAAACCTTCAGCAATCTACTTAAAAGCCATGTTACAGTAATTCTTAAACCAATCAGTCTTACAGTTGCCTTAGTATGGAGTAGTAAGCAGCCATGTATTAAGCACAAATGCAATTTTCTTGGTAGAGTAGGAGTAAAGCTGTTAAAATCCTCTGGCTTTGTTCTTCTCAACCCTCCATTTCTACACCAGGTTCACCCTGCTGACATCAGTGTGACTGGCACAGCCCAGAAGGATTACTAGCATTTAAAGACCAGTTGCAATTAGCATTGCTTCTTTGACTTCACTGGGAATTCTGTGTGAGGAGGGTCTATGTACAGAAAGAGATGCAAGGCTGAAATAAATGTGCTACATCTTTTATATGTCCAAAGAAGGAGCCAAAGAATCTCCAAGAGGGTGGTAACTACAGAAGGGAAAGAGAGCAAAAGTAATCGGACCATGTGTGTAACCTCAAGTGACCATAGATGGGAATCACAGAGGGGTGTTTGAATACAGCAATGTGAAAAGAAAGCCTCTGTACTTAGCAAGCAAAGGAGCTGATACTGCTGGGGCCAGGCACACTACACTGCTGGGGGAGCTTGATTCCCTCTGTAATGTCCCTGGGCCAAAGACTGGGTGCTTCTCAAAGACTGTACTCCTGAAAAGGAGAAGAATGGATCAAACCTTGCAGTTTTACAGTGCAGAGACAACAGGAAGGTCCACAAAGGCAGTGCCACAGACAGTCATGTCATTCCCACTTCTTGTATGCTCCCTTTCAAAGTGAAGATTGCCCTCACTGGGGTTGAGGGAACAGTTTTAATCCCAAGAAAAGGTATTTAACAGACTGTCAGCAACTGCTTAGTGTTTCTCAGGGTTTATGAAACCCAAAATTGTGTCAAATCAGTGTCCACAGCAGGAAAGAGCCTCCAGGAAAATGGTCTCATTCAAGTAATATGGATTAAAAGGAGGAATGCAGAGCAGGAGAGAGGTTTTGAAGATTGAGACCCTTCACTGGCAAACCTCCAAGCCAGCCAGGACTGTCCCTGACTTTCTATGCTGAGGGCTCTGCCTTGTGTTCCTGGGAACGCTGAAGCCATTGCAGCACTGGTACGGAGCCAGTGTGGCTGGCCAGGATGCGTCCCAGCCAGCCCGCTCCAGGCAAGGGGACAGCGAGGGAACAACAGCCCACTTGGGCTGCACATGTTTCTGCTGTCCCAGCTAAAGCCACCAAGAGACCTCTGCCACCAGAAACTGCACCTCTGATGGCCAGTGGAGAGGACAGGGCAAGCCTCCTAATAACACTCCAAAGATCCTTTTCTGCAAGTATCCAGTGGCTGATGGTGGAGCAGGATAACAAAGCAAGCCAAGATGAAAAAGCACACAGAAAAGCAACTTGGCCATCTTCAGGAAATTGAAGACTACTCATTTCTAGAGGGGAAGAAAGAGATAATCAAAATTCTAACTTTTAAATAAAGCTTACTTTATCACACATGCATTTCCCTCAAAGCAAAGGGAAGCTCAGGGTGCAGGGGGCTCCTCTGAAGAACAGCCAACTAAGGACTGAGTGCGCTGGACTGACCCATGGCAAGAAGCTGTAAATCAGACTGAAGTGTGCTGTTTGCTCACATGCTGGGGGGGGCGGTTCATCCCAAATGCTTAGATTTCCTCTTAGCTGGGTCAATCTGTTGCAGGAAGAGATTTGCAAACAGTCAAGCTGAGTAACAGCAGGTGACATCTGCAGAGAGCTACACTGCAGGGTTCAAGCTGCGGCCAGGAGATAAGCAATGCTGATGAATGAAGATGTTTTATGGCTCTAAATCCCCTTAGCAATTTACTCTAGGCAGGCCCCAGTGCGCCAGTGAATGAATACTGACAATATCACACAACAGCATTAAAGGGAAAAGATTACACGGGGCTGTGCTATTTACAATGCTTTCCCTCTCAATAATGCAGCTGACCTTTCTGATCTCTGTCTGAAAAGCAGCAGATGACTCCACGGGGTCAGGATGGTTAACCTAGATTTTTGTAATACTGGCTGCATTTGCCCTAACGCAGAAGTCATGGGGAGGCAATGCCTATTCCCCAGCCAGTCCCACCACACGAGGCTGGGGAGGAGCAGGAGACCCACTTAGCACCTCTCAACACCAAGGGAAAAGCTAGCAGGGTTGGTAGGGTTTCCTCAGCTGCCCCCTGACCCTGCCGCACTCCTCGCAAAGAGGAATTCCTGCTCTGCCGACTGTGCCAGGGACTCGGTGCCAGGCTTTCGCCTGGAATGGTCTGGGCATGCTAGGTATGGAGACTGTGGTGACTTTCAGCCCACGAGGGCTGCCCCTCCGGCTCCCTCTGCCCACGTTAGCGGGTGCAAGGGGTTGTTGCGGCGTGCATGGATTCGAGTCGTGCAGTCTGCTCTGGTTGTCCCTGTTTGGCTGCAGGCTTGAAGAGGTGCGGGAACCCTCAGTTAGCTTCCTTTGCACACCTGAGTACACTCGTGTCTTAAAACAAGCCATTGGGGGAGCATCTCAGCCCATGGGAGCGACCCTAGGACGGACAGAAGGAGAAAGCACATTCAAGATAGTTTCAAACAGAAACAGAGCTTGCTGTTAGTTGTCCCAAATAAGAGGAAAAAATACACATATGATCAGAAATGAACTTGGATTAAAAATCAGGGCAACCTCTTCCTATATCTTTTTTAAAGAGTCTGAGAAGTAATCTTGCTTCAGCAGATGGGCAGACAAACCAACCAAAGAATTTGGATCAGAATTAAACAGGCTTTCCCAGCCCTGATGCCACATTCTGACTGCATCTATGTGAGTTTGAGAAGGAAGCAGCAGGCACTTTGAACACACAGGGCAGTGTTTTTCAGGAAGCTCTGCTGAAAAGGGGCTTTCCAAAAACAAGTGTTGTAAAGTTGATTGTTTACCACCAGCTGGCAAAACACAACAACAATCTACATCTAAAATCAGGGCCTTGACCACAGGAAATGCTCACACGAAGATCTGAGAGAGATACTGCAAGCAGCAGTACTGTAAAGCTTAATGAGTATATGGAATATTCTTTGTTAGGATACTGGGAAAGAAAGGCATAAAGGTTAGGTTTCTGTCTGCCATACTAAGGACAATTAGGGCATACATTAGTAAGACACATGCTCAAAGTCCTGCTGTAAAAATCAAAGAAGTTCTTCATGTGCCCATTACATCTCAACTGTCACTGGAGACACCGTGTAACTGTGCACGCATGGCAGGGCAGAACGCACTGGCCTGGCTACCTAGATGTCCCTGAAATCCCACCAAACTCCTAGTTCTGCCACACACGGCAATGCTGACTTGCACCTACAGACCTGCCCTGGAGCAGTGATCGGCCATGATCAAAGCACGCAGCACTGCATGTCAGCGCACCTCTTGCTCTGTGCTCTCTGCTTGGTGTTTTGCTTTCATTCTGGTTCTGCTGGGGGCTGCCCCACATGCTGCCATTTACTGCAAAGCTCAGCCCTCATCTGGATATGCTGTTTTTACTCTACCTCCAGGCTTCCTTTCAGCAGAGGCAATAGCTCCAGTTTGCATACTGAGTTTGTAATGCATAAAAAGAGACAAATGTCGGTTAAATTAATTTTTACCTATGACTTTAGCAGAGATCTGTGCCTGTCTGCCTACTACTGAAAGCAAGTCTTCTAGCACAGTGCATGGCCAAACCTCCTTTCCATCAGCCCTCCTCTTCCCAGACATTCAGCATCAGTTTCGAGACTAACAAGTAAAATGCAGTAGTACAGCACTTCCAAGGAGGAAAAGTTGAATGAGTAGCTACTGCAGGGACAGTCTAAGCTTTCTGATGTTGACTCCACACTGAAGTAAGCTGTATTCAGAGAAAGCCATTGAAAAAAAAAAGCCCCAAAGGTAATGCTTCAAAGAAGCAAAATCAACATCACCAATGTGCTTAGAGAAATGGAGATCTCTCTCAGGGGTGAATGCAGCTACAGCACCTGAGATATAACCCACGTTGTTCACAGACTATTGGCACTCCACCTAGCTCCTCTTTCTGAAGTCCTCTTCATCTCTGCTCTCTACAGCTGACAGTGCAATAAGCATTTGGGCTGCATAGTAAGTAGCCATGATGATGAAGCGCGAGTAGGGCACAGGAAAGCAGAACTTGTTAAGTGCAATGGTCAGATCCGACACCATGAACAGCATCGCGCCGATGCAGGCCGAGAGCTTGGTCCATGTCCAGAGGTCGTTGCACAGTTGCATGCCGGCGACCGCTCGCCAGCCCATGAAGCCGATCAAGGCAATGTAGACAGCTACCAGGTAGGTGAATGGGCCTGAGAGGTAGGAGTACAGGAAGGCATAACAGGAACTGGAAACAAGGCCCATCAACAAGCCGGCTTTGAGGTCCAAAGGCTTCATGCCGAAGGCTGAAGAGTACAGGATGTGTGTGATGGCAAACATCAGCAGACCTGGAAAGAGGCATTGACATAGCAAATGTGACCTTTCATCAGTGACTGGCAGTTGGTAGCAGAAGAAAACATGTGGCTATATTGGGTTTTAAATATACTGCAACAGGCACGGGCTTAGATGTCCTCGCAGTGTTACAACCCTTAACGCTCTCAGTGGGAACCATACTGACCACTTGGGACCATTTTAATATAAAAATCTGTGCACAGGAGATCAGCCTTAGCACCAAGCTCTCGCCTCAAGAAAAAGCCCCAGCGCATCTACAACAGCAGCCAAGTACAACTCTGTTGTGATGCAAGCCTTTTTGCTGAGAGGCCAGGTGAACTAAGCTGCTGCAGAAGGAACAAAACTTGGTTTTCAGGTGGTTCCTCCCCTGCTTTGGATGGAAGAGTGGGGGCAAGGCAGACCAAAGATCATCCCCTCTAACTATCCAAAGTGTTTTGCCCATAGGTGATGTGTGGAACAGGAAAGCTGGAATCAGAGCAGTGTAGGAACAAAATGTGAGAAAAGATACCAATCCCTCTGAACCCAGACACAAAGCCTGACCATATTTAGCCACAAACCCAAAGGCACTTGGACTAACTCTGGCTTCTACTCCATCTCTGCCCATAGCTAGCAGAACCTAAGCTGGAAAGAAGCAGCTGGCATATTTCATGGACTGCATCAATGTGATCTGCCAACAATTTCATGGCTATTTACAAGATTCAGATGAACCTTAGCTGGAATCAATCAGTGAAAATAAAATGCCAGCTTCCCTTTGAAGTGCAACACCCCTGAGAAATGCCAGATGTGGGTGTTGGAAGGTACTGCCCATATGTTATTAACTTGCCACTAATCCATTTGACAAAAAATGTCATGTGTTGGTACAGCTGATGACTACTAGCTGTCACGTCAACTGTAGATAATGGGCCCCAAACTGAGTCCAGCTCCTCTGGTTCCCAGACCAACACATGGTGCAGCTGCAGGCTGTCCCACTTTATCCTGGGTTATCAGAGTAGCTGAAGTTTTCATGCAGCTCTAAAGCATGAAATGGAGAAAAGGATCTAGGAAGCTGAGTCCTCCAGCAGGACACTTGTCTGCATTTAAAGCATGATGCTGTGGTGTAAAGGGCAGTCACTAAAACCTGCTGCTGGCAGACATTTCTTCATCCTAATACTCTTGTGTTGAGGTAGCTCTAAGAAGGGTAAGTGCTTTTTGGGAGGACCAGATCAGACATCCACTGACAGATGAGCCGTGGTGGGATGAGAGGGGAACCTGCAGGAGGGAGGGGGCTGGGAGGGATCTGGTCCACAAGGTGAGGCTAGAGAAAATGGACAGCGTGAAGGGGAAAGAAGTGCAAAGGAGGGCAACGAGAAGTTGATGTTTCACAGAGCTATTATACATCATGGGCACAGCACTGAGGAAACGGAGGAGGGATCTAGGACAAGAGCTGTTTATAGTGTTTTAGTGCAGGAAAGGGTAGAGCCCTGGGGGTGGTAAGGAGAAGAAGGTTACTTCGCCCTAGCAGTGAGAAGTGGTTTTTCCTTCAACAGCATTATATGGAGAGTTCTGGGATGGGCAACTAAAGAATGTGTTGCCCTTCATGCAGGCAGCTGTCAATGAGGAGGAGGACAAGCAGGAGGAGGAGGAGGAGAGGTCAGGATGTGGCAGCCAAGCAGAAGCCCAGAAAGGCAGGAGGAGTTTTGTGATATGTGGTGAAGCTGGTCACAAACAAGGGAGTCAGCTCCCAGGTTTGCTCATTCAACACCCACAAATCAAGCCAGGAACTGGGGAGACCTGTGACAGCTGCACAGGAAGGGGGTTGCATTTCTCTTGCATTTCTAAGCCTTTGGCTTGGCCCTCCCAACCACATCAGGCAGACCAGCCCTTCTCCTCTCTGTCCGCTTCCTTCCCCCTCCCTGCCTCTGGAGTTTCCCCCTCAAGCTGGCAATAAGTCCTTTTTGTTAGTCCCTGTCTTCTTCACAGAATGCATAAATTGTTTCTAAGTGCCTGCTATCAAAGGAGGTAGATGTTAACAATGTAAAGTATCTCATCTTCTACATGCAGTAAGACACCAGTCGGAAAATAGTGTGTTACTAGTGGACTGAAACAGCAAAAACAAAAAAAAGTCAAGTGTGCCAGGAGTAGGTTCCCAGGCTCTCACTTCCCTATAAAGTAATGAACAAATGTCCTTTTATAAACTCATTGTCTCAAAAGCTATTCAAATCAGTCCAATTCCCAACCCTTTTTTCAGCCTGAAAGCTATAGAAACTGAACAGAAAGTGTATTTTTATCTAATATTTCCTCTTATTCCCCTGAAATTTCAAATTCCCACAAACGATGATGTCAAAAGTTTGAATATTGTCAGTTGTCAACAACAGCAGCCTGCTGAGTTTTAAACAGGAGAAAATATGTTTTGCAGGAGAGGTGAAGAATGAAGTGGGGTGGTACACTTTATCTGCTAACAGCTGAAACGCAAATGTTAACACTTCACTGTGGAAGATGGTAGCTCAGATGAGCACAGACTGAAGCAGGCAGGAGACAGCCAGGATGAAGGCTGAGATTTTCAAAATGCTCCAAGAGTTCTTTTCTTCTCCTTAAGAAGAAAAGTGTGTCTAAATCCACAAAGCAGCACTTCTCAATTGTGACACTAGGGTTGAAAATCCAACTTATTTGCAGATTAAAACACATTAACCAGATACTGAATTGCTGTGACTGGTTGACCTTCCTCTAGCGCTAAATTGGAGAGGGGACTCGGAGATATCCCAGCTACATGAGAAAGGAGAAGCTTAGCACAGTTCAAGTACAAAAATGGTCATGGTGAGAATCAGGCCTTGAATGTTTTCCAAGCCACAGCTCAAGGAGCAACAACAGGAGGCAAAACAGAAGCACAAGCAGTTGGGCTGAGGCGACCTGCGCTGAGCCGGGTACCCCTGCTAGGACAAGGCCCGTTGGTGGGAATGCCAACACTCAGCACAGAGGGGATGGCACCCCAAGAGAAGGCTGGATGGAGCTCCTCAGCAACATGGCCAAGGTTCAGCCAGATAGATCCAATCCCCAGGGCTTAATCTAAACCCTACCAAAATCGGTAAAAATTTTTACATGAACTTTTAATGAGATTGACATAAGCCCTTGGGAAGCAGGATTAAAAACAGATTCAGAGCATTTGGCCTCTCATATCTGGCATTTCACACACTTCCCTCTCATAAAGAAAGAGCTTGTGGGAATCTCAGAATAAAACTAAATACTGACCTGAGAGTGGGTTAAAAATAAGCCTTTGACTTTCAGAGCTGACAACAGCACAAGTCAGCAAAGTTCCCTCGTCTCATCACATTTTCCAGTGGGACAGTCACAGGCCATTGTGGTAGGGTTTGCCCTTGATTCCCCATCATTTACATGCCTTGCAAAACAGACAAGTCTTGTACAACAGGCTACATGATTCATACTGATGAGACTGCAGGTAGGACAAGATTTCTGATGCTTTGATTTCTAGCATCCACTTAAACACTTCCCCCCGGCTATAGGCTTGTCTAGCAAAACATAAGGGTCCTCTCCACCTGTTCTCCACTGAGGACCTTTGCACCATGTGTCCTATTTCTGATCCTTGTACAGAAGGGCTGACAGATCTCCCTGCAGAGAGACAGGAGGTAGATACTTCCCATAGCTTCATGGGAACTGTCAAGTGCCATGAGCATTTCCTTCTCTTCCCCAGGGATTCTGCCCATGCCACCTTCCCAGCACCAGCCAGCTGAGATGCTGCGAGCACGTGCCAGGAAACCAAACCTGCCCCAATTACTTCTCTGACCTCAAGAGAAGCTCAAGAGAAAGACTCATCCATGGTGTGACTCCTCTAACCACAATGGATTTTAGTCAAGGGATGAGTACTTCCCACTGCCTGGGGCTTAAGCTAGGGTGGGAATAAAGAAAACACTTGGCCCAGCAACTCATTATTAAGTAAAGAGGGTAAGTGCTGGACACTGCGGCATCCCTTTAGGACTGACACCGCACTCACCATGAATGAAGTAGCCCTGCTCCTGCCAGATGAGAAAGGCGTCTCCCACTGCCGAGAATATGAGTCCTGCTAGGATGCGGCTGGCACTCCGGTGTGACACTAAGAAGTTAATTCCATGAGCCAGAAGGAAAACCCACAGGCAGAAGATGGGCAGACATTTGATGAGGGCACTGAACCAGGAGGGGCTGGAAGTTGGCAGCCAGAGGACAAAATAGACACAAGTGGCTTTAAAGAAGGGCACCAGTTTGGGGCCTTCACTCTTCACCTAGAAGAAACAAACATTAAAAAAAGAGAAATTAATAGGATCATCAGAAGTATCAGTGGAATAAACTGCATAACAGAACTGTCTCCTTCCTTTTGAAAGCTGCTCTTTCATGTATACTGTCAGCTAGCAGCACTTCTACCCTGAGAAAGGCTGGTTGAACTTGACCATGATCCTCAGCCTAGACCTTTGTGAACCTCTCTGCTGGAAACGCTTCTTGGCTGGCAGGGTGGGGTTTGGGTGGTGGAGATGGAGGAAGTTTTAGATACTTTTTATCTTTATTTGTTCTACAGAAAACATTTAGGCCATCAGTCAAACTTCTCTGGTGATCCTGGCCACCTATCTTGTGTTTAGACTAACCCCTTTTATAAACTTCCTTTCCTGTAGCTGCGAAAACACAGCACTCCCCCAGCAGCAAACAAGACAATACAAATCTTCCCTCCCATTTTCGTGAATCCTCTTGCTTAGCCAGTTGCAGATCACCCTGAGGATACAACCTCTCTTCTAACCCATTGCCTCACCTGCCCTGTAGCCTCATGCCTGGAGCTTGCTGTTGGCATCACCACATGACTTCAAAACCCATCACATCAACCTCCCAGGTGGGGATGTCACTTCCTCAGCTGACTAACATCAACATCAATCACATGTTGCTTTGTTCTAGCATTACACTAATAATATACTAACCATATTGCAGGAAATGTTTTTACTCAGGGCTCTACTGTGTAAATCCAGACACAAAAATGCAGTGTGAGCAGTAGGCTACTCATAACAAAGCCACGGCAGAGGCAGGGCACGGAGCTACAGACTCCACAAGCTGGGTCTGCTCTCAACATACACTTAGCTGAGACCACTCTGGACAGTGATAAGGTACATACTGTGTTCACCTGCCCTTCCATGATACTTCTGCATTTTAGTGCAGGTGGAGAAAACCCCGCATGAGAAACAAAGCTATGATTTTATTTTCTCCTGGAATACAGCAGAGGGCCAAAACAAGGAGCAAAGGAAGAGACTATGATTGCCTCACGTGCCTGCCTGAGCTATGTCATCAGGTCTTTTAGGAGGCCTGTTTTCTCCTGCAGCTAAGGGATTGCAACCTCCAGAGCTCCCCCGCAAGCAGGGGTTCACTCTCAATCTTCTCAAGCAAGATTTAGTTGCTTAGTATCATGACTTCCCACTACTTGTGGCCAATGCACGCAGAGGCCTCATGCATTGGAGGGGAACACGGGGGAAAATTTAGAGGCGTCGGAGCTGGGTTCACACTGCAAAGTCCATCAAAATCTAAACATCCATGTGTGACATTCTGGGGTTGCTTATCTCACGCAAGGAGCCCATGCTCCAAAAACCTGCAAAAGAAACATTGGTCTTTTTTTCCAAATCGCTTGGCCCTATTTCTGCTTCCTGCATCATGAGACATTGCCATGACACAAAACCAGCATCCGTCTTCCTTTGATGCAATGTGCCGTGGTGCAGATACCTAGAATGGCTGAAGACTGCACAGCAAGTATCTCCATGCTTATGGTGCTCAGTTAATAAAGCCTAAACTCATGAAAATTCAGAAGCTTTTACAGACACAAGCAAAGGGAGTCAGGCGAAGCTGGAAGACGGAGGCAGTGGAGGACATCTTCACATGCAGTATCTAAAAAGGGAATGCAATCTCTGAAGCAGCAAGACCATAAATAAAGGGCATCCCAAGAAGACAGTACTTTCAAAATTGTTCTTGCATCGGACGGAAATTTCCCCAGCACATCAGCAGTTTCTTAGCAGTAAGGTATTTCATTATTCCTGTATACATTATTCATAGGCTCTTGCCAACACAATTTTTAAACACTCCATTAAACAACCAGGCTACAGGATTCACTCACAAAAGGACATCAGCAAGCCGTTAACTTTCTTGTATTACATGGGGATCCCGTCGTAAATCCTCTACTTAGGTTGTCTAAATTAATCACCATTTACCACTTCTTGTCTACATTCCTTGGGAGACTTCTGGCAGCAAATAACAAATGAACTTGAAATAAAAGTCATAAAAGCCCACATAGTCTCACAGTACTAGGGGTGCCTGGGAACTATCAAGTATTGTAGGGGGAAGAGTAGAGCCAAGCTTCCCCCTCCTTCAGATCCAGCACCTTGCCCTTCTGAAGAGACACATCAGGCTCAGACTATCCAAAGCCAGTGCCTGGCTCCAGCTCTGCCTCCTGCCCTTCTGACTCTTTTTGTATTAAAAATGTAGTTGATCACATTCATCCTCTCACAGTTGCAGGCAACAGATGACAGCACTTCTGGCAGGGTTTCCTCCTCTCCCCCACCAGTTGTGGAGGATCCTCACCACACCGTAACGAGCCCAAGATCTTCAGCACGAAAAACTAACAACCTCCAGAGCTACAAAGTGCGAAAGCATTTTCAGTATCAACAGTGCTCCAGGCCTCTGTAACAGTCTCAGCTAAGGTAGGTAGTTTTGTACCTCTGAAGACAAAAGTTTATGCTGAAAGATGTATGTCAAGTTCAGCCTTGTTTGCAATACATCACAGAGGCACTGTTAGAAGCATACAGGAGAGTATTTGGGTTAATAAACACAGGAAGTTTTATTTAATACCTCATATTAAAAGAAAAACACCTGCTAGGAGCAGTTACCATTACAATCACAGCTTGCCCTCCCCTGTGTGCGTGCATGATGAGACAGGTTTTAATTACACTTGTCATTTTCCCCGGGAACCTTGCCTTACTAAATGTAAGATATGCACTTGTGCAGAAATATTATGTTTGCTTGGTAACCTTAAAATTACCATTTCTTACTATTGGAATGTGAATTTTCCAAGCCCAGCCAGCATTATTTTAAAATAATGGTTTGTAGTATTTCTATCCTAATAACAGTTAAGGAATTTTTCAGGCATAAGGGCTCAGATTCCATTCTCTGTTACTGACCCATAACCCTGGAATTTACTTACGGAGTCCTTGTATAAGAATAACCTCGTATATCTAGAAGGGCTACAGGCTTCTCATCATTAACACTTTATTCCTTCATGATTCTTCTACAAGTATACTTCAAATGAGCTCTTTCCAAACATGCCCTTGCCCATCACTGAATGCTGCAGCTCAGCAGAGCCCCTGTGCTGGCTCCGATCAAAATGAGTGCCTCGTGAGGGACAGCGCTGGCTGAGACAGGTACCTGCACAGCTGAGGGCTGGGCAGCACATCCTGCTGGGATGGTGGGGCACTGGAAATATTTGGGAGAAGTCTCACCAGACTCAGAGGGTGAGGCTGGGGCGTTTCCTTCTGTTTGGACGTGTGGCTGAGGCTTGGGAAGAGGCGATGGGGTAACTTGCCACCTGGAGGACAAGTCAAGGCTGGTATTGGGAAACTGTGTACCAACACGAGCGGAGGCTGTGGCTTGAGGAAAGCCAAGCACATAATCCATGACTGGACTTGCCTGCACCTCAGGGAAGGGAACATTATTTCCTGGCTGCATGGATAAATTGCATCAAACCACCCATCTCCTTTGCACCTGTGTCTCAGAGATGGAATGTGAGATGGGGCCATGCCGTGGTGTTGGAAAATGAAGCACTTGAAGCGGGTGACAAGGTCCTTTTTGCTAATGTATGCAATTTTCATGGCTTTAAGCTGTGTTTTGCCATTTTGTTACAAATTCTATTGCATTTTTCTTCCCGCTTCTTCCACTGCTAATTTACTCTGTGCTGAAACGCAGAACAGAAAACATCTTGAATACAATGACAAGGCAGTATTTCCAATTTTTTAATTTCTAAACTGAGCATAATTTAAGGCATTTTCTCAACTGCTATGACTACTAAGGTACTTAGAGTCTTTAAAAATTAGTTTAAATTGCTGTAAAGCCACTGTCTCTGTATTTGTGGAACTGCAGTGAAAGCGCCATTTATTAAATTACCTGTATCCAACCAAATCCAATTAAACCCTCCAAGACTTTTGCACACTAGGAGGAAGTTGTGCCCTGGCTCTCACAAAGAGATTTTGGACCAGATGATCTCCAGAGGCCCCTTCCAACCTCAACCATTCTGTGATTCTCTGATCTTCAAACAGAACGTGGTATTGGCACATGCAGCTCTCTGAAGGCTCAGGGCTTGGATATCCACCTCCCTGCTAGGGATTCAAAGGTCTACAGTTTGTCTCTTCTTGTTTTGTCTGTTCTCATTCTGTTCCAGTTTGAAATATTGCTCATTTCCTTGTTGCTGTTGTTCAACGGTGACAGATGACGCTATCACACAAGTATTCCAACCATGCTGTGATTTGGTATTGGTATCGGACATCTTGAGAGGTTAGGCTAGCCAATGAAGAAACAGTTACAGAAGAAGTGGCAGACCTAAAGAAGTAACTCTGGGTAATAACGACGGACAAAAAGTGCCCAATGTGCAAAATACATACAAGACGTAGCACACAAAGATGACCAAAAGCTTCACACAACAGCTCCTAAGCTATATCTGCAAATCAGTTACAGGTGACTCACCGAGAGCCCGGGGTCCCTGTGGAATGATCTCTTCTTGCACCTCCCTGCTATGCAGCACTGGGAGATGCTCATGATTCACATCCATATAAACCAATAGTCACTACGGGGTATGACCTGGTGAACATCTATGCTGCTCCTCAGCACCCCAGACAGGCTGTGCTGACTGCTGCAGGCACATAACCAAACTAAAAAATGTAGAGCTAGCTCCGCTACCCCAGAATAAGCTGCATCCACAAAAGCACAGCTACACTGTAAGCCAGTGCCCTGATTTTCTTTAACATTTTGGAGTCAGTTGTCTGTAAGTACGTCACAATTGGGATGAAGAAAATCCAGCTGTCACAAGGAGGGAGACATCTTGAACCTGAGGTATAGAAGCTTGTTGCTTTGAAATGCTAAAGTTGGACAAAGTTCACTGATCCTAAGCCTCGCACTGGTCCCAGGAAATAACATGGAGTATCAAATAATGCTTTTCTCTCCACAAGTCCCCTAAATCAGCCTGCACAGAAAATGAGTATACAGCCTCTTCCAGACACCAGCTGTGTGCCAACCTGCTGTGGGGATAAGGCTTATGCCCATTGAGCTGTAAAATGCTGCTTTCCAGGAAAAGTGTTTTAAAAATAATACCCCAGCTATTCCACTGAGCAACACTTGAGCATGACTGTGCACACAGGCCAAAAAAAGCCGGGCTGCTGTCCTCCACCCATCCCTCCCAACAGCCTTGGCTGGACAAGTACCATTTTGTGTATCCACGGCTGAGCTGTTTCTCCTGGCTTTTGGCATCCTGCATAGTGGATCCTGCCTTGGTTCTGCCCTGCTGTGACAACAGCTCTTACCCCCAGTTGTGTGCCGATAAATATTTATGTGGCTTTGTTGGCATGTGTTATGCTGCCACTGCAAGCCCATGGCTCGTGTTTCTCATTCCCCAGAATATGTGGCTCTTTGCAAGGCACTGGCAGTTCTCTGTGCAGTCTGAGACACAGAAGGAAAGCTGCTTCAGCCTGGGGATGGACCACAATTAGGACAAAGTATATGTATGTGCAAGAGGCTCTCATCTACAGAGCAACAGGGAACCAACACAATTCCCTATCAGGCTGACCCTACAGAAGACTCATCTTTGTGCTTAACCAAAATGGGTAGGTCATAAGGTAAAGCCCGCGTGTGGACAGATCCTAGCCAGAGGCAGCTGATATTCCCCAGATTTCAATGACACATCAGCTTTTGCTTAAAACGAGGAGGAACGCAGTAGTGCTCGGGAATTCCTGGCTGTGAACCCGCATGAGCTGACTGCAAAGCCGCCATCCTCCTGGGCTTGCTTGCACATTCCCACCTCTGCTCAGATGGTGCAACATCAAGCCTTCTGAATGTGTACACACTGAAACTGATATAAAAGAGGGAATTTTTAGGCAGGGGGGTAGATGTGTGTGTAATAGGGAGGATTCAGCTGTTCAGTACCCAGATTCACCATTTACATCTTCCGTATCCCAGGTGGATGCAGAGGCCTTCACAACGACCAGACCTGGTGTGGGCCCTTGCCTGGCCATAGAGCAAAGACCCCAGCAGCCACTCTGGATGCTCAGCTCTGCATCCCTCCTAGGTGGCTTGCAGAGGTGAGAGAAGAGGAGACGGATGAGATGTAAAGGGGCCAGCCAGCCAACACTTTTCACTCCACAGGGTTGCTGAAATATTAGGGCAGGCTGGGACAGCCCTAACCAGTACACTGTAGTGAGCAAAGCACTTCACCTCCAACCCTGCTCTCCTGCAGGAGCAAACATGCTCCTGGGGAAGAACCATTTGCCTCTTGTGAAGGAAGGCACTAGCTCGTACTTGTTCCAACTTCTTCCTGAATAAAATTCTGAAAAAAGTGCTTGTTTATGGATGGTGGTGAAGTTATTGAACCAGCCAATCAACCTGCCTGAAGTTCTGTGTTGGTGAAACATATCTGTGCAATTGATAAGAGGGTTTATGTTTGTGTTGGAGGCGCCATGGGCCAGGCATCCAAGGCAGATGGCTCCTGAACAGGCTCCATATGCTGCAGGAAATTCAGAGTGATAGATAAACCCTCTTCCCCTCAAGTGGAGACAAGATCGTAGAGGGTCCATCTAAAATGGACTTGTAAAATAGCTAATAAATCACCCAGAAGATGGTACATGATTTGCCTTTGGGAGAATGTGTGTGCTGATAACCCTCTGTCTCCCTCATGCTTCTGCCATGCAATGAGTTTTGCCAGGCCTTGCGGTGCTTTATTGCAGCTACTGGCACTCCCCAGCACAACTCAGGGCCTCCATTTCTCTGACAAGGGTAATGCAGTGAAACTCGTCTCATGTTTGGCTGTCCAGCCAGACCTGTTCACAAGTGGCCAAAAAATCATTGTTTTGTCCGACAGGAGAGCCTCCATTGTTCAGCACGAGCCAGAATAACAGGGCTCAGCCTGAATGCTTCCCACCTGCAAAAGGACCATCCTCCCAGCTCAGCCAGCTGTGGCTGGAGCAGTGGGTCCAAGGCAGCTATTCAGCTCCTCCTCCAAAACAGGGCTAGGTTTTGGCTTCTCTCATCCCTCTCTCTACCCCAGCAGCCTGGGTACTCTCTTCCTCCCCCCAGTTAAGCAAAGTAAGCTCCAGTCACACTTCCCAGCTTTGCTCCGTGACAGACTGACACAGAGTTGAGAGCTACAAATACCTGGCTTCTTTTTAAGACCAAGCTATGGCTATTTGCCAGAAAAATACAATTAAAAATTTGGCACGGGCCCTCACAATCCTTGGGTGGTGAACTCAGATATATTGCTGCACAAGTTCTTGGCATCAGAAAAATCGCCCTTTGGTGGAGGCACAGGGAGCAGGCAGTGGGTGAGGATTAATCAAACTGGCATCTAACAAGGGCCCCTGAGCAGGGCCGGGCTGCTCCACACACAGCTGCACTCGGAAACGAGAACTGCACCAAAAGATTCATTTCCAAGCCAAAATCCTGCCTGACTTGCAGTCACATCAACATTCAACTTAATCTCCAGATTAAACGGGGGGGGCGGGGGTGAAAACCTATCAGCCTCGAGGTTAAAATCTTCCAGATGAGCATCTTCCCCCGCAGATGCAGAAAGAAGCAAAGAAATTTGGAGTGGCAGATTCCCCGCAGCCACCTGGCAGCAGGGCGACGTTTGCCTGCGGCACCAGCCTCTCCCCGGGGAAACCGGCACCACTCGAGCCCCGCAGCGCGGCAGCGCGCCCGGGCACGGCGGGGGCACGGCACGGCCACCCAGCTGAGCAGCGGCGGGGAGGCGTCGAGAACGGGACGTTTTGTACCGAGCCAGCTGGGGAGCACGTGAACAAGGCTCATCGTGTCATAGGAGTGCCAGCGATGCGAGATTGCAGACGCGGCTGTTGCGAAGGTCTCTTTCCTGATGTCTGCTCTCCGAGTGCGATTTCTCCACCACAGGCTGCTGTCCATCTCTAGCCATAGACACTGCTCAAGAGAAGTTTGTGCTACCCAATGCTTTACGTTAGCCATGCTGCGACCTAGCACCAAAACCCCCTATCGTCTGTTGTATGGGAGTAAATTTCTGAAGGGGATTTTCTGGGATAGGTTTTAGGAGAAAACTGCACTGAACACACAACGTATGAAGAATATTTAAATAAATGGCTCGAGAAGGTAAAAGAGACAGGCATTAGACAAGCTTCGTGCCCTTCTCCAGAGGACAGCAAAATCGCTACAACCACGAATCCTTGTGCAGTAGTCAGAGAGGGAGACAAGCAGTAACAGACAAAGGTGGCAGGCAGCCTTCCCTTCTGCCCCTTCCCAAGTTAAGTTAAGCAGGAGTAGCCAAACTGCCACTCACGTAGAAACAGCAAAGCCCGTGTTACCAAAGCTGCAATACGAATACAATGGCAGTCCTGTCTTGTCTTCAGGTTTTTCATGAAGAAATTAAAAACCACCAGGTGCTGAGAGTCACACTGACCGTGCTCACAGAGCTGCTGACAAGGCCAGTTTGGCTCAGCAGCCAATGTGACCTGGGAGCTCTCGGACATTGCAGCTCTCTGTTGCTATACCCATGAGTTAAAAAAATGCATCTGCAAACACCTGGGACATAAAATAGTGTGTGGGGGGAAGCCACAAATAGGAAACTGGACTCTTGCCTTCAACAGAGTCCTGCAGGAGGCCTTAGAAATGTGAGCCTAAAGTAGAAGCAGGTAGTTCTGGAGCCATGGAAATAATCCCCACCACGCCGCATCAGGGCACTGCCTGTGCCACGTGTTGCATCAGAAGCCCACTCCTGCTCCTTGTCTTTTTAACCGCGACATTGCCCAAAGCTATCTTGAGACACTGGACCATGGTGTTCCCTCCAGCAATTAAGGAAGTTACAGCATCCATAAAGTTATCTCCTGTACTGAATAGAAGAAATTGGGTTTGCTCAGCTAACTGTGGTCAACAAGCTGTGCAACAGCATGTCCGGGACCTGCCTCCACGATGCAGGACCTATTGTTATCAGCAAGAAGCCCTGATACCAGGCAAAGTGAGATACTGCTACAGCAGCCAATACTTTAGAAAGTCACTTGGGTATCTGCCCTTGGCTTTCTAGGACCTCAGAGAAGCCTTCAAGATGGCAAAGCCTTTCTTTAGCAGATGTTAACTCATAAAAATCAAATGACAGAGAAACACATTTCACCCTGAACTGAAGACTCTGCTTGGATATAGATTGTTTTGCTAGGGCTTGTTTTGTTTGGGTTGGGTTTGGTTTTTTCCATTACCAAGCATCCTCTGTCCTGTCTACCGGACTGGCACAAGACCACAAGCAGGGCTATTTCAAAAACCCTTTTTTAACCTGCGGTAGTAATGATTGACGCTATACCTGTAGCGATCCTATAGCTGTCAGCAGTTTTGGAGATTGCCTTCCGAGTGCGGCTGGCAATGTACCATTGCCAATGACCAACAATGTTAAACCAGTCAAGAATTCAAATGTCTCTGCAGGGCCAAAGGAGCTGTCACAGATGAACGCTTTCAGGGTAGTCTGTTGGCTCTCAGAAATGAAAGCAAAAAAATAGCATTTGCCTGCCAGCATCTTATTTCAGAGCAAAGATTGCTTTTCCCTCCTGGGATTCCAGATCTTCCTTTTCGTGTAGCAGAAAGCAAGCCTCTCCGAACATTTCCTCTGCTGTAACACTCACAAAAGAACCCCTTGCGGCTGTTTAAAAACCTGAACCACAATGGGTCTGTCTTTTCATTTTGCTCATCAGAGCTGCAGTGCTGCCAACACAAGGGCACACACCTTCCTCGGTGAGCCACGTCAGGTGGGGCTGCGTCCCGTCCCAGAGGATGCTGTGAAGCCACAGGAAACTTCAGGAGCCAGCCAGCCAGCACCCTGAAATTTGCAGTCGGTGGCTGTCCCAGGCAATTCCTCTCAGGATGCGACGGGGCAGTTATTTGGCTTGTCACACTAAAATCCAGATAAAAAATTTCTACTGCTTATGGAAAAATCTCCGCAACTCATCCTGGGGATGGTTTCCAGGCTACAAGCACGTGTTCTTAAGAGACTTGTCATTATTTATATCACACTCTTCGGTGAAAGAGAATGCAGATTTCTGTTACCCAGGAAAAAGTAGTGTTAGGTTTTATGTTGCTCTAAGCATTACCTTGGAGGGGCTGGGTAAGCCCAATGCGCTGGCCCTGGGGCACAGGGCCATGGCAGAAAGCGGCACCCCTTGCAAGGCCCTTTGCTGCAGACAAGTGCCACACACTGACATCTGCCCCACAAGCTGTGTGGCAAGACTGGGGCCTCTCTCCAGAGAGAGGTGCAGACCCAAAATAAAACGCCCCAGGGAGAACTGTCAGTTCTTTCCTTGTCAGCACCAAGGGCTGAGCCTCCAGGTAATAGCAGTGAGGGGTCTGCACGCAGAGTGTTTTGTCCTCAGGGCTGAAATCCACCTTTTGCCTTCGCTTTCGCATCTCCAGTGTTATTTGCACCCCACAACCCACCGCGACATTTATGTACTTGTTGGAGGGCCCCAGCCACCCCGTTTTTTGGCTGCAGCAGGGGGGATGCATGGAAGAATGGGCGCTCAGAGGAAACAGGGCACTTAGCAAAGCTCTACCCTGCCACATGCTGCTTTGCCGGTAGGGATCGGTATGTGGGAGGGAAGGGAGGCCCTTCCATCCAGAAGCAACTTCTTCAGCAGAGATGACCCCATTTTACCTACAATCTATGGGGAATGATGCAGGTCTAAATGAAGGGCGTTGCAGGCATTGGTGCTGTCACAGCCCTTTATGGTAACAGCCCTTTATGGTAACAGCCCTTTACAGTAACAGCTTAAGGGCTGTTAGTGTAGCAGAAAAGGCAGGTGGCACATGACAGGCTGTCCCAGCCATTCCCAAAGATGTGCCAAGGGTGAAACCACCTCTGGCACCCAAAAGGCACTTTTACAGCTCACCTTTCTGGCTCACACAACAGATTTGTGCACACCTGGCAGGTGAGGTCTTTGCAAAAGCAACGGGAAGGCAGAACTCAGAGAGGAGGGGAGGGTGGCTGGCAGTGGCTGGGAAAGCCAGCAGCTCTATGCGAGAGACTTTTGCTGTACGAATCCTTGCAAGGGGCTGCAATAAGATCAGCAAAATCTGGTAAAAGCAAGCAGGGCTGTGCTGGGAAACCCAGGAGGGACAGCTCAGCTTGTCTTGTGCCTAACGGAAATCTGAATGAAAAGCTCTACCTGTGTATCATGTCCTGCAGGCTGAAAGCTTGTGACACAGTGATGTTAAGAAAAATTAGAACGGAAAATAGGAACGTACCTCAATGAAGATGTGTATTTAGAGAGGTACCACTCTGGTACCTTATAAAAAAGCAGCAGCTCTCCTCATGTTATCATGGGACCAATATGATTTAAGAGACAGGGGGATGTAAGGTCAAATTATGACAGTGGAGTCACAGATTTTACTTCCAATATCTATTCTTGTGCCAAGATGTTGTGACCTGGGCAAGTCAGTATCAGACACAAATGACATGAAGATAAATTAGACTTTCCCAGTCAATCTCAACAGATGTGGAGCGGGCAGGTGCAAACACTAACCTGCGCAAACACTAACCCATGCGCTCCCAGGATTCACGCAAATATATCAAGGGTTTCACTTGCAAAACCCCTGCTGTAATCGGGCTGTATATACAAACACGGACCACGCTCACAAACAAGCGTGTAGCTGCTTGCCAGTGTTATGTCCTTTATATTGAGGGTGCAAGTCCACAGACACATGGGACGTTACCCAAGTGGAAACTTCGCAAATGTCAATTAAGTGATAAAAATGTCATCACACTCCTTTTACATCAGGGTTGCAGGGAAAAGCCATGCAACTTGCTTAGTTTCGCTTGCAATGGAGCACAAGTCAGCACTGCTATCCAAGCACCCTGGCTGGCTCTGATTTATGCCATAGCAAAACCAATAGACGCAAGCAAATAGGGATGCGGCAGCCAAGCTATGGTCTCAGTTGGCACAAGCCCAGTTCTGCTGAAGCCAGGGGAGACAAAATGACTCATGTAAGGCTGAGGATCTGCCCGGTGTGTCTAGTATGTGCTGAAAAACATGCAGCTGGCTTAACGTCAAACTTGCTCTCAATCTCAAGCAATAATTCAATCAGAGGCTACTTGCAACTACCAGAAACCCACTCACTTTGATACATAATCAGAAATTTAATGCCTGATGCCAACTGACGCCATATCTGTCTCCAAATCTGGTGTCTGGTGAGAGGCAAAAAATGAAACTTCACCATTCAAACCTGACAGAAGTCCCAAGGCCAATTCAGTAACATGGCCTGTCTCATCTCCCCTCACTCTTGGAAAGTACAAGTTTTGCAGTACTCTACAGGAATTAGTTTTGGGGAGAAAGTGTAGCCTGCTGGTAGAAACAAGGCATTTCCATAAGCTCACAGCAAGGTGAATCAAAACAGCCACCATCCTCATTAACAGGCAGATTTGCAACACAAAAGTCAGCCTGCAACATTAAATTAACACAAGAAGAGACACAAGTTGCACTTATCCAGAAAGAAGCTGCGCCCTGTGCAATTCTGGGTCAGGGGCTGCAGTGTGAACCCCGGGGCTCTCTGCGGGTATCTGAAATCCTTCCCCCCCAGCACACTTGAAATCTTCCAGGAAAGCTCTTGCCCAGCCCACCTACCGCCTTTCAGCTCTGGTGGTGTGTGATCTCCTAGACAGAGTTTTCTGCTTTATGTCACCTGGATACTTGTCCATGTTCAGCACTAGATGGAGGGATGCTCTAGACCGACACACTTGTCATACAGAAACCTGTCATTAGCTTAAATGCTATTTAGATTATTGCAGTATAAGAAATGAATATAGGAAGGGTACAAGCGGGCTATAAGAAGCAATAATCATCACCTTCATTTTGGGCATGCTGCTGTAAGCAAAACCTACATCTCTATTGTAATGACAGATCTATTGGGCGTTGTGTGATATGAAGGGCAGTAGAAAAATTAAAAGTGCTAATATAATAACCACTTAGGCCTCCGGGAGGGAAGAGAGTTACATAACTAATAATCCTTTTGCTGTTCAAGAGTTTCCACATGCTAGCAGAAGACAGGTTCCAGATGCCATCATTTTCTAAGAGTCTAATTTCACTGGAGTTATTATTTCCTCAGTATTATGCAGTTACCCACAGAGAAAGATAACTTTGGCTCTTCTGTTGCAGTCAGTGTACTTTGGATATAGATACTTGAACAGGAAAAGAGAACAGAAGAAATGCATCTCTGTCCATTCAGAGGAATTATGTGCAAGCACAGGCTTCTCTGAACTGGACCCATAATCTCATTGCACAAAGCATGCTTTGGACAACAGACGCCTGTGACTTGAGTGATATACTTGAGTTAATGAAGCCTTTAATCTACAGCACTGCCTGCAGCAGCAATTGGCACTAACTGTTTAATGCAACCACACTGGAACTGGGAAGAGCACAAGAGAAGCCCGTGCTTTCTAGCCTCCAATTTCAGCTACCGATATCTAAGCCCACCCTCTCATAGCAACAGTTACAGCAAAGAATGTCAATGTCATAGCAAGAATGTGCAAGTTCAGTCTGAAAAAAATAAATCGTGGCGTGTAACACTATGCCTGGGCTCTAGCTGGCATAAATGAGCACAGCTTTTTGCTCAGTAGGACCAAAGCTTTTAGGCTTCTCCCAAAAGTTGTGGCTGACATAAATGTTACTAAGACCCTGCTAAACTTACCTAAGGTGATGATTCTCTCCCTTATTTCATTTGAGTTCAGATGTTTAGAAATCTTTTCTATAATTCATTTAAATTGGTTTGATTTTTATACAAGTGCCATATTTCCATAATTGTCCATGTGGTATATAAATGTGCATGTTTACAAGCCTCCTGCATAATAAAATCCCAATTTATGATGTATTTAAGTAATGGGGAAAATTACAATGAAAGCAACAATGTTGCATATAAACAAAGAGAACAAGTAAAATTAACCTCTCTACTGTAAGAGTTACTTCTGACTTAAATGGTTGCTAACATTTTATTCATTAATGCAGAAATAATACACCCTCTGTTTAAGAAGCAAAGGCTGAAATAGTTTGAGGTGTGATCTGGCTTGCTTGTTTTCAACAGCAGTTTGAGGATTATGAAACACACTTTCTAATAATAAACCTTTAAAACTATGCTTAGACCTACTACTGCTACAATTGCCCATAGCGCAAAGTCTCTAAGCAACGTGATTTACATCAGGTTTCTATATTCATCTGTATCAGTGTGGTTGGACC
Source organism: Haliaeetus leucocephalus (assembly GCF_000737465.1). Classification (NCBI taxonomy): domain Eukaryota; kingdom Metazoa; phylum Chordata; class Aves; order Accipitriformes; family Accipitridae; genus Haliaeetus; species Haliaeetus leucocephalus. Next base: position 14,305,473 of record NW_010972609.1, on the reverse strand, counting down.
CCTCTTCAGAAACTCAAATGATACCCACCCAGTTCTCCAGCCCTATTCCATATTTGTTACTGGTGAATTACCCTTCCGTATCATACCTTTCAGGTTTTTTGCCCAGTTTTTGTAAGTGACCTTCACACTCCCCCACAGCAACACCCTGCATCTACGCAGGGGTTCGACAAGGGCTGTTCCCAGGAGGGTTGCTGGCTGCTTCCCACTGAAGGGGTATGGGGCTCGACTTGCTTGATGCAGCCAAACCAACATATTCTTCCCCAGCCCAGCTACCTCTGTTTAAAGATCCAAATACATCAGAGGGCAAAAGGGAAGGGATGGGGATTATTAAGATGCAGCTTCTGGGCAAAAATCTGTCCCAAACAGGGAGTTTCACCTCCCTCCCACACATCGGACTGGGCTAGGCCAAGTAAAAGTCAGGTAAAAGATAGGATGTTGTAGGGATGAAAGCCCGCAGTTCATCTTGCTCAGAAAGACACATCGATATCATCTACAACTGCCCCCCAAAAGAGACCTATTCTCAGCCAATTAATGTCTTTATATTTCCCATGCCCTGTTTTCCTTCAGGTTGTCTGAAGCCCTACACTAAGTTTAGCCCTAACTTTAGGGGAAAAATAGGGTCTCTTTGAGCAAGGAGCATTATATAAGTGCCAGAATGACTGCACGTCTCCAGGCTCATCTCCTGCACGCTTGCGGCCCCTGCAATCATGGTGCCTGCTGGGCAGAAAGGTCCTTAGAGCAAGGGCTACGTCCCACAAGCTCACACTACAAACCGCTTAACCAATAGTGGAAAAAAAAAAAAAACAAACCAAACAGGACAAATATCACTAACGAGGCAGTCTCTGAAAGGACTTTTATTCAGATGGGACCAGTGATGACTGAACAAGAAGGGAATTAAACCTCACATATCCATGAAGCAAATGCGCCATTTATTAATACTGCTCTCTAACCGCAGGCTCTCAGCCCACACGGCTTTATGCAGAAAAGACAGCTCTTAATCAGAGCAGTATTGAGAATAGTAATTTTTAAGAAGGATTCTCCTGCTTGCCTAGCAGAGTAAGCAGTGAAAGCTTCCCTCCAAGGTGACTTCCAACCAGAGTGAGCATTGCTCACCAGCTGGAACAGGACTGGCAGACAAATACATCTTCTCTGCCACAGCCCAGTGCCACGCAAGTCTAGAGTCTGGCATCAGCAGGACCCCAGAGCTTTATCGCAGCTGAGGACCCGGCACAATATGTTAAAAGGTATTTTGGCCCCAGACTCATTTATTTGTGGGCATGCTCCCCCCTCACCACATCTGAATTGTGCAGCACTAGAGACAACAGCTTGGCTAGCTCTGCACAACGCCGCAGTCTCTCCTTACGTGGTCTCTCCTTACGCATGGGGCGGACTTGCCAACCCCCCCGGGCCATGATGCACACCTGGCAGCCAGCGCGAACAAGCAGTCCTAGCCGAGATCTCTCCCTAGGGTCCTCTCCATGGTCCGTGCCTCCTTGCGTGGTTTCTTCCAGCTATCAGTTGTACAGCAGACCTGGAGCTCAGGGTTTCTCACTCTCCTTACAAGAGTGTCCTAAAGAAGGAAAGAGGGGGAGACGCAGGAGACTAGGTTGTGCGTAAGTAGTCGGGGCCATCTGCTGCAGTTATGTACAAAGGCCATCGCTTTGAAAACGGGAAGCAAAATCATGTCACTCTCAGCTGTGCTTTTCTAGTGTCCTCCCCATTGAGGCTGTTGCTGCAGTGTACTGGGAGAGGACAGAACACTGTAGACAAATCAATTCCTCTGGCTAATTTGATTATGCCTCAGGTACTGCCCCCACAGAGAGCATCCCCATCGTGTGTCATAGCAGAGATAGCCATGCTGGCTCCAAACACCTGCTCTATCTACACAGCAAAAGGCAGTGCGGTACAGAGATAAGGCCTGGCCCCCAAGGGTAGCACCTAGCTGTGGCCAGACCGATTGCCCACTGCTGTTCCCTTCAGCAAGCGACTTGCCAGAGGGAGCCCACCGGCTGTACGGCCATCCTGCTTCTCACCCCCTGTGCAGCTCCAGCTGGCAGCTGTGCAAGGGCCGCACCATGCTCCCGGGCACCGCACGCTGCTGCACAGCACCCTTTCAGCCTGCCCTTCGCGGACCGCAGCACAGCCGACGCCGGAGCAGCACAGCACGCTCCTTCGGAGGAAGAGCAATGTGGAAACCCACTGAAGGTGATGTGCAAAGAACTGCCCCGTAACAGACTGAAGCCTTGCAGCTCTTTTTATGAGCTCTTTGGAGGATCAGACGCCCTCCCCTCCCACCTCTACAGCCACGGTAAACAGCTGCAGCTCTGGTCGCAGCTCCCGGTCTCATTGTCCCTCCAGCTCTCCGCAGCTTCAGACCTGCGTCAGTTGCCTTTGGTGAAGCAAAGAGTCTGTACCTCAGGGATGAAGCCAGAGCAGAAACATGCTTTGTTACATGTCAAAAGGGCAAGTGAAGAAAGCAGGGTTTTTTTTTTTAATTTTCCTTCCCAAGTTACCTTCCTAAAGTATAATTTCTGGTGTAGGTAATGCCTTCCGGTCTGAACTATGTACACCCTTCCCAACACATCCTCATACTTCAGTCATTTGTCTCCTCTCAAAGACTGGATGAAATATACTCTTCAAGACCACCCTGATTCACTAGGTTTAACAGCCAAGTACTGCCTCCTGTGAATTATGAAACAAATTCTGCCAGTTTTTGAGCCATTCCAGTATTGTCCCAGCATAAGATTTTACTTCCAAGGTACACGTACACAATTCACTGTAACTAAAAGTGTTACTTAAGGATGAATTTAGCTTATGGCAGAGAAGCACAAAGATACCAAACCTCTTCAGTTATTTTTGAAAAGCACAAGGAAAAAAAAAAAAGTCTGGCACTACAATGGTATAATTTACAAGCTACTTCCCTCTGTCTCTAAAGATAAAAGTCACCCCCAGGCTGCTGATGAACTTACCAGGTACATGTTAATAACAGGGGGAAAATTCATCTGAAATATCAGACAATGCGAGCTGCTGCGCAGAATTGGCAAAGCAATTTAAAAGTTTTGAACCCTGGCTTTGTGAATTAATGGGCAAAGGACAGGATTTCTACCTGTGAGAGAGAACACAACGCACTGGCTGTTTACCAAAATATTTCAAAACAAGATGATAATGGATTCACAGAGAACCAGGATACCAGCAATAGGTGTTCAGTGCTGCAGTGAAGCACCGGGCAACTTTCCCACCAACAGTTAGCTGTTCCTACAGCACGCATTAGTCTGCTGGTGTATTCAGACAAATCCCTCGCTTTCTAGAAGGAGGAACACGCAAAGCAGCATGTCTAAGAGCGCAGCTTCTCTGCTGTTCTGGCTGAAAGCATTTTGTCTCCTTTCAGCACTGAAACACCCTCTCCCTTCACCCGCAGGGCCAGGACCTGGTCTTGCTGGCACGAGCCACGGCTGCTTCAGTCACCGGCTTTGCTCCATCAGTCCAGCTGTGCTGCTGCACACATCACCTACCGACAGGACAGCGGCGAGCTGCCACCCGATTTCTGGTTCCATTAATTAAGCATTGTGGCTCCCCCCGGAGACAGGCAGGTGACACCATCCCCGACTCCCGTCGTTCGGCGGTGGAAGTGCCAGGTTGGCTTGTCAGGGGACAACGAGGTCTCGGTGGGAGCTCTGCCCAGCGCGGTGGCCGACACGACCCTCAGCCCCAGCCGTCCCCTGGGCGGCAAAGCCACCTCGGGACGGTCGGTGCCCGCGGGGGCCGGCCCAGGGCGGCCGGAGCGGAGGGGCTCGGAGCAGCTGCAAGCCGTGTAAAGCAGCCGCATCACCGACTTGCTAGAAAGCAGACGTGACAAGAGGAGGAAAGAGGGGGGGGACCCCCCCCCCCTTGAAGGCGCACCGCTGGAGCAACAGCTGCCGGCGGGAGGCACCGGCGCGCGGCGAGGGCCGGGGGGAGCA
>NW_010972609.1:14300994-14301343 GCF_000737465.1 Haliaeetus leucocephalus | reverse complement strand
CCTGCCTGCGCCCGCACGCCCCCAGCCCCAGCCTTCCCCCTCCCTTGCCTTCCTGGGGCTTCCCGCCTGCCGCTCTCCTGCCCTTTCCTTCCGCATCCCCGGTTCCTGCGCAGACCCCCGTGGCCTTCCACCCTTTCTGCCCCACCTTGACGCCTCACCGCCCCCCCCCTTTCCCCATTTTTCCCTTTCCAGGGGCTTCTCTCGGTTCACAGCTGCCCCCATAACGCTTTCCATCGCCACCACCTTGGGATCCACAGGTGCTTAGCAGACCCTCTCCCTGCAGGGCTGGTGATGTTTTCCAGCCCTGTCCCTGCTCCCAGCAGCTGGTGATGACCCCTGTGCCCCCCCC
>NW_010972609.1:14268871-14300984 GCF_000737465.1 Haliaeetus leucocephalus | reverse complement strand
CCCCCCCCTCCAGGAGCGGGTCCCTCCCAGCTCACCTCCCCATCCCCATCCTCCCACCAAGGTCATCCAGAGGCTGCAAAAATGTTAGTGTTGGCACAGCGACAGGGCGAGGAACATGTAACGTGGGAGCAGCTCAGGCTTATTAAAGTGACCCTGGGACTACCTTCAATCTGTTTTTACTTGACGGTTAATATTCAAGGATGCAGGAAGCCGCTTTACATGTAATATGATCTTGCTCGAAAGTTTCACTTCATAACAAAACAAACAGGTACTTAAATAGCAGGTGATTAAGTAATCTGCTATTTGCAGCCTGAGCAAAAGTCATGTTCAGTATTTATCACATCAAGGGAACATTTTCTTCTATAAAGTGGAAAAAAAAAAATCCGTGCAATTCTTTTGCAGCCTTTGTGCAATAGATTTGTATCATGTTTCCGAGGACGAAATGTATACCAACAGCAGTCCCGAGATCCCACACAGGCAACCCGATTTATATCGGTAGAGACGTGTAAACAGAGAGAGGGCAGCGTTTGGCCCATCACCATCGGATGGGACTGGGATGGACGCTGCAACCTCTGGCATCATTTACCAATCTGAGAGGGATTTCTACCCAAAGAAAAGAAACTGCAAATCTGCACTATCAGGTCAGAGAGACGTTGCAGTGAAATCTGTGGCAAGTAAACCTCAATCAGATCAAAGCAAACTGTTCTCTGTACAACAAAGACCCGCATGGCCACGGCCAGTGGATTGAGTGCTGTTCTTATAATTTCAGTTAAAATAGTTCATAGGGCAATAATATTTTCATTAAGCAAGAAGAGAAGGATAAGCTTTCCCTTTTTGGGGGGAGCTAGGCAAAATAGAGAATGGGAAGAAATTTCACAGCTTTTCACAACAAAGGCTTTACCCTGCTGAAATCAAGGGGGATGGTCCCTAGCAGAAGCAGCATAAGCAAACAGAGGTATTTCGATGTCCAAGGATGCAGTTAATTTGATACCATACAGGATTTTCAGAAGGACCAATGGACTCTCAGAACTTGGCTTCCTAATTGCTTTTGAAAATCCTTCTTGGAGCTTGATTATGTCTTGGCATTTAAATACCTCCAGAAAAAAAAAAAACCTGCTCCTTGGTTCTTAGCCAAATTCTTTGTCTGCTTATCCTGGCCTTTATTTAAGTGACGAGCCAGGCAGTGCAATGGGTAGGGGCATGTTTGGATTCAGGTATTGTCTCTGCTGCTCCAAAAGTGGGAGGTGATATTAGAATGGATGCAGCTTTGCATTCATTCTTTTTTTCTAATGCAGTACCTGTCTTCACTGGTTACCAGCTGAAGCTTCGCCTGGTCTCACAAATGAGGTATTTCTCTGTGTCACTGATCCAGATGTTCAAAATATGTTAACACTTCGGGGTGGGTTTTCATGCCGTGTTATTAGCTCAGAGAAACCTATCAGAAGTGAAGGGGAAGCTGTGTGTATGTCCTGACTTTCCCATCTCAAACAGGCACTGGGAAACTCAATCTCTTTAGTTTTGCTTGGGAGGGGGTTGACCTTCTGTGATTTCCAGACAGTTCCTTCCACAAACCTGTTAAAAATAGAGACTCAGAAGTCTTAACGGCAAATACAATATTTGTATGTAATAAAGAGATGGCTCTTATGACAAAGATTTTACAACCTGCATATAAGGTGGAAATTTGTTGTTGTTGTTGTTTATTTAATACTAGATTAATTTCATGTGACTCACAAGATTATTCACGGGTTGATGCCTATTTTTCCACTATCAAAATAAGTGCTATGTCAACGATAAGTAATTCCTTGTAAGTGAGGGACACCTTGAAGTATAAATTAGGAACTTGGATAGAACAGAAATGTTTTACATTTCATTTTACATTTTATCAAAATGACTTTTTATCTAAATGACATTTTATCTGCATTTTATCTAAATAACGGAAATATTTTACATTTAATCTAAGTTAGGGGGACCTTGGAGTATAAATTAGGAATTTGGGTAGAGCAGAAATATTTTATATTTTATCTAAATGTAAGCTCTGACAGAACAGGTCTTGGTACAAATCCTTTCCCACTGTAGAAAGACCAAGCAACAGATGAAGCAAGCAAAGGGAATACAGCATCAATGGCTTCATCTGTGCATGCCATGCTTTTGGTGTTTGGTTTTTTTTTTTCTGGTGGTGTTGCCATCTCCTGTCCTGACTAGTGCAGGCAAGAGAGATCTCATGTGGCTCATCACAACATTTTGTTCTATATCAACTGCAGGGATTTAACAAAAAATAGAAAATAGTTCTAATTTGCGGGGTGTGTGGTATTTTAACTCACTATCAGTAGGCAAACAGAGAGCAGTAATTACATGAGCATAAATTTATGGGGGTTGGGTATAGCAAAACAGAGCATTAAGTACTTCTGTGCTTGTGCTCAAAAATGCTTCTCCTGGGCCATGTTTGTGGTGTGCGGGTGAAAAAAAAGAAAGCAAGAGAAGTCCCATCTTCAGCAAGGCTGCTACACAGCCAGTTTTCTTCTGAAGGATCCCACATTGTTCAATCTACTGCACATAGCCCTGTGGCTCCGTGTGTGTGCAGTAGCTCTGTGGCTCATGCAAGCGTATTTTTTTTTTTTTTTTAATTAACTGCTGTACATTTCAATAATAGCTTGATCCTTTTTCTTCCCATCTCTGTATGGTTTTTTCTACTGGTTTATTCTCCTGTTGGAGAAATGTCAGTCCATGGACTCCACCATTCCCGCCTAGCTGGGTCCCCCCCTCCAAAGCCCAGTGCATCAGGAAGACTCAGAACTCTACCTTGTTAAACGCAGTTCAAACATGTCGAAAAAAGAGAGACTCTTCCAAAAAGTGTTTGCCTTCGCAGTGCAAGGGTCTGTGGATATTTCCATGAAATAGAACATATGGGTGTTTATAGGAAAATGTTGGGACAACCATAAAGCTCTACGTTTCTATTATTCAGGGAGGTTGTCCTACCTCCAGCAATGGCTGGAAAAGCAGCAAAACATTCCTCATAGTCAGGTGCCTCTGGAACGAGGGAGGCCCCCATCTGCTCTCACTCTGCTGGAATGGGCTCTGCCAATGGGCCATGGAGGCACATGCTTCATTTTGCACTTTCAGATTTACTATTAATACAAAAGTGCCTGGGAATTAAACTACTGAGGAAGCAGAAACAAGTGCATCATTAAGTGCTGGAAAAGTTTTATTTGAAACTCATCCGTGTGTGATGCTCCTGAGTCACCTCCTTACTGGCTGCTCCAAGCACAGTGCACCTAGATCCTTGGACGGCAGTGTGCATGTCAGCCGCTGCGGGATACACCCAATGTGGCTTTCCATTTTGTCATATCCAACTCTATTTAGGCCCATTTGTGGTTTACTTACTGGTCATTGCACTAGTTCCTGATATTTTTCATGTCAAGTGATCTGGTGTTTCCCTTTGCACATGAGGACATACTGTGCTGTTTCCTTTCTATACAGATTTCCTGATGCCTAGGGAAATTCAGAAAGTGCCTTTGCTTCCCTCATGATGGCAATTCCTATGATGATAATAAACATAAAATATTAAATTTAGACTGCAGAATTAACATCTCAGTGAAGTAAAAGGGGGACACTGCAAATTCACACCTCCTGAGAGCACTTTTTCTGGCTATTTACTGAGCCAGAAAGGCAACACATCATCTATTTATAGCCTTTGTATTTGAAAGTTTTCTTCCCAGGCATAAAATCAATTTGCTGTCTGGGCTTAATAAATGCCATGTGTGTGTGTATATGTATATGGAAAATTTAGTATTTCTAGAGATGAACATGTGTATAGCTAAGCAGGATCCAGAGTGCAGGTCCATTATGGGACCTTGCTTGTTTGTGATTGGTTTATATCCTAATAGCCATCAAAGCAAGCACATTAAAATCTTATAAAAAAAGATTAATAGGGAAGGAAAAATATTCTCAGTTTTTTTTTAAATTCTCTATTCTACAGCATGGAAGTAATTCATAAAATCTAAATTGTTTACAGTTTATAGAATCATAGAATGGTTTGGGTTGGAAGAGAAATTTAAAGATCATCTAGTCCAAACCCCCTGCCATGGGCAGGGACACCTTCCACTAGACCAGGTCGCTCAAAGCCCTGTCCATCCTGACTTTGAGCACTTCCGATCATGGGGCATCCACGACTTCTCTGAACAACCTGTTCATAACCACCCTCATCATAAAAAAAATTTCTTCCTCATATCCAATCTAAGTCTACCCTCTTTCAGTTTAAAACCATTGCCCCTTGGCCTGTCACTACAGGCCTTGGTAAAAAATAGATCTCAGTCTTTCTTATATACTAACGGGCAGCAATAAGGTCTCCCTGGAGCCTTCTCTTCTCCAGGCTGAACGATCCCAACTCTCTCAGCCTGTCTTCATAGGAGAGGTGCTCCAGCCCCCTGACCGTTGTCATGGCCCTCCTCTGGACCCACTCTAATAGGTCCGTGTCTGTCTCATACTGGGGGCCCCAGAGCTGAAGGCAGTGCTCCAGGTGGGGTCTCACCAGAGTGGAGAAGAGGGGTGGAATCACCTCCCTCGACCTGCTGGCCACAATTCTTTTGATGCAGCCCAGGATACAATTGGGTTTCCAGTCTGCGAGCCCACATTGCCGGCTCATTCAGTTTTTCATCCACCAGTAGCCCCAAGTCCTTCTCCTCAGGGCTGTTCTCAATCCACTCATTGCCCAGCCTGTATTTGTGCTTGGGATTGCCCCGACCCACGTGCAGGACCTTGCACTTGGCCTTGTTGAACTTCATGATGTTCACACAGGCCCACGCCTCAAGCCTGTCAAGGTCCCTGTGGGTGGCATCCCTTCCCTCCAGCATGTCGAGCGTGCCACACAGCTTCGTGTCATCTGCATACCTGCTGAGGGTGCACTCAATCCCATTGTCTATGTCGTTGGTGAAGATATTAAATAGTATTGGTCCCAGTAGGGACCCTTGAGGGACACCACTCGTTGCTGGTTTCCATTTGGACATTGAGCCATTGACTGTAGCTCTTTGGATGTGGCCATTCAGCCAATTCCTTATCCATCTAACAGTCCATCCATCAAACCCCTATCTCTCCAATTTAGGGGCAATAATGTTGGGGGGGGCTGTACCAAAGGCCTTACAGAAGTCCAAATAGATGACATCCATAGCTTTTCCCTTGTCCACTGATGTAGTCACTCCATTGTAGAAGGCCACTAGATTAGTCAGGCACAATTTGCCCTTGGTGAAGCCATGTTGGTTGTTTCTAATCACCTCCCTTTCTTCCATATGTTTCGACATATCTTCCTGGAGGATCTGTTCCATGATCTTACCCAGGCACAGAGGTGAGGCTGACTGGTCAGTACTTCCCAGGCTCCTCCTTTTTACCCTTTTTTAAGTGGGTAAAAAGTCCCCTTTTTCCAGTTCAGGGGACTTTGCCTGACTGCCATGACTTTTCATATATGATGGACAGTGGCTTGGCAACTACATCAGCCAATTCCCTTGGGACCCTGTGATACATCTCATTGGGTCCCACGAACTTATGTATGGTCAGGTTCCTCAGGCTGTCTCAAACCTGATCTTCACTTATGATGGGATGGACTTTATTTGTCCAGTCCCTGCCTTGAGGTTCAGGGGCTTGAGAGATGTGAGATAAGAGATTACCATTGAAATTACCATTGAAAACTGAGATAAAAAATTTGTTAAGTACCACTCCCTTCTCCATGTCAGTTGTCACCACTTCTCCTGTCTTAGCTACTGGAGGGGTGGTACATTTTTTTTAATCTTCCTTTTCTGCCCAACGTACCTGTAGAAGCCCTTATTATGATTCTTCTTTGCATCCCTTGCCAAATTCATCTCCAGTTGATCCTTAGCTTTCCTAATTCCATCCCTACACATCCAGGCAGCATCCCTGTATTCTTCCCAGGATACATGTCCCTGCTTCCACTGCCTGCGCATTGCCTTCTTACACTTCAGTTTGACCAGGAGGTCCTTATTCTGTCATACTGGTCTCCTGCCTTCCTTTCCTGATTTCTTACACGTGGGAATTGAGAGCTGTTGTGCTTTAAGAAAAATGTCCTTAAAGAGCTGCCAGCTCTGTTCAGCTTCTTCATCACTGGGGCTGTTTCCCAGGGGCTCCCATCCACTAATTCCTTGAACAAATGGAAGTTTGCTCTCCTAAAATTAAGGGTCCTGACTCTACTCTTCATTTGGCCCATATTCCTCAACACTGAATTCCACCAGGGCATGATTACTGCAGCCCTGGCTGCCACCAATCTTGTCATCTAGTTAGTTCACCTGTATTGATAAGCAACAAGTCTAGTAATGCTTCTCCTCTGGGCAGGCTATCACCTGGATTAACAAATTATCCTCGACACACTCCTGGATTGCTTACAGCTTGCTGTGCAGCTTTTCCAGGAGATATCAGGGTGACTGGAGAGCCCCAGCAGGATCAGAGCATGTGAGCACAATGTTTCCTGTCATCAAATTAAGAATGCTTCGTCAGCAGGCTCCTCTTCCTCAGGTGGCCTGCAGTAAACACCAAGCACAAGGTTTCCTTTGTTGGCTTGACACCTAATTTTTACTCATAAGCTCTCAACTGGTTCATTGCTGATTTTCAAAGACAGTTCTGTGCAGTCAATCCATTTTTTTACATGGAGGGCAACCCCCCTGCCCCTCTGTCCTTGCCTGTCCCTTCTGAACACTTTATAGCCATCGACTGCAGAGCTCCAGTTGTGCGATTAGTCCCACCACGTTTCAGTGATAGCGCTTAGATCGTAGCTTTCTAGCTGCACAGTGGCTTCCAACTCCTCCTGTTTGTTACCCAACAAACAGCTTTATGTCTCTGTACTATCCTTTAAAGCTATTGCACGTAACAGGTAACAAGTTAAAAGAAATTGAGAAGGGTTCAATGGAAGCTCTTAAATAATCTAAAAAATCCAGAACAGCCTACCTCAAATAAAAGTTCTGATGCAGTTACAATTTCTGTTCTTCACTCAGGTGCCCCATTTCCCAGGTTAGAAACCCACCAAAAAGAGCTCTGATTTATCTAGTGATCAAGTCACTAATGATTTAGTGATATACTTCTCTACAAGCAGGAGGTTGTAATAGCTGGAATGTTACAATATGCATGAAAAGAGGTGAAGGCTTGTTGCAGGAAACATCATCAGTTGATTTGTAGGAAAAGAACATGACCCAATTAAATAGATTACAAAACAGAATATAGGTAGGACAAATGCTTTAATGTCTATTTTCATTAAAACAATCTAGCTGAGCATCTGGCAGAGAAATTGTTCTCCTGATGAGGGAGAAGCTTTAAGGAAGAAGAGGGAGAGGATCCCAGCCCAACCCAAAGCTAAATGCTGGTGGCAGGTGGATAAGACCAACTTTTGGTGGCATTTTAGGTTTTGGTGGGCTTATACGCATCATGAATGCATGGTGTCACACAGGATGAGGGCCAGCCAGAAGCTGGGAGAGGAGCAAGGAATTGGCCTTGGTGCATGGTGGTCATTAGAGCTGTAGTAACCTGACATTGCTCATCGCAGGTTTTCAAAAGTGACCAGTGGCTTTTCATGGATGGTCTAGGTACCTTAAGTACCTATTTTTCAGAGAGCATTTTCAGAAGTTCTGCTCTGTTCTATGATATTTTCCAGTGGCCCACCATAAATTGCAGTACCCAAAGTCACTGATCACCTCAAAGTCTTGTCTGTGGGCAACAGGCATTTTCTGAATTACTCTAAAATCAGTCTGAGTCACTAATGAGTTCAGATAAAGTTTTTTACCACTATGTTTATTTGAAGCCAATCACTGCTACATTTCCCGGAGGAAAACACTGCCAGCACCATCAGCAAGCAATACATTGATTTTAAATCAGCAAGACTGCCATTGATCTTAGCAGCTATTTATTGCACATGTTCCCAGCAGCCACTTTCTAATGGAATTTTAACAATTCAGTAGGGTCGCTTGAAGGTCTCGAGGAAGCAAGGGAAAATTTCATCTCTTGGAGGAGACACCTTCCTAAGACAGTGCCTTCAATCTCAATCATAAGACAGCCAGAGTGATGCACTTCTTGAGTTTTGGTGAATCCTAATGATTAATTTTCAAGACATACATAGTTCCTACCTTATTCCGCTTGTCCTGGCAATATATACACAGTTTCATCTCTGTCTTATTATATCCCTGCGCTGCTGGTTGCTGGAGGCTGCGAGTATACAAAGCAAATATGTTTAGCCTCCTGGCTTCTTCTGGGGCTCTGCAGCAGTTAGCTGCTGTCAGCCTTAGGATAGATGAACCCTTAGTCTGGTGTAGTACATCTTCACTTAATTAGAGATACTGTTATAAGAACTGGTCTAACTATGCCTCTTTTTCCGCTTTATTTCCTATAGAACATAGCCTTTTTCATTTGAGTTAAAATCTTGCACCAGAAGGACAATTTTTTGTTTGGGTATACTATTTCCAACAGGCAAGCATTCTTCTCTGACAAGAACTACATTTGTTACCAATCTCACTCTGTTTTCTTACGTGTGATCTCAGCTCTGAAAGTGTCACATGGATATGCAGGTAAAAATAGGAGGAGTAGGAAGGGAATAATGATTGTAAAATATTTAAGAAAAATGAAGGTTTGTCATAAAACTGAAAGGGATAGTGCTTGGTTTGGGACTAGAGGAGGTGGCTGGTGTACGCTTTGAGTCTGGCTGGCGCCCTGCCTTCAGTGCCAGAAGAGCCTGGGCCAGCTCTGTGCCGTGGCTCCTTTCTGTTTCGAAATAGCTGCATGCACAGTGGTACCTACATTACATCCCTCTGCCCCTTGGGCAGGTGTCCTTGTCCCCATCTGGTTGGCTGGGTCTGCTGAAAAGCAGTACGCACACTGAATAACACCACAGGCCACAGAGACCCTCACTGATATTGGTGGCCCCGGGTATTCCTGAGGAAAGACCTAAGTGCCAGACCTACTGAAAGGGTTCCTGAGGTTTGTACAAATAGTACAACTGCACTTTTATCACCTCTGACATGTGTAATGTGTGTTACCTAAAAGCTACAAGTAACATAAGCACTTGACAGGTACCTGTAATTTAAGCCAAGACTTGACTTGTAAGTGTGCTGTGGTTGTATTTCTTTGCATACTGCAGACTGCAATATAATCCAGCAGGTAACAAAGGATGAGGGCAAATGAGCACTTTGAATAAGTGGTGGCATCTGTCACTTGCAAACCTTCACTGCCTGGCAGCGAGCCGAACCTGGTGGATGTTCTGAGCCATTCTGCACGCTTCTTATGTGTTACGGCAAGGACCAGAAGAATAATACGGTTGTGTGAGATTTCCTAGGTCCTTTTGGGAGGTCTGGATTATACACCTGGGTGGAAGTACCCCGTATGACAGATAGCGAGAGGGAAGGTGGGAGGCAGCGTGTTCTAGTAAATAAGAATTAAATGGGACCTGGGCTTTCAGCCGGGCTCCTCTGCTGACTCGCCAGATGATCGTGAGTACATTTCATATTTTTCACACCAGTCTGCATCAGGAAACAATGGTTGAAAGCTGTCTTCGAAACTGGCTTTTCCCCTTATAGCAAAGTAAGCTTGAATACAGCTAAACCCAACCAAAGCATATTCCTTTTTTTGGAAAATCGCATTTTACCTGCGATTAAGCGAAGCTGTAGTGCTCGGGGGTAGTGCAGCCCACAGGCAGCTAAAAGTGTGGCTGGTGGGCAGGGAAGGTGTTTGAAGCAGAGCCCCACTGTGAACGCAGCAGGGGCTGGGGCCAGGCTGCTCTGGAGCTGGCTGCACTGCTGAATTTCTGGCTAATACCCGAGCCGGGGCTTTTTGGACCTTCACAATGGTGCCACAGTTCCCTGTCACTATGGAAACTGGTTTTTGAAAAGGCACTAGTTTAAAAAAGTGAATTGAAACCGAAACTTGTGCTTTGTCTTTGTCCCTGGCTTTGGGGTTCCCCTGGGAACGGGGAAGGCTTCTGGAGGCTGGCCTGCCTCCTCAAAACCCAAACTCAGGTTCCCCTTCGTGAGAGAGCCACAGCTGAATCAGCAACCGATTTTTCCACAGATACGGCCAGAAACCACGAGAGCTGTTAAGTCAGCAGGAAAGACCCCCAAAACAGCTTGAGAGGAACCAGAACCAGTGTCAAAGTAACACAGCGTGGTCTGTCCCTCCTGCCATTATGTGGCCCACCGGGGACAGCCGCAGGAAATGCAATAAAATTGTGTACAGCTCAGACAGGTTCATCTAAGAGTGTTAAACAACTTCAGGAGACCTTTCTTTAAATTGCTTTGTTCACTACAGTCTTGCCAAAGCTTAGATATGGGAGCAAACACTACTGTGTGGTTATTGAAGGAACAGGATAACAGCAGAGGGGGGCTTTCACCTCTGTATGTGCTTGGCATACCTGGCTGCCGGGCCTTTCACAACAGCAGAGATGAGGGTAACCAAAAGGGGTTTTCTTTCCATGTGTGGGCTATAGAAAGGTCCTTACTGAAAATGGCTTTGTCTTGAAGCCTACAGTTCAGACTTAACTGTGTTCATAATGCTCCGGATAGGTCATGCTTGGCTCCAGTGAGTCAGCTGTGAAAAAAAAAAAAAACCAACGGCATTTTAGGCCTCTCACTGCAAAAATCACACAGGAGACCTGCATGTGGGTGCTGGTCCCTGGTGGCACAGCCCTTATTTTAATGGTCAGTATTTATGCATCACTGCTCAGCATTAGAGAATCACACCTGAATCTTCACACTAACACTGTCACCTGGGAATCACAAAGCGCTTGCAACCTGTATTTTCAGCCCTGGAGGCATCACTGGAACCTAAAAGCCTGTTGAAGAGGCTCAGTGAGGACAGCCACTTCTCTCCCTGCCATTCCTGCTCCTTTCCTTGATATCATCATTGTGCCCATGTAACTCTCTGTGGTGCTGTGCTGAATTAAAAAGAAAAAACTGAGGGCTGGAGAAATCCTGGAGGGGGGCAATGAGAAGCCTGAGGTGGAAAAAGGAGGGAAGGAGGTTTTTGAGCAAACTTTGGCACTAGAGGAAATTCTTACTTAACTAGCTTTCTGGGATGAGTTCAGGAAGGCCTACATAGGGCATACCCCACTTGCAGCCCTTACAGACACCTAATTAGTAGGTGCCAGGATCCAGGATGTGATTCAAAGTAATTAATTTCCACATACAATTGGCAGAAGGAAGTGAAGACTCCCCCAGGGAAAAGCCAGAAAGCCAAGTAATTATAAAGAGCTGAAAAGACAAGGTACCGTGCTTCCTTCTCTGTCTGAAATTTCAGCACCCAAACCCCACTCCCTCATCACATCCTGAAACAATAAATTCATGTTTAGGAGGCAGAAATGGAGGAACAGAAACCTTACATCTCCATACAGTACTGACCCAGTAAAAGCAGTAGAAGTAAGCAGCTGGGCTTGCTTTTCCCAACAAACTTAATGCTGCTCCGTCATCATGTGGCCATGCTGGATTGCTTGGACCTCTCAAGCCTTTTCACCATCCTTTCCCACTTGCTGTGTCAGCATCTTGCCATGGAGCCCATAGCTCTGCAAAGAACTATGCAAGAAGCCTGGGGAGAACTGTGAGTGAGTCCACCTGGGAAGGTGTCGCTGCAACAAGGCACCTGCTCATGCGCAGAATTATGGTGCAGACCCTTCTCTGGAGTGCATGGGTGATTCCCAGTCCAAATATCAGAGGCTGCCCCTTGTCCAAGGCCAATGTGCCATCTCCAGGGGCAAGCAGGAACCTGTATGACATGGTTGGGGACTGCTGGAGAGGACGAAGCCAGTGGTGGGGAGGACTTTCTCAGCCCCAGGTGCCCCCAGGAACCCTTAGACCAAAGGCACAAGCCAACAGCTACCAGCCCACATAAGGGTGCCTTTGCAGGCCCCTTCCGCTTGCATTTATTTCTGGTATGTTTTGCTTTCTCTCCCTTAGGGTTTTCTCTTTTCCTGGGCATGCTGTCGGGCCCTGGGCACTTTGCCAGCAGCGCAGTTCAGCATTGCTGGTCATGCCATGCCCCAGCCTGGGAACTTCTGCTCCCAGCATCGTTGCTCCAGTCTCCTCCAGCCAGAACTGCACAGTGGCAGTTTTCAACAAGCAAATGCACCCATGCAGCCATCCGCAGCGATGCTTATTGCTCATTCTCATCAGAAGCATGTTCGGAAAAGAGAAGTGAGGCAGGATCCACAACCAGCTCCTCTCAGAAACTACCAGCGTGCCAGCATATCAGGAAAGGAGAGACTGGAGAGTAGCTTAGGATCGCCACTAGAGTTGCCCTCTTACCTGGAATAGCACTTTTTTGTCTATGAATGTCTTAGATGCTGCAATACGCAAACTCAGGAGGAGCTCCTTTTTCAGCTACACTGCCCCTGTGCTTCACCTGTTTTAAGTTGCTGAGCTGGAAGGCATAGCCTTGAATTCGGGCCAGCATTTCTTTACCATAAATATCTGTGCTAGCAGCCTCAAAGACAATGATTTTCCCCTGCCACCCTTAGTGGGTTTTTTTAACATCTCAGTGTGCTACCGAGCCATTAGACTTCAGAGTACTTTAGTGTTTGTGGTTCCCACATCTGCACAGGGAGGACAAATGCTGCAAATGGAGGGCATGAGTCTCCTGACGGGAAGGGGAGATGCTGGTGCTGGTGCCAATCCTTTCCACCTGGTGCACCGAGGCTTTACCACAGCTGCCAAGAGCAGAGAGTGAAGGAAAGAGGAGATTTTAGGCTAAGCAGCAGTGCAGTAGCACCAGGCTGGCACAACAAGGCTGCTAGGCAGCTTCCTGACCCACCTCATGCTTCCAGGGCATCAGGTAGAGGAAGGACAGCAAGCTCATGTTTGCCCCTGTCAAGGCTCCGTCCCAGGAACATGGGGATGTGAGGTAATTAATGCATCATTTTTTGTTCTTGCAAGTATGGAAATATTCTAAGCTCATTTGGGACGTTTTTCAGCTCTTCCACAGGTATACCTTAAAAACGTCTAAGCTTCAGACATTTGCCTGTGGGCAAAATAGAGGAGCTTTAGAAGTAAGATTAGAAGTAGGCAAAGCTGACATTAACTGATGTCTTTGGAAAACAATTTTGGGCCCTGAGAAACATAAAAATCTGGTTACCAGTGGTTCCCTTCTTGGGGTGGCTGTCTCTGATTGCCTTACCAGAAGATTGTTTTTTAACGCACTTTTCATTTCAGGAAAAAATGCAACAGTTGTACCTTGCTCACTAGACCGTAGCCAATCTGTTGCCCTTTCACTTGTCCTGTGCCTCATCTTACGCAAGATTGAGATGGTTAAACTAGAATTTTTATTTAGACTATTGAAGATTTTTAGCTAAAGAAAAATTATTTTACAGAGGAAGATCTAGATGGTACCTGCAAATTCCTGTCCCTATTACTAACCAGCTGTAGGAGACAAGTCATTTAAAACTATGTATTTTGGCAGTTGAGAGTTAGGCAGCATTTAGGAACTGAAGTCTAAGACAGTTATCCAGAAAGCATGTTAAACTGCACTCCAAAGTCACTCTTATTGATCAAGTAAACAATGTGTCCTTGCAGTTATCATCTTTGGTATTTCTGCTAAGCACGGGGCTAAGATGGCTTTCTCCTAATCTTTCTTCCATAGGGCAAAAAGAAATGCAAATAGAAGATAATGAAGATCAGCGTACCCTTTAGGAGAAGTCCAAAGTGCTTCTCTGCACTATTATCAGTATTGTCGTATCAGATAAATAGTTTTAAATTTTTCCTGTTTGGCACAAAGGAAGCTCTGTTTGTCACCAGAGTTCATGTAGACTCTGAGACAGGGTCAGCAAGTGGCCAAAGCATAATGGACAATAAATCCAGCATAAATAACTGAATCTGGATTTAGATCAAGAGGAAAATTACAAATGTTTGAGAAGCTTGAAGAAGAGATTTGAAACTTATCTTCATTGCTAAAAATAGGCTTTAATTTTTTTAAGCTTTTTTTGGTTTTAAAACTTCTGGACAGTTAATGTTCATTTGTTTTCCTGAGGTGGAAACAGTCAGAAGACAACAATGTGGTTTTTCTGTGAAGTAAACTTGCTGAGATCAGCCCATATGTGTGTCCAGAACTGCTGACTTCGGGGTACACTGCTAAGTGCCTGCTTTCCATCTCATGGTATCTCATGTGTGTTCATGCTGCTGCTGTGAAAAAATACAGCTCTTTTAGCAGTTAAGGCTAACTTTGTAGTTACATGAGAGCATGGTATACTTTCCAGCAGGGACAGTGCACTAACACTAATGTTTTGTTTTGAGTAATTAATGGGAGCAAGAATTTGCTTCAACTTGAGCTGGAATTTTTATGTTTTTACTACACTCAGTCATGGATGGCTGCTTTCTATCAGGACCACATTAACTGGGCAGCAAAAGTCCCTCCAGCTGAAGCCTGTCCACCAAGGCTGGATATTGCAGTGCATCTGATAATGCTGAAAAGTGGAATGGCAAAAGGATTAGGAAACTTTGAGCCCTGTGAGATTTGTAGGCATGATCTCTTGCAAAGAGTCTTCTTATCAGGGAAACACTGGAAAGACTTATTCATAGCTGTCAGTGGCAGGGTCCGTAATTGCTGCTGTGCAAGCAAACAGCACTGGGGTTGACAGAAATGCCCAAGGGTCAGCCCTTCCTTTTGTGTTTATGTTCTGCCTCCTGTAACATTATCAGACAAGGCAATGATTAGAGAGTATTGCAGTTATACAGGTACATGTGCTGTTGCACTTCAGCAGAACGAGAGGCATAGCTGGGAGTGGGGAGGGGGACAGACACTAAATTTGCACTTATGTTATCTGGATTTAAGTCTCAGTTCTGCCACAAATGGCCTGTTTGTCTCTCACTGTCCATCTCTTGCTGGATGCATGAGTGAGGCACAGTGCAACCTGTGCTGTGGTTGGCATTTCTAAGTACTGTTGTAATAACTGTAGTATAGACTTACTTTCCAGTGTTGTGCCTACAGGAGCTTGCATTTCTGCATCAATATCATTAGTTTGATGAAGCTAGCTGAAATAGCAATAGAAACACACAGTAAAACAGGTGGTTTTCTTTCAAGTCCTTGACCCGTGCCTGTTAAAGCATTTACAGGAGGTATGATCTGCAGCCTATTCAAGTTAATGAAAGCCTGTGCTTTCACCTCCATGGGCTTCAGATCAAGCCCAATGAAATTAATTCTAGAAACAATTTGCAGGAAAGAAACAATAAAAAGAAAAGCAAGGACTGGAGGATGCAAAAGAGAATAGTGGCAACAAAGCTTAATCACTCAGGACTGCTTAAAGCCTTTTTTAGTTAAATAATCAAAAGTGTTGATGTAATTACTGTGAATATGACTACAGGAAAATAAGATTTTGTATATAAAAATTATTAGATTAGGTTAGATTAGACCACTACACACTCACTTTTGAATAACTACATATAATTGACTTTATAGCAACAAACTGACCAAACGAATGACCAACCTGTCAATAAGAATAAGGCTGTAAGCAAAGATGTAAAGATGGGACAAACTTGCTAAGGGACAAGCTTCTACTGCTCTGGTCTAAGGCAGTGGCTTCAGAAGATACACTATTTGACAGCAATATCAGCTAGTGATATTTTCCTTCCCAGCTCCTGTGGTTGCTCCATTTCCCCCTTTGCTCCTGCCTGCCCTCGTGCCAGCACAGACCTTGGTACAGCCTTTCCATGAATCACACGGGGAAACTGAGCCCGCTTTCAAACATGCACACACAGAGACAAGCAAACATATTTTGCCAGGTTATTTTTTAACCCAGATAGCCCCCCCAGTCTGGCTCAGAGCACGTGCTTTCGAGTGCTGGTGTTGATGCCAGGGCCAGGATAGCACAAGGTAAGGAGGAACTGGATGGCTGGGACAGGCATGGGGCAGGGGCTGGTGGCACAGTCCTGAGGTGCCAGCCAGCCGTCAGCCTTTCAAGTCAGCTTCTCCTTTGCCAAGAGGTCCACAAAGCTTTCAGGTGATCTAAAGATCACCAGAAATACCCATTCCTGGGTTTCCGTTTATTTGTTTGTTTTAATGCAGTCAAATGGTGTTTTTACTGTAACTGTTTGCTTAAAAAAAATTGTTTAACCTTCTAGGAAGTGGAGTGTTGATGACTCATTCACTGAAATTCAGGAGTCTGAATATAAATTCTCCTCACACTCCCATTCCTAGCATGTCATTATTCCAATTAGGAGTGTTTAAGATATTTAAATAATCTCCCATTCAGCTACATGTATGAGAAAATGCATTCACTCAGTACAATAATGCAATTGTGCCTTTCCTCTGAGATGGCAAAAGAGGGTTGTTGGAGCCATTTTGAGAAACAGCAACTGAAAAGCAAAGGCAGTCAGGCAGATTGGGCATGAGAAAACATAAAATCAAATAGCAAACGTGTGGAAAAGCCCCTCTGCATTCACAGACA
This sequence comes from Haliaeetus leucocephalus, assembly GCF_000737465.1. Classification (NCBI taxonomy): domain Eukaryota; kingdom Metazoa; phylum Chordata; class Aves; order Accipitriformes; family Accipitridae; genus Haliaeetus; species Haliaeetus leucocephalus. The sequence continues at coordinate 14,284,582 of NW_010972609.1, read as the reverse complement.
GCAGATAACAAAGCTAACAAAGTGACCTGCATGAGATGAGAAACGACATCACTCCACCAATAGGTCGATTTGGGTTGACTCCCTGAATTTCAAAGTGGCCAAGAACACAGAGCATGAGTGGGCTGATGCTCTTCTGGCTTTCACTGGTGCAAATCAGGAGTGACTATGCTCAAGGAACTCATTTCAGCACAGGTACACTAAAGTAAAAAAGGTTTAAGTGAAGAAAAGGTTCAGGCCCATAACAATAGGTGCAAAACCTGGCAGTCAGCCCTTGCACTTCGGAATAGCCATAACATTTTTGTGGCACTGACCTAAAAACCCACAAAGTCCCAGTGACAATCATTCACAGCACGGATGCTAGGACATTTACTATACAGCCAAAAGATCAGCCACAGCGGAGGTTTATGTTTAACCAAAGAGAACAAAAAGACATTTTTACAGTTGTTTATGTTTGGTTTTTTCTATAAGTATTGAGACAGGATTCCTTTTTGGCCAGTCTGCAGATCCAATTAATTTGTTTTTCAGTTTCATTTTTGCGACTATAAGTTCAGAGGTGACTTGGGGTTGCAATACACAACAACCACAGCAGCTAAAAATAGACTGCAATAACGTAATACATACGACAGTATTTAACCACCGCATTCCCCTATACCTCAGCTCTTTGAAGTCCCTATACTTAGGCAGATTCATGTATTTGGAGGCATGTAAACCTGCTGTGGTTGTGAGTTACCATGACCAGAGTAACATGGGGAAAGAGACAAGATGAAAACAGGACGTCCGAGAGGCATCCTGAGCTGCTGAACAGACACATGGCTGAACACTGCCCTGTCCCATAGGGATGGGTGGGGAAGTGTTTTCTCTTGGGAAACCTAGGATTTCAGCCTTTTCAGTGTTGCATGGCATTGATTTCAACTGCAAACAGTTATTAAAATTAACAGCCTCTAAAATCAAGACAGAAAATAATGAAAAGGATGTGATGGGAATCAGAACGATGCCATTTTGATCGATTTATTTCTTGTGAAGTTGCAAGCCTAGAAATAAATCTTACAAAGCAAAGTAAAAGTTCTCCCCTTTCCAATAGTGGGCAGTGGCCATTTTTATCCTGAAAATTTTCAGACTGTCAGGTATGAAACAGCTCTGAAGAAGAGCTATTAATGATGGTGGAAGTAACCTCACCTCAGCTCTTGAACCTGGGGCTCTCTCATACAGGGTTTGGCCCACCTTGCTGGGCCAGGGGAGCTCCAAGTGAGGTCAGGGAAGTCAGGGAAGGGCTAAAATAGTGGGGGTGGAGCTGTTTAATCTTGCACATGTGTCAAAGTAGGCACGGAAAAGGCCAAAGTGGGGCCAATTAATGGGATCTGCTGCCTCAGAAGCTACTTTCTGCTATTGCAACTAGGAGCAGTTTTGTGACTGGCAAGTGAAGGTCTGGGTGACATTATCCCACCTAATGATGTAATTTATACTGTTCTGCTTGGCATGTTCTCTTTCTCAGACCAGGAAAAGAAGAGGCATAAAGGGTTTGGCTTTGTGCAAGCTGGAAGGATGCCAGCCAGTAGGGTGGGGATGCAGCAGAGATCTCTGCCATTAATGGTCTTCTCTCGTTTTTTTCAAGTGGTGCCTACCTAAAGTTACTTGTCCAATTAACTTAATTGGTAAAATCAACAGCAGTGCAGAAGGTAGCCTGTGTTTCCTCGCTTTCTGACGGTCCCCATCTTCCTCGTCACTGGAGGAGAGGCAGAAATTTCTTGGCTGATGGAGAGGAGGCCAACGGAGTGATGCTGTCTGACAGCCTGACAGTGTGGTAGGATGAATATTATGAGCAGGGCCAGGGTCCACAGCTCAAGAAGTAAGCAATGCAGTATCTGTCATAATCTACCACAGCAGCATTTTAGTTGTTTAGCTGCCTGTATTTAGGGTCTTAATTTTGTATCCAGGGCCTTTAATTTTGTGCTTATGGCACAAATTTGGCATTCATGCAGTACTCCAGGTGACTGGCTGAAGTCGTCTCTTCAGCCCCTCTTTCCTGGCACTTTTCTCATCTCTCTCTTCATCCTGGCTCTGCCAGTGCTCCAGTGATCCCACAGGATTTCAGAGCAGCTGCTGACAGGTGGATGGAGATCCCTGACACATAGAGAAAATGTAGCCTTACCTAGATGTGACACATCTGACCTAATATCCCATTCCTCCCAGAGAGCCCTTTGTTCCTGTCTGTGTCTCCAGCAACTGCCACCTAAGCCATTCCTGCCATATCGCTTCCTGCATGCAGGGGTATTTGCATGAGGCATGTTTGTAAGACCACATTGTGTGATGTGTTTGTGCTCTGGATTACTTTATGGAACTGTAGTATAACCTGCAAGACAGTTTCCCAGCTGGTGAATCGTGTTTAAACAGCAAAAAACAAATACACTTTCTTATTGCTCCAGTCTTTTTACATCTGGTTGCTTAGCATTGTTCCTATCTCATGTCCACTTTGCAGTGCTTCAGCAAGATTGCCAAACAAACTGGCCAAAAAATCAATTTAATAGAGATCAGGAAAAAAAAAAAAAACCCAAAACAAATGAGATGTAACAATCACTGATGGGATACACAGACATATCAATTTGGCAGCTATTCAAACTCCTCAGAGCCATCAGTTGTGCTCATGAAATGTTAGAGTTGTGAATTTGCCCTGGGCATTATCAGCAAAGACTTGAACATGGCCCAGCTTGGTTGAGAGAGATCTTCTCCCCCAAATTTCAGGTAAATATATGAATGAGAAGAGATGTTGATAGCAATTCCATACCCCAGTTTTAGCTCTAGAACCAGATTTCTGTGCCACAAAACAAGGTTGTAAACTTTTCCTTTTATTCCTGTGGTGGGTTGACCCTGGCTGGAGGCCAGGTGCCCACCAAAGCCGCTCTATCACTCCCCTCCTCAGCTGGACAAGGGAGAGAAAATATAACGAAGGGCTCATGGGTCAAGACAAGGACAGTGTAATAAAGCGAAAGCAAAGATCATGCGTGAAAGCAGAGGAAAACAAAAGATTCTATTCTCTACTTCCCATCAGCAGGTGATGTCTGGCCACTTTCAGGGAAGTAGGGCTTCAGTACGTATAGCGGTTGTTCCAGAAGACAAACGTAGATAACGAATGCTCCCGCTTCCTCCTCCTTTCTCTTTGCTTTTATTGCTGAGCAGAAGTCATATGGTATGGAATATCCCTTTGGTGAGTTTGGGTCAGCTGTCCTGGCTATGTCCTCTCCCAAGATCTTGCCCACCCCCAGTCTACTGGTGAGGAGAGGGGAATGTTGGAGAGACAGCCTTGATGCTGTGCGAGCACTGCTCAGCAGTGGCCAAAACACCGGTGTGTTATCAACACCTTTCTAGCTGTCAATGCAGAGCACAGCACTGTGAGGGCTGCTATGGGGAAAACTAACTCCATCTCAGACTCAAAACAATTCCAAATGAAGTTACATCTTTTCCCTAAGTATTTACAGGTACTTCTGAAGCAGAGGCTCGCAAACCATACAGATTTGAATTTAAATGCCAGTAAAACTGGTACCAAGTTTTTATTTGATAATGTTCATTTATCCAGCAATGTAAGCATTTACATAGTCACATTTGCCTCAAATCTTTCCCCCTACACTGCAAAAGCGATAGGGCTTCTAAGTGGGTTTTGGTGGGGTTTTTTGACATGGAAGATTCAAGAAGCAGCAAACTTTCTGTAAACACTCAAACTTGGAAGGAAAGATGCTGCTGTTACTGGGTTTTGTTTTCTTTAATATCACAGCAGCTCATGTATTATATGACAGCTGCCAGGAGGTGACATAAAGCAAGACAACTAGAGTGAGGTAGAGAAAACCAAATTCTTCTAGAGGTCAGCAAAGAAAGAGCAACAGCTCCCTTCCCTGCTAGCGCTGCTGAGCAGTGCGGGAGAGGGCATGGCCAGCACCAGAGAGCTCCCCAGCCCTCTTAAGTTCCTCTGCTCTGCACATCAGGAGGTTCTCACAGCTTTAGGTTCAAAAAGCATAAATTAGAAGACCCAGTGTCTTGCTCTTTTGTGTAGGCTTTGGGAAAATTTTGGGACAAGAGTTTATACTGAGCAGATATCAGGAAAGTAATCTTTTTTGCATGTGACAGGGGCCTCGACAATGATAGGATTTAAGCCAGGTGTTATTCAGATAACTCTACAGAAATCAGTGAGGTCTCCCACTGTCAAACTGGTTACGCAGTGTGGCCTAGGTTGTGAAACACACATTTGGCTAAGAGCTTTGCCTCACTAAGGACCTTGGGATTTGACCTTTCATTTTGAATATGTGACTGTATAAACAAGCCGTCACAATTTGTCTGCCCTGCACTCATCACAAAAGCCATTCACACAGAAAGGACCTGGAGGTAAGCAGCAGGCAGAGGCCAGTCTTGTAACACCCAAGCCTGGTGATTTCTCTGAGGGCAAGAGACCTCCTTACCTTACCACACAGGTGGAGAGCTGCCCAGCTTTACAGCCAGGGCCCTAAGCACTCTGCAGGTCCCTCTGTAGGATAGCCTTTGCCTGGGATCTTCACATATTTTGGGCACTTGGAAAAATGTGCAAGAGTCAAGCTTTCCCCTGTTTTAAGAAAGAGATACTATTGCCTGTGGAGTGCGGTATTATTGTTGTATTAGGTGAGAGTCACTCATCATCAGTGTTCTGACTAATGCTGCCTGCTTATATCATATTTCAAAACATGCAAACAAATCCGTGGCCTTAGCTCCCAGCAGAAGTGGTGTGGATTTGAATGGAGACGGGGAGCCTGGCTGGCAGGAGGGGACCTGCAGACCAGCTCAACCATGCACTACTGAACAAGTACATCAGGAAGCTTCTTAAGAGTGAAAAGTCTATGTCAGACCCTGCAATTCTCTAGCACTGGACCCAACGGGGATCAGTATCCTTCGTTCCACTGCTCAAACATGGCAGCACCTTCAGGAGGAAGTGGCATTTATTAAGCGAATGGTGAGTAGCATTTGCAATGTATACGAGACACTTATCTTGGATATCGTTTACCAGAAAGGAGGGTATCGATTCTCCACCTCTAGCATGCTAATTCTCAGGAAAGAGTTAAAATTGTAACTGCAACCTCAAAATCTGCAGCTATTTGCACTTTGTTGTTGGGTCAGCAGTTTTCCTGATAAAGGATCCCTGACATCCTCACCTGTAGAGGAAAGTCCAAAGATATCTTCAGAAGGTTTCAGGGTTGTCTGCCAAAAAGCAGAAGTGCAGAATCCCATATAGGGAGGCAGCCTGGGAATACAGGCCAAAAAGGATGTTGTAACATGGTGGAGGCCTCTGACTCCCAAGAAGAGAGTCCAAGTCTTGACTCATAACTTTGCAATGCCCCTCAACCATTTGAAACCCTAACTGAAGGATGTCTCCTTTGAGTGACATGAACTGAATCTTGCTGAATCTACAATTCAGTGCTGTAGCTGCACTGCTTCCTGCAATCCCTCTGATGCTGAAGAAAATTACTTGCCTATTACCTTTACTGTTAAAGCCTGGATTTTCTGTGCAGGGGAAGTCCTCATGTTAAAAAAGCAGAGAAAATGCCATAAAGAAGGAGGAGAATGTGCTCAGATTGTGAAGCAGCTGATCTAAAGGCAGCGAGACCCTTAGGGAACCCTGGGCCACAATAGTTGACATTTGAGGCAGGAAATGATGGTTTATTTAACTAACTGAACTGAAAACTGCCGGGGAATTTATACAAGAGAAACAGAATTAGTAAGAGCAGCATTTAGCTAAGACAGACATGAAGGCTAAAACTCCTATGATCGTGGGAAATACTAAGAGATATTTGACATCTGTAAGTGGAAGTGGCCTCTGCTTGTGATTCATCTAAAAGACAGATCAGGTGGGCAAGGGATCCCCCAGAGGGTGTTCCTGCTTGCTCATCAACACGGCTTCTTGCAGTGCCTGCTGCTTCTCCGCACAGTTTCCCTTCCAGCCCCAGACCTGCCTTGAAGTTTCTGAGATATAATAGCACAATTCTGCAACTAGGCTATTCTGCTCCTAAATATGCATGTTTTTTCAAATGCTTCAGTAAAAATACTTTTGAACACATTTCCTAGTTAAAAAGGACCTTTCTGTTCAAATAATGGTGTTTTTTCAGAGGTTTTCTTCACGCTTCTTAGCAATATGCAGTAAACACTGGGATTTTTCACTTTCTGTGATAGTGAATGATACCTAGGAGTTTGACTTTGCTAAAGGATCTGGCGACAGACACCAAGGTGGGAGGAGAAAACCTCTCTAAGTCAAACAACTTTAGCAACAGCAAAGGAAGCAGAGAGAATGGCACAGCATAAAAGCATTCATTATTTGTCAGTTGATACCCAGGGGAAAAAAATCTGTGAGCAGTTTTTGGGTTTCACAAACCAAATCTGACTTTGCCAGAGCCTGGCTGGTCTCAAGGCAGAGATCCTGTAGGTGAAGTGCTTGGTCTATGATCTCCTCCATCTTTGCCCAACAGGGACGTTCCCCATGGCCCCGGTTTCTCTCCTGCGTGTCTCTCCCCCTCCTCCCTCCAGCCCTGCTGAGGGCCAAGGAGTCAGTGGTTTGGGACTGGAATCCATTGTCCCAACTGCACTTGAGCCCATCTAACAGGGAAAATGGCAGGTAGCCATCCTTCTGCAGAGCAGTGACCTTCACCTCCTTCTCCAGCCCACTGGGAGAGCAGAGTTCAGTGAACAACAGGCTGGCTGCACTGCTGAAAGCTGTGGCCTTAGGGGAACTAACTTGTTGTTGTTGTTAGGTTTGCTTCCAGCCAGATGGTTCCCAGTCAGCTTCATTGTGCAATTGTACAAATCCTGATGCCAGCACAAATAAGGGGCAATGGAAAAGCCAGCAATGCAGGCAGGGCAGAGGTTTCTCCTCTCAGCAGCTGTGCTGGCTTAGGCCATCCACAAACGCTTGTAGGATGCCTGCTCCAAGAAAAGCTTGATGTGACCCTGTTGAATGTAAAACCCTGTGAGATGATTATTCAGACTCTCCTGCAATTCTGCACAGATCCTAGCATGGGCTTGCTCCTCCCTGTACTGCATTCTGCTCAATTTCTGTGTGCTGCATGCTTTTTAAATATTCACACAACGCTATCTGGAGGACAGTGCTTCAAAGGGGAATGAGTTTATAACACCAAATCATCTCCTGCTGAGCACCACCAAATTATCACAACCTTGGACAATCGATCAACTGATTTTGTGTTATTTATGTTGCCCGAAAGGCTACATTTCAAAACCTGAAATGCATGCATTGGAAAAGCTGACAACAATTCATTCCGCTCAAGGTGTTTAATAATGCTGCACAGACCTTGTTTGAAAAGCTTACTTTCAAGGGAGGGAATTTAAGCAACTTCCAGACTAACTTCCTCCTCAGTTACGGTGAACAAAAAGTCTTCAAAATATTTAGAATCTGATTTAAGCTAACAAGTCAAGGAAATAAGTGTTAAAACTCAAACTCCTGCTTGTCGCTGTATTTGTAGTTCATCCAGTGGTAATGAGCCAGATTCCTGCCTAGTGTAAATGGGCATAAATCTACTTAAGCCATGCAAGAATGTTGATTTATGCTTACTACAAATCTGACCTTTATTTTGGTATTTCATGGTAAGCTCCAATCCTCTTTGCACTGCTCATTTATTGGAATGGAATTAGATTTACCAAGGTATGCTCTGACAAAACGGATTGCTTTTCCCTTAAATTTTTGTGCCAGGAATAAAATGGTGATCTATTTCAATGTAGAATTGTTAATAAGATAGTTTTGTTGAAGGAAAGTCAGAAATGATCATATCATTCATTACAATGCCACACGTTTTTTATTTCTCACAATTACACCAAATGAGTACAATATGCTCCAAAATTACAACCTCCTTCTAGGAAATCTGTGATAAATCTACAGAATGAAGGCTGAAATAAGTTTAGCTAACAAGCAATTACATAAAAGCTTAAATATATGAAGCCAAATTATTTGCTGAGCATGTATTGGAATGAGTATACCCTTATGTTTGTTTAACTGAAACTACATTGCTCCAAATGACTTTATGTTCCTTATTTCCAAGTCCACAATCCCTGCACTGAGGCTTAGCACACTGCACAAAGCTAGACTTATCAGAAGATGATAATCGAGAATTTATTTTATTAGTTTTAAATATAAAATTCTCAATTTTTGACTATGCTAACTGCATGGTAAATACAGCTTATCACTGCAGAGAACCATGCTGAGAAAATTGCGTGTGAGATTACACTACTGTGAAGTGCTCAATATGGGGGCTACACTCAAAAGACAGAGTTCATGTAGGAGGCAGCAGCCTGTTTGCTAAATTCTGTTTCACATAGGTAACATCTTATGCTGCTGTTTTCAGTCTGCGCTAGCTTTTGATTAGCTTCCTGATGATGACTGAAGTGTGAGTTTGCACTGAATTGTTTACAACCTGGCCAACAGGTAAAGACTTCTCTAACGTGACTGTACACCCATAGGGATTTGACATAGAAGCATTAAGCTTGGTATGAATGAAGTATGAATAGCAATGCACGAGTGTGAAATCGTCAAGGAACAACAAGAAGGGGCCAAAGGAATAGCACGTGCAGCTTCTGAAGGCACCAGGGCCTGGAAAGCCAAGGGCTGCCTCCTGGGTGGATCTCAGACCTACGGTGGAGGCAGTTTTTCTCCAGCTCTGACTCCTAGATCTATACCGGAGGTAGCATGTCTCCACACATGAAAGGAGGAGAACAGTCTGTGAGAGAAAGTATGCAGTTTAAAATAAAATAAACTTCCCCTTCTATGTGGTTTTGCATTGAACTTTGCTACATTAGTGGAACGTAAGTGAAGGAAACACTCAGGATAGCACTGATCTGATAGAGAGATGCAGGTTCTTTTGTGCCCTTGATTCTGCAGCTTGTTCCCTGATAATATGCAAAAGAGATTGGATTTGTTAATTTTGGAGGGTGGGGGTACTTGATAATCTGGGCATGAGTTTCTTCAAGGGAGGGAGAGGATGAGATAAAGAGGTGCAGTAGGTAGAGGAGCAGAGTTTCAAGAAACAGTTCATTTTTGGTTGCTTTCATTTGGCAGATTATATTCTTTTTATTTTCATGTGTGATCCAGCAGAGATCTGTAAAAACAGCTAGGAGCCTAACTTTCAGGAATGCCATAGCCCCCCAAAACAAAGTAGATCTTTGTATCAGGCTCTCAGCACCGTTTGGGAAACAAATCCAAATATGTCTCTACGTGTTTGAAAAGAAGATGCTTTGGCTCCAGAGCAATATGAGAAAAAGTACGATCCATTTGATCTGCTTGAGATGCCACAACCATCTGCAACTGCATGTGGCAAACGCATTTCTCGGCTTCGCAGGCACATACGATTATTAAGAGCTTCGAATACTTTCAGTAAAATAGATAAACCTTTGGTATGCTCTTTTCGTTGTTTACTTAGCTCTCAGCAGCGTTTTGTGGCACGATCTCCTCCTGGAAGGCTCGGGCGGGGGGCTCTGCTGAGCCTTTCAGCGCAGAAGACATCGTGTACCCGAGCTGCCCGCGAAGCAGCCGGCGTGAACGGCAGCGGCTGGCACCCCGCAAGGGTCGGGGGTGCTCGCCTGAACATGCGGTTGTGCAACACCTCCGCCCAGCGCAGGCTTCGGCTGCCGCTGCGCTCAAGCCACGACCGCCATCTGCCGTCACCAACCCAGCCCGGACCCGGGACCCGGGACCCGGGACCCGGGACGGCCGGCAAGGAGTCCGAGGCCCCGGCTCCCCCTGCCCACCAGCCACCGCTCAACGCCGTCGTTTCTAGCGTTGCTCGCAGTTCTCATCTCCTCGGTGTGGCTTTGCTCCCAGGTAGAAGGAGCGAACTCCTGTTACCAGCCATAAGAGCAGGCGGCAGTGACACCGCACTGCATCCTTCTGGGGATGCCACCGGCCGCCTGGGATGGGGACGGAGAGGGACGCCTAGTCAAAGTAACTATATAGCCCGCACGTACGCATGTATCTCTGTACGTCCACGCGTGCGCTCACAGCTGCGCAATGGTGCTAACTGTTGCTTTCTATGCAGCTGACATTTTCTCGGAGTTTGTATTCCGTGCAAACACTTGGCCTCTTAGTTGGGAGCTTGGATAAAATGCAGACGGGGGTTTTCGTTCGGGGTGGTTTCTAGAGCAGAGAGCTTGCCAGCACTGAATGATGGATCTACTGGAAACGGCTCGCTGAACTGGGGCAGTTGTGTCTCAGTCCAGGTTTTCTTATCTGGGATGCTCTTCCCAGAGGCTCGCCTTTCTCCAGTGATCTAAATCAGCCTAATCCCATCATGGAGGAAAGCCCTTACTGCTTTGCAGTCTGTGTTACTTGTGTTGTTTGCTTTCCTATTAACTCTATACTACCTGGGCACTATGGCTGCTGCTCAATGTTTAAATACTGTTTTTTCCACATTTACTGTAACGGTGATTTTTTTCATTGTCTTCTTTTTAGCAACTTTGGAAAGGAGGTTATTCTTATAAAACAATTCTTTCCTTGCATCTTATTTTTGTAATTCTTATGAATATATTGGTTGCTTAAATAGCTCATCCTACTATCTATATATCCTTATGCAACATGATATAGAGAGGTTTTTTGTCTATTTCCCATACACTTATTTTTTTGGATTTTTGACACGTTTAAGCAACAGGCACTTTCCAGATGCTTTAGCTAGCTAAACTATTGAATAATCTAAACAGCTAAATTAAATATAAGTATTTTCTTTTTTTCTATTCTTAATCTTCTTCTCTGGTTAAGAGAACCCTTTGCAAATACAGCTATTCCACCAGCTGGTGTTATTCAGTATCATTATCCTCACTTTCTGGCAAACTTAGTTTTTGTTCATGAGGGTTTTTTTCATGAAGATGTTAGTATTTTCGTAGGTGTCCTGATTTGATAGGTGGTCCACAGGGCCCAGTTCTTCACCCTTGTAATACAGTTCACCCATTGACTTCAGGGTACACTGAATGCTCACAGGCAGTCACAGAGCACTACACAGCTAACTGCTTGGCGGGGCACAGCTGTATTTGTTTGCACTTATCTCTGGACCAGAAAGGTTCACAGCCTTTGTTTAAAGCATGAAGCTGAAAAGTGTCCTAAAAAATCCAAGACAGTTACTTGAAATCACTTTTAAAGACAAGGGAAGTTTGTTTCTTGGCATCTTAAGTTTGTTTCTGTCCCCACTGTACAGCAATGTAAAAGTGATATTTTGTGATTGCTCTGCATTTGAAATATATGCATTTTAGATGACTGATAATTTTAGATCATGTACAGAGGAATTCACATTCCCTGAGTTTAGTTTGTCTCTTCTGCATTCCTGTGTTAGGAAGCTGTACCCCTTCCATGACCAGCTGAGCCATTAAACAATGAGCTGCTCGAGTTAAACCCCTCCCTCCATTAAGTACCTAGAAAAGAAATTAGTATCAGTGAGATTACTTTGCCCAGAATAAATCATGTCAAACAAGCTAATTTCCAGCTCTTTCCAGGTAACTGCTCCTGTGTGTAGCAGAAAAGCTACAGATGCCAGATATCTTGGTTTTAGAAAGACTTCTAACACTGTCTCACACGACCATCCATCTCACAAGCAAGTCCAGAAAAACACCAATGGATGAATACACAGCTGGGTGTAAATTGGACCCACAGAATATTTAGCAAGAGTATGTTGTTAACTTGGCTGGATGCATTAAGCAGAATGCTGCAGGAGTATCTCCATAACACCAATTTGATATTTTCGTTAAATAATTTGGATGGCAGAACGGACAACTTGCTTACTAAACGCACTGGCTGGGAGGGGCAGGAAGTGTTGGAGGACAGGGCTAGGATCTCAATGAACTTGGCAAATTACAGCTGGGGGAAAGAAAGTGATTCACAGGACGTGCTTTCACTCTCTGCAGAATTACCAACATCACAAATGCAGGTTGTGGAATTACTGATCTGATAGCATCACTGTATAAACAGACTTGGTGGTTAGCAGGGATCACAAACCAAAGGGGAGTCAGCCACACCATTACAAAAAAGGCAAGTATCACTGGGGGCTGTAGAAAAAGGAATATTGTTTGCCAGGCAAATTAAGCTATTCTTCTATTACGCTTGGGGCTAGCAAACCTTCAGTTGGAGTATTGTATTCTGCTTTGGCTGGAATAGAGAATTAGAGGTTTTATGAGGAAACATTGGAGGAATTGGATTGGTTTGTTCTAGAGAAAGGGGAAACCCAGTAGGGGGGCCTTAAATATGTGCACTGTATTTCTAAGGGAGAGGGCAATAAACTTATCTCATCTGCTAGGCAACAGAGATCTGGGTTAGATGTTACAAACAGCTTTCTCATGGTGCAGATAAAAAAGAGCAAGAGAGATTACTATGGGGTATGACAGCCTTGGGTTTTGAGTTTTCAAGTGCAGATTGGGCAAGTATCTGTCAGAAATCATCTAAATATAATTGATCCTGCTTTTTGGGTGGGAGGAAGGAGACAATTCCCATCCCTGTTTTTCTGATATTCCTGTTTGGAGCCAAAGGTCATAATTTAGACATCTAGGTTAGATGTCTAAATTATACATTGTCAATACCAGCTAATTATCATCCCAAGACTCTTGCTTTCCATTTCTATTTAATATATAATTAGGAAAAAAAATCCTAATGGTTAATAATTCAAATCAGAAGCAGTTATAAAGTAGGCTGGCACCACACTATGCAAACTTGATTTGTTCAAACCTGTGTTTTCCAAGTCCTAGGCTTCTTTTGAGCACATACTGCCAGCTCTGCTAATGTCTAAATGGCTGATGATCTCGAGACCCGTCTGTTGGACATTAGGATGATTCAGTTCATTTAGTAAAGGCCATATTGGAACATCCATTTAATTTACTGCAGAAAGGATGCTGGATTAAAAGGGGAAAGGAAAACTCACAAAAATATTACTCATTCAGAAAATGCTAAAACTCAGGCTCTGAACAGCCTTTGATATTTGACCTCTGCAGATGGCCTGTAATTAAGACTCTAATCCTTTAAACACACTTCACTTAAAGTTAATAGGATTAGTCACATGCTCCAAGTGTGCATGGCTGGGGAGAGAAACTGTTCTTGAGTACAGCTCATTAAAAACTTGCAACGAAGACACTTTGTGGTGGAATACTGTGTTATGTTTTCTAAGTCTTCTAAACAGTACTAGTCCAAAGTAATTTCCTAACGTGAAGATATTTAATAAAAAATAAAACTTAACCAAGTTCCTGCTTAAAAAGGTATACACAAAAAGAATACATCTATCTGAGCTTTTTCAGAGGCAGAAATTACAGGTTCTTGGGAGATCTCGGAGGAGTTATTCTGGTTTTCTGAAAGATGTAGGTTTAAATTCTCTGACTTTTACAATTCTTTCAAAGCAAGTTTGAGATTCAACATGCACAGAATCGGACAGATCAGTTTCAAAATGAGGAGGAAGCATTTTCTATCTTGGTTTTTATTTAACAGAAATACCAGTTTGGCTTAAAAGCACAAAAGTTGTTTCTTCTTTTGTTGCTGACAGACTAACTGTACTTGGGAATCCTGGCAGGCTTAGTCTGGATCAATTTGTCACATTGTAAATGTATGCAAAGATTATAAGGAGTGAACACGAAGTGATTTAAGATACAGGGAGGACCGAGCTGTAGGCATATATGGCACGGAGGCTCCCATTTGTTGTTGCACATCTGCCAGAAAAACAGACTGCACCACATCAAGGCATTGCACTGACGTGTAACATATGCTAGATCTGGGTTTAAGTGCCATGGGTGCAATCTGGGAATCCTGACCCAGCTCAGTGTTGCTTGCTACTGCCCTATAAAATGCCTGCAGTATACATTTACACAGTGCTATTGTTTCTCCCGTTGGCCCTGACACAGCTGTAAATCCCCTGTGCTGGAGGACATGTGATATCATAGTATTGTCATATACAGGAAAAGGTAACGACTGTGGTTAAAGGTTTCCAAAAAGTGGCATGCAACAAACAACTGCAATGCCATCCCCTGGCCTGGTCGTAACTCCTCTTTTAGATGCAGGGAGAGATTTTCTCCACTCATCTTCAGGATTGCAGTCAGCAGAATGAAGACTGCACTTAGCCAAGTATTCCTGCCAACTCTAACATGGACCAAAGTAAGCAAACATAAAGCCAAAGAGCAACAATCATCGCTCTGTCAATACTGTTTTGTTATACAGGAATCTGAGTCATACTAAAAGGTCTCTCAAGGAAGGGTGCAGTGGAGATAGATACAAGAAATTCAAGATGGAGCAGGGAAATTCTGATTAAAGAAGCACCACAGCAGCGATGGGGTGGCAGATAAGACTACCAGAAAATGGCATCATATCCTTCTTGGCAGTACCACAGGGGGTAAGAGAATGCCAAAAATGAGAGAAAAATCGGTGAACCACTCACTGCCTGTGAAGAGAGACTGACTAAAAGATCTTAAAATTAAAAAATACTTAAAAATTTAAAGAAAGTAATAATATAAAGAGGGCAGAAACCAGAAGAGGTGATCTAGGTCTGAGTCAGAAGTAAAAAGACAGTGCAGTGCCTTATGGAGATGAGAATTAAAAGGGGAAGAGAGAAAGATTAAGTTCTTACAGGACAAGGGGTTAAATCAGGATTGTGGCCCAAGAGAAAGCAGTGGGAGATCAGGAGGAGTGTCTACCCTGCACAGAGAGATGCCATGCAGAGATACCAGAGCAAGCATTACAGAAACAACTGCAGATCTCCTGTAGTTCAAGAACTACAAAAGCCATGCCAGTTAACTGATGCAGTGCCTCACTCCAATAAATTGTCCTGTCCCTCCCCTCAACTAGGGCCACACTGGGTGTCTTTACACCAGGCTGCAACATGGCTTATAGCTACACCCAGAAGGGAATTTTCAGATACGGAAAAAATAAAGCGAGGGCAGCGAAGGGGCAAAGGGAGACTGGAAAAGGCAGGAACCAGGAGGAACTGAAAGTGAAGAGTGGTCAAGTAATAGCAATGTCAAAGAAAAATTTATGTTAAAGAAGGATAACATAAAGAAAAAAAAAGCTTCCTTTCAGTGCCCAGGTTTCTATGAGAAGCAGTGGGGAATAGAGGAATTTTTGTCAGATGGATCTCGGATAACAGGAAAAGAGCCGACAACGGATGCAAGGGAAGTGTCTTGAGTCAGCTGGTTCCTTGCACAATTTTCTGGGTTGTCAGAGGCTTGGAAATATATTTGAACACACACAAACAGCGTTTCATTCGGCCACTCCGAAGGTCGGCGTTGCTCCTGGGAGCCCTGTTTACCAGGTGGTGCTCACGCTGCCCGGACTGTACTGCTGCTCTAACTGTGACAGCCCTAGAAGGCAAGCGCCGTTTTCCAAGCCTCGATACACCAAGAAAGATGGCTGGGAAAACTTTTAATACGTATTCCTCCTTTGTTACAGACTTCTGCTCGGCCGCCCGTCCCCTCAGCGGCCGACCTGGCAAGGCGAGAGGGACGGGGGCGGGGGTCAGGGAGCGCCTGCCTTTTCCCCTTCAAAACCCCACAAACCCCACCGCCACCGAAACACCAAGGGCTGCCGTTTAAAAAACCAAATAAACTAGATAAATAAAGTTAGGCAGCGGCAGCGTGCGCTGATGTGCTGACGCGCCGAGGCCGGGGGGCCGACCGGGCGCTTCTCCGGGCGAAACCCAGGCGCGCCAGGGCCCGAGGGGACCGAACGGGGCATCGGCGGCGCCAGCTGCT
>NW_010972609.1:14268594-14268800 GCF_000737465.1 Haliaeetus leucocephalus | reverse complement strand
GCCCCGCCGTTCCCCCGGGGCTCCCGCGGAGGCGCCGGCGCCAGCGGCCGCCCCTCCCCCCCCCCCCAACGGACGCGTTTCCTGAGGCGAGGGGGCTCGTCACAAGGGAAGTGACGCGCGGGGCGGTGTGACGCCGGCGCGAGGCGAGGTGATATAAAGGGTACGCGGCGGCGGCCGGAAGCGAGCGGGGCCGAGCGGCGGGGCTC
>NW_010972609.1:14238425-14268313 GCF_000737465.1 Haliaeetus leucocephalus | reverse complement strand
GGCCGTGCCCCCCCCCCTCCCCGCCCCCCCGGTCCCCCCCCCCCCCCGCCGCGCTCGGGGCGGGGGGGGCGGGCGGTTCCCCGGGCCGTACGGGGGCTGGCGGGCCCGGCCGCCCCGCGCTCCCCTCACGGGGCCGGCGTCGAAGGTCCTGCTTGGGCCTCTGCCCCGGGCCTCGGCCCCCGCCTGGGAACCCGCCCGAGGAAGCCGGTTTAAGGGCCTGGCTGGCACTCGCGGAGCCTGCCCGGGCGGCCCGAGACCTGGACCGGGCCTTTCGGCTCGCCGTCGGGAGGTACTCGCTTTTGGTTGGGGGCTGCAGAAGCGTCTGCGTGCCGGGGTGGGGGGGCGAAGCGGGGCTCCTTCTGTCAACAGGTCTCGGCAGGCTTGGAGCTGGGAAGGGGCAGCCGGGGTTTGCGCCTTGTGGTCGCTGAAAACACCGAGATCCCGAGAGCAAAGGCGGTGGTGCGGGGGAAGGCAGTGGTTGTGGTGGTTAAAAGTCGGATAAGTCCTTTTGTTTGCTCTGAAAACAGAAGTCTGCCACGTCGGAGACCAAGAATGACAAGTTTTGGATGAATGTGCTGCGTTGTCCCATACCTTTGTATCCATTGCTAAGGAATACCCTGCAACGACTATGTGGGGATGATTGGTGAAAGGCATTTGGTTTATTCTGAATATTGCTCTAAAGTCTGTATTTCAGCAGTTTGTATTTTAACTCAGGCTATCAGTTTTATGTTGATTCAGTATGAAATAACCCACTTATTTGGCTGAATGAAGCCTGGCAGTAGGAAGGGCCTGTGGCTTCTTGGTACATCAGTGTACTAGTTTCCATTCCTTTGGCAGGACCCAAATTCTAAGTCATGTGTGTGCTTATTTGGATAAAAAAATATTTTCTCTTCGGCAGCCACCAAGCTAGGGAAACACTTTTCCTGTCTGTTCTTTAACCGAGTGCCAGAGTTCTGTGTTTCAATGATTAGCTTGCTTAAACCAGCATAAATGAGAGGGGTAGTTGTTTTTAGCATAAACTACGGGAAAACCAGAAAAAGCGTACTCTTTAGTTCTGACACTGCTGAAATGGAGATGATGTAGAATTGAGAGTATCTCAGTTTCTCTGTGTCACTAGCAAAACTTTGGAAATGTTCACCAATATTGTGACCAGTTGATAATATGGACCAACCAGATGGTAGATAACAAGTAATTCATCAGATTCCATTGTAGTTTAAAAATCTTTTAAAGTGTACTCTTTAATATTTAGCCTGATTTAATTTATCTCTGACTCTACATAGAAATCTGGTTTGTAACATAAATATGAAAATATCACATACATAAATACTTGAAGATATTTAAATGCCTGTTTTGTGGCTCTTAAGCTGTTCTACTAAATAGTCATTGGGTTATTGTAGTTCTTACTTTAGATGTTTAAAACTTTTTTACTTTCTTAGTTTTCTCATGCAGCTTTAATGTATGGTACCACTATTTTTTGTCACAAATAGTTATAAACCATGATGATGAGTTGACAAAATATCTGCCATGTTCTCTATTGCAGATGTGGTGGTGGAGGGAGGCAATCCTACTTGTGCAATGGATGAGGGTTTTGTTACTCTTTTTAGAAAAGGCAGGATTAGGATTTGCTTACCTGATTAACTCATGGAGCGAGAGTGCAATTCAATCCATAGCTGAAGCAGGTTGGTTTCCTGCCATTCTAGCACGTTAGCAGTGCAGCTTTTAACTGTAAAGTTGGCCTCGGTCTCTGAGCAAAAGTGGAGCTGCACTTGGTACTGCTTGAGGTTATCTGCAGCTGTTAGGCTTCAGAAGAAGGCCTATGGAGGTTTTCTGATCAGTGGACATCAAAGTAACTCCACTAGATTAAAGCTAGTACATAAAATATGTTCATGTAAGAAGAATAGTATTAATCTTAAATACTTTTATTAAAAATACCATACAGACAAATTACAAAATTTACTGGTATGTAAAGTTAACAGGTTTCCAGAAATGTTAGTGCCTGCATTAATCAGCATATATCCTGAATTACCCTTTGAGAGTTTAAAATAAACTTTGCAGTGCACTAAACTAAATATTCCATGTCTATTGTAATGAAAAAGAGTAACATGCACAAGTAGTGTATATATACATGTATCAAAACTAGAAACTATAGAAAAACTCTAAGAAATAATGTGGTCTTGTATCATAAAAGAGGGACCTGCACAAAAAAGGTATTGCATCATGTCCCTGTAAAAACTGATCTGCTTGTTCATCTCCCTATGGAAATCCAGATTCAAAAGGAACATTGCTGAGATCAGCCTTTCAATGCCCTATTAGTTGCATCAGGGTTTGTTTCTAAAAAACCCAGTACATATATGAACTAGTGTATAAACTATTAATGATGTGCTGCTAATAATCTTCATAGCAGTTGCTGAAAAGAGCCCTGGTTTTTCTCACATAATGATCCATAGGGGCTTCAGTATTGTGTGTATGTATCATGTTACATGTGTTCGTATTAGCAGTTCATTAGATTTCCAATGTGATCTTGCTTTGATTAGACTTGATACCAGTTATGAGCTTTAATGTTGATTCCAGTCAGATTTAAATACTTTCTATGTTGCTCTTTTCTCTTTCTGGTGAAATTGGTATACTCTGTTACGCTGTAAGTTTTACGTGACATAATGGATGTGGTGAAGCACTTAAAGGTGTTTGTAAGGAAGATATTCTTAAAAGTATGAACTTGTATTGCAGGTTTTTTTTAAAAAACACTGAGCATAGTCGGAACCAAGTCATTCTTTTATTTCACCTTGTTTCTGTTGTCATTAATAATTTATTACAACTGAGCTCATGTAGCTCCCTACTCCTGTTAACTGAGGATAAATCTTTGGTGTACAGAACTTACAAAAAATCTGATACAGAATAGCATTTAACCACAAAGAGGTGACCCAAGACTGAAACAGCTTGTCGTCCACATCAGCACTTGCTGGAGTCTCATTTTAAGTCGGGCTGATACATAGTGAGTATGAATTGTTCCAAAATAGCCTCCAGTAAGGTTGACAGATACAGGTAGAAATTAAGTATTTGCAAAGTAAACCAGTAGCAAAACCCCAGAGTTTGTTCAGAGGACCCTGTGTGTTACAGACCCTGCCCGTGAAATTGTAATCTACAAACTATTGAACGTTTGTCCCATCTGCAAGAGAAGCCCTGCAAGAGAAACATGGAGAATGGCTGTGAAGTACAGATTGCTGCCACAGAATCAGACTCCTATTCAGTTGGTGTACATGCATTTATTACATGGTTAAAACTTGTCTCAAAGCAGGGCGTAGAAATGCTTTGTTTTATCTCAGTATCCACATGAGGAGAACTGCAAGATATGCAATGTAAAAAGCTGGCAAGGGGCAAGGAGGGCTTTTACTCTCATTTTGACTGAACTTGATAGTTAAGTTCCAGGCACTTGCAAACATGGACTAAAACGTGTAAAACTTTCAGCTTTTCTATTCCTGGTCTCTCTTTTTGCATAAGCAGATGAAAATGGGGCCACAATACCACTACAGAAAGGAAAGCATGAAGTATGCTTTTTAAATTTTTTTTTTTTTTTTTTTTTTTACTGTGTGAAACAACATTTAACAGAAGAAATTTCAGCATTTTTTTCAGCTGATGGTTCAGCTTGGGTGTTGTGACAGCAGTTGCAAAATCTTAAGAAAATTATTTTTGCATTTTTAGGAGTAAAATGTATGACCCTGTTAAATTGGTTATGGGAGATGAGAACAGTATGAGCTGACAGTTAAAATACTCTTATCACTAAAGCCTTTCTCTTGGTAGGGGCTTTTAGTACCTGAAGAGAATCAAACAAATTTAAGCATGCTTGGTAACTACCGTTTACTTTGTCATAACTAGATATTGATAACAGTAGTTGAGAAAGAGCATTATGTGCACATATTCTAAGAAAGTCTAACTGCAGAGTGAGCTGCTGGTAACCCCAGCATAGTGTCTGCAGAGTGGACAGTGATAAGACTGTAGCAGAGGCCTTGGAAGTACCCACACAGAATGATAGCAGAGGCCCCTGGGCAGTTAACACAAGTGACCACTTACAATTTGGAAAGTTGCTTTTTGAGGAACTAGGGCAATTAGGGCATTGTGAGAGGAGTGACACAAACAAGGATGTGTGTGTGGCTTAACTAGGTGAATGAACCATTAGTGATGTTATCAGAAAGTTATACCTTGAAGAATATTTAGGGGGAAATGGGGGACTTCCCATTGGAGAAGGATACATGTCTCCATGAATGGTAAGGAAGAACAGAAGTGTTCTAACATTGTACAGGGGTCACAACTTGCTCCTGAAAAACAAGCAAACGAAAAACCCCCACCCCGTGAGAACCTCTGCAAGTTGCCCATACTAGATAGTACAAGTGGAATTGTCTTTACATAGTGTGTGCAAGCTGATAGCAAAATTATTAGTTGCACAGGTGTTCTACTTGAGAATCAGGTTTGGCAGAATTGATCACTCATACCTTGCATCACTACGTGTGTAAATATTGATCATCATTAAAGCCAATACTACTTCTGTTGCTTGTGTCTGGGTCTAGTATTTGGTCTAGCCATTTTGAGGCTTCATTTGGATGCCACAAAGTTTACAATTATTTTATAAAATCTGTTTTACAGTCCAAGATTTGGCACTTGAATGCTGACATCAAAATAGGTGCAACTGTATGAGGATCGTGTGCCACGTTTTAAAGAAAGCCAGTGATTTAAGAGCAAAACCTTGGTTGCAGATTACACAGTTAAATTTGTGACCTGGAGCTTGCCTGCTGGGTACTAGACACTGACACTCTGTATTTGAGGGATGGATGTCTTATTTATATGTATATGAACTATATCTGATTGTATTGGGTCTGGCTCAGATGGAGTTAATTCTCCCCATAGCAGCCCTTGTAGTGCTGTGCTCTGCATTGATAGCTAGAAAGGTGTTGATAACACACCGGTGTTTTGGCCACTGTTGAGCAGTGCTGGCACAGCATCAAGGCTGTCTCTCCAACATTTTTGCCCCCCTCAATGGCAGGCTGGGGCTGGGCAAGATCTCAGGAGGGGATATAGCCAGGACAGCTGACCTAAACTAACCAAAGAGATATTCCGTACCATATGACATCAGCTCAGATACAAAAGCTAAATGAAGGGAGACAGAAGGGGGCATTTTTGTCTTCTGGAGCAGCTACTGTGTGTACTGAAGCCCTGCTTCCCAGGAAGTGGCCAGACATGGCTTGCTGATGGGAAGTAGAGAATAACGTAATTTGTTTTTCTTTGCTTTTGCGTGTGACCTTTGTTTTCACTTTATTAAACTGTCCTTATCTTCACCCATGACCCTTTTGTTACATTTTCTCTCCCCTATCCAGCTGAGGAAGGGGGAGTGATAGAGCTGCTTTCGTGGGCACCTGGCACCCAGACAGGGTCAACCTACCATACTGATACATACGTCTCACAAGTCAGTATGCATGTGTATGAATGTATAGGCACATACAGCCTGGTGGGTTGTTTTATTTGACATATTAATACCAATCTTTTTTTAATTAATCTTTTTGGTTTGAGGTATGCTTTTCAGAGAAGAATCTGCTGCTTTGTCAGCCATGTAACTGCATATGCTAGATAGCCTACTGAAACAGTTTATTCTGGCTGTAAGTGGCAAACAAGTAAGATTTTGCACTGTAATGGACTTTCCACCATACTCTTAAAATACCATTATGAAACAAAATTCATGGGTACTTCTTAAGGTCCAAATCTCCCCGTAGGGGAAACAGACTATTCAGAGAGTTCCCCGAAATAAAACTCAATAGCGGTGAAGTTACTATGAAGCAGGCATCCTTTATTACAGTGTTGGGCAGCACTGGGGATGAGTCCACCATGAGTGCTCCAACGATTGGGCAAACCTTTAGAGATTATATACATTAAAGTTATACATACTCATAGAATTTCTGAGAACTCATTAGTACATGTAAATGTCTGATCCACATGCGCAGTCTACTTCTTTTGGTGGTCTTTTGGGGTCCTCTGGTGGTCTTTGATAGTCTTCATCACTTGTCTGCTAGTTGACCTTTTCCTTGGAATCTGCGCAGTGGCACATTTTACATGTTTGGATAGCTTAACCTAAAGAATGTTCGTGGGCTACTCTACTATCTACTCTTCCTTGATTAACATACTTTTGATGCAAACCATACTGACAAACCAAGCTAATTTATCTGAAAAAGGGCTAAAGGTCATTATCTTCTCAGGAAACAGAAGGAGTCATAACCTTTATTTACAACATCTCCTTGTCCTTGGAGCTTTAACCCTTTCAGTTAGTCAGATTCAGTTATTGGGTAGGTAGTTATGGCACAATTTGCAGAGATTAAGGTAAAAAATGAGAAACCTCAGGAGAAACACTACTTACTGGTAGGAAAAGACTTGTCATTTCTTGAGGGTACACAGTTGAAGACAGATACTTCCGCAGTCTTTACTTTTTCCTTTGGGTAAAGCAGTGCCCAGTTTGTGTATCTCAGCAGTATTCAGTTAGAGCTGTCACTCAGTGCTGCCCAGAGAGATAATCAGTGTTTACAACTTGAGTAGTGCAGCGTTCTGGTAATGGCTTGACCTGCTGTCTTCTAAAGGCTAAACATTTCTGTTTCTCTGTTGATTTAACTAACTTGGCAATAGCTATGAAAAGCCAGAATATCACAGCTGCTGCTTGGATGATAAAGTAGTGACATGCCCTGGCTTATTTTGTCTGGTTTACCTGAAGTCTGATGCATGTTCATTTGCAGTGTATGTAAAACTTTCAGTGCTTGTGGAACACATGCATGGTTCAGTGCTTTTAAAAAGACTAAAGCTGATTATTTTATGTGATTTCTAAATGGTGAACAAAACTTTTATCAACATTAATAGTGATTCACAGTACAGAAAATGGATATTCATTTATGAATCATTTACCTACGTATGCAGTTGTTAGTCAATATCAAGAAATGCTACTGATAGGAAGACTTTTAAATCTTGAGTTTTGCACAGTTTGCCATACTAGTGGCAGTGAGAAAACAGCATGTCTATCAAGCTGCTTTACAAACCTGCTCCTGGATAGGACTGTTGGTCGTAGTGCAGCAAAACAAAGCCTGAAAGCTGCTTCCACATCACTTTAATTCTTTATAAGGCTTCCTAACAGGATACATCAATCTACATTTGTCCCTGCTGTTTAGCAGTTTTCAAAGGTGCTCCTTAGGTGTACAACTCTTTCGGAATCATAGAATCATTTAGGTTGGAAAAGACCCTTAAGAGCAAGTTCAACCATATCCTCTGTTTGAAAATCCTCTGTTTTGTCTGTTTTTAAAAACTGTGTAGAAATTGAATAATTAAACCAAGCTTTGCCAAATTAGGTTACCAATGGCAAAACATGACATGTTTAACTTTGCAAGTAAGAGAAGTTACATTGCATTATACTAACACAAGTATACTACAGAGTACCTCAAATTGTTTCTAAGGTACTAATTTGCTTCAACCTTTTTCTGAAAGGATTTTCACTGATGATACATGGATTGCTTTGCCTCTCTTATCTGTTCTGATTTAGATGGAGCATGCCAGATTACTTTGGGCCACTGAATCATGGGCTACATTTGAGCAAAAATTGAGAGACAATACTGCATCATGGTTTGGATTTCCTGAACAGTTAGATCTTAGAATACTTTTGGTGTAAACAACACAAGTTGGGGAGGGAAGGATCTCGGCTTCCCAGAAGAGAGGGGCCCAGCTCCAGCTATCTGCTTATCCTTTAAATAGTCCTACCTATGATGATCAGTTGTAATAATTTCAATTGTAAGTACCAAAAATTCTTCAGAGTTGGAACTTCTCTAAGTGATAAGGATTTACAAAATCAGTTCTCAGATTGTGGTAAATTCTCTTACGCAGATGTAAATCTCAGTAAATGTGGTAGGCCTTTAATGTGATGAGGCAACATGTCAGGTTTTACTACTGCAACGTACGTGGATGGTGTATCTTTGTAATTTTGTTTTAGTAATTTTTCTTAGAAATCACTTAAAGGCGACTACAAATAGCTGGTATTGTAGCTGCCCTTCCTGGAGCCAGTTTTGGCTGCATTTTACAAATGAGTCTCTGAACCTTGCTTCTTAGTGCATGTATATATACAAGCTAATGTATGAGTTTGCATGTTAGTAATTAAAGTAATTCAAGGATCTATTCATGTGCTGCTGTTTCAATGAATCAGAAATTAGAATGAAGGCTGCCATTGGATGATATTGAAATCTATAGGGAGGTATGCTACTAGCTTGCCTGATTATTGGATGTAGGTATCTTTACCAGATAATTTAATTTTTTTAGTTAAGTTTCATAAGGCTATATCTGGATAGGAAGATATTTATGGGAATACTGACTTGGATGGCTTTTTTTATTAGTTATATTGTTTTCATTTGGGACTGTATTTCACAGCTCTTTCATTTGGTGGGGATTCTGACTTTCCATGTGGAATATCTTGGTTTAGGTTGTAATCTGTTGTCTTACTACTGAAATCCAAAAAAACCACAAACCTCTCAAACCTCAAAGAGTTTGGGATTTCTTCTAAATGTATTCTTCTGCTTTCCATCTGCTTCTGGGTTTAACTGGCTTCTATTGTATTTATCTTTGCAAGTGTGTCTGTCTTACTGCTTTTTCTTCTCTAGTCTGTTTGTGGGAAGAAGTTCAGAAAAGTCTTTGTTTCTTTCCATTTTACCATTCTAAAGCCCAGTCTGATGACTGGTACATTTATGAAAGGTAATGTCAGGACAGGTGTAGCACACTAGTGCAAGTGTTTGTTATAGATCCCAGTAAGAAAGGCACTTGGACTCTTAACGTATTGATTAAAATAATGTTTATTGCATATAACCAGAGAAGGAAAAAAGGGGATAGCATAGATAACTTTACATCTGTTCAGCTGCTGGAACCCTGAGTTGTACAGCACTGGACAGACGTCTAGGCATGGCAAGCTGTGCAAATCCTGTCTGTAGTGAGGATCACCAGTGTTGTAGTCTTTAGAGCTTTTATAGGATGTTCTTGGAAGTAAACAGCTCTGTTTATCATTTCCAAGCAAAAGGATGTTATATGAAAAGCTGCTGCTTCACTTCAAGATATAATGAGACATAGAATCATAGAATAGTTTGGGTTGGAAGGGGCCTTTAAAGGTCACCTAGTCCAATCCCCCCCCCCGCCCCCGCAATGAGCAGGGACATCTTCAACTAGATCAGGTTGCTCAGAGCCCCGTCCAACCAGGCCTTGAATGCTTCCAGGGATGGAACATCTACCACCTCTCTGGGCAATCTGTTCCAGTGTTTCACCACCCTCATCATAAAAAATTTCTTTCTTATCTCTAGTCTGAATCTAAGCTCTTTTAGTTTAAAACCATTCTCCCTGTCCTGTCGCTACAGGCCGTACTGAAAAGTCTGTCCCCATCTTTCTTATAAGCCCCCTTTAAGTATTGAAAGGCTGCAATAAGGTCTCCTTGGAGCCTTCTCTTCTCCAGGTGAATTACTCTACATGCAAGTGGTGTAATCGCCAGGTGCCAAGTGGGAGCTGCATATTCTGTCAAAATTAGTCTGCTGAGTTCATCCAGTGGTCTCGGGTGATAAGTACAGTAGAGTGCAGGCCTGCACCTATTCAGGTCAACTGGTATGCTGATCACTAACTCCTTGATGTACAATAGTCTTCTGTTTAAGATCACTGCAGCAGGAACGAAAATCAGTATCACTGGTTTCAGATCAACCTACTAATTATGCTGGTCAAATCAGTTCCAACTTACTTTTGATGTAATTCCATTTTTTTGAGTTGATTTATTTATTTTCACTGAATAAGATAACCTGAAACTGAAATGAGTGTCTACAAAAAAGACTTCCAGTAAACCTGCAGTCTGGAATTGAACAGACTCTGGCAGCTTGGGCTGTAGTCTGCTTTTGTTTCGTGCTTGGTCAAAGACTAAGACTGAACTGAAATATTTTTATTCCATTACTGATGCAGCTATTGCATTCCTTCTCAGTCTAGTGCCTTTCACGCATTTCTCTTGGTTTACCTACCTGTCTTCTGGTTTCCTGTTCATTCTTTCAGAAAGCGGAGTGCACTCTTGTTGCAGAGGAATGGAATGCACTTCACTCAAAAGAGAAGCAGCAATATATTTTATTGAGATAAAATAATAATTTGACAGAGTTCAATAAGTTGGATGGAATTCAACAAAGTTTAACAGTGCTTTGACATGGTTCAATAAGTTTGATGGCAAGGTTCACCTTATTAATTAACTACTACATGGAAGAAACATAGAAAGGAAAATTGAGTTTGAGTTAAAATGATTCACACAGACTGGAGATGCAAAGAGTAAGGAGGACCCTCCTATTGAGTCACAAGGCTCAGAGTGGATCCCCTTGCTTTTCAGCATGCTATCACTCACCAAGGATCTGTTGCAGGTAAGGGATCTCTTTGCCTTAGGTAAGGAAGAATCTCAGTCTCAGGTAAGGAATCTCTAACCTTGAGAGGCATCCCTGCTCAAGGGGAGAGTTACCTGGCATGCAGTCCAGCTGCAATTCAGGGAGAGCTCAAATTGGGCCCATCCTGCTGGTAATATTTATAGGGTGAAGTAGTTGGCTGCTAGTCAATAGTATAGACGACACATATGTCTTCATTTTAGCTCTGGTATCTTGTTTTGTATTTTGGTTATCTTGCACTTTTGGGTTTCAAAACCTCCTTTTGAAATATTTTTCAAGACGCCTTCACTCCCTTGTATGTGAGCCAGGGGCTTTCTAGCTCACAAGTTCACCCCAAGGACATGAGGCCTGTTGCTACTTAGCCTGAACCAAAGTACAGCTAGGAGTCAAGTGTATCTGTCACAGCTCTCAGCTTCAATGGGAATTCATTGTTGTATATTCTGTACCATCTCTATGCTTAAAGTCAAGTACATGACTGTTACACAACTCCTCAGTTTTAAAAACTTTAAGATTTTTACATTTCTTAACTTTTCTGACATAATCCTTTGTTCTTTGCAGAAAAGGTACAGTTTGGCTGTTGGTCCTCCCAAAAAGGTTCCAAAAGTCAAGGGTGTAGAGTCTGCAGCAGTGCAAGCATTTCTCAGACGGCAAGAAGAAGAAAAAAGAAAAAAAGGTAACAGTCCAAAATATTTCCTATGGGAGACTTTCATTGACTCTTTGAGACTTTGTCATCCTATTCAAAGCTCTTGCAAATACAGCTGTTGTCTGAAAAGCAGGTTTGTCACCCAGTGTGCAATAAGCCAATAGTCACACACTCAGGAGAGACATTATTTCATATTTGCACAAAGATGGGTGCTAGGTGGTAATCCCACAAAGCTAGCACACCCTGCAGTTAAGCAAGTAACTTATACAGTTTTAGATTCACCCACTTAGTTACTAAAGTCCTTCCCCAAAATAATTGTTGATAGTTGCTTATCTGTCACCATTTCTATTGGGCTAAGGTTTTCCCTGCTTGGAATTCAAGGTACAAGGTACAGTGTTCTTTTATTCTGCAGTGCATGCTCGAGGAGGGAGGGGTAGGTCTTTTTGGTCTTGAATTGAGTTGGTGGTCACAATCTCCCCCTGCTGCCTTTGCCTTTCCCCCAGTTACTGCAGATGTCCACTGACTTCATGCCCATTATCAATTACTCAACTGTCAGTGCCTTCTAGGGTGGGATGTTTCCTTCTTCTTGGTCTTTTAATTCTTCTTTGAGATTGTTCAAGGCCAAATTACTCCAGGATGCCCTTGGTTAAAGAATGCTAGCTGTTCTCGTTTCTGATTACAAATGATTAAGTGTCTTTAGACTGTCAGCTTAATATACATACAAAGAACATCTTGCATAGAAAGACACAGATCACTTCATATTTTAGGTTAATCTTCAACACAGCTACACATCTGTTTCTGGAATTTATGCGCATAACTGATGCTGAGGGAAAGCCAGAACTAAGTAAAGACTAGGGATGTTTGCATGCATTCTTAAGGAGTTAAATATTAATCAGCTACACTAGCATTTGCTGTTGGAGATCGGGAAGTAGTTAAGGTGAAGAGATATTGCAAGAAACCATCTGGACTTCTTGGCAACTTTGAAAAGCTTTATCTGTGTGAAAAAATGGTAAAAGTTCCTGTTGTGTCTTAATCTAGTGTATTGATACAGTCTGAATTTTAAATTTATATGGCAGAGGCTTTGAGCCACAGGTTTTTCACTGTATTATATTTCATTTAAGTAGCCTATAGAATGAACTAATGCTGCATTGCTTTTGATGTTAATGTTTTGCTAAAGGTGGATGGCCCAGGCATTCTTCCTCTCCCGGGCCAGTCATGAGCCTGCTCCTTATCCCTGCTGGCAGGTCCAGCCAGAAGCAAGACTGAGCATGAATTCCACATAGGCATGCATGCACACTCACTCTGTACAGTCATGGCCCTTCACAATAACATAGACAGGGCATGGTACCTTTACAGGCACCCAAAGCATGAGTAGCCCAATCTATTTTCTAGGAATTGATGCTTTTCCTGAGTCTTTCTGGTATTTGGCCCCCACTCCCTTGGTCTGTCCGCTATCTGGTGTTCAGACCTCTCATCCTATTCACCAGCTAGTTCAGCCTGAATTTTGTCAGCAGATCACACACAGACTCAAGGTGGATAGCATACTTATGCAGAAAATAGCTAAAAACAGTTCAGTAAGAATATAGGACAGACTGTGGAGATAGGGCACAGGGCTCTACCAGACAAATGTAGTGACCAGCAGCTTAGTTATCTGTGGCTGGCTGCTTCTGTCTCTCCTCTATACTCCTCTACACAAAATACTCAATACTCTTTGATTCCCTCCCTTTCCTCATCTTCCTTTAAACATCTGCTAGTAAATTCTGTACAGCCTCAAAACTCTCCTGCTCTGTCTCAGAACTCCTTCTATTACCCAGAGATCCTGTAAGTCCTGTACCTCCTCACACAGTAATTCTCCTTAGTTTGCATAGCATTCTGGAGAGCTGCTTCGGTTGAATCACCTTAGTGGGTTTTGCAATAGCAGCATTTAACTTAATTGTTTGCCTTTGTTTGTCAGAGAAGCTGATTCAGGTGGGTTAGCTTGCCCTGTTGGCAGACCTCTGATCACTTTCTGGTCTATTTTGAGTAGCTGTTAGCCAGATATCCTTAAATTACTGTCCTAAATGGTTTATCAGTTTGGAAGAAATTGAAATAAAAGGTAGTGCTTTTGCATAACTTTCTCCTGGCTTTCTTTTGTAGCACTGGAAGAAAGAAGAAAGAAGGAAGAACTCTTGGCTAGACGTATTGAACTGAAACATGACAGAAAGGCAAGAGCTATGGCCTCACGAACAAAGGATAATTTTTATGGCTATAATGGCATTCCTGTTGAAGAGAAGCCTAAAAAGAGGAGGACTTGTGAGAATGTCGCTCAGGCCCCAGAGGCTGAGCATGCAACAGAAGATGAAACTGAGCAACTTGAATACAGTCAGACTGAATCTGAGCATGAGCAAGAAGAATATGAAGAGAAACCATCCAAAGTTGCAGTGAAACCAAAGGCGCCTCCTAAGAGTGCACCAGCACCTCTGAACTTTGCAGAGCTCTTAAGACTTGCAGAAAAAAAACAGTATGAACCCGTGGAAATAAAACCGGTGAAAAAGGTAGAAGAGAGACCCAGAACAGCAGAAGAATTGAGAGAGAGGGAGTATTTGGGACGCAAAAACAAAAGAGTAGAAATGCATAAGAAAAGTGAGAAGGAGATTAAGAGTACAGGGATATCCAGTTCTTCAACAAAAATGACTTCTCGGAAAGAATCCGTAAATGCAAAACTTAACAAAAGCTTAGTAGATAAACATTCCACACCAAAAGGCAGTCTGTCGTCTTCTATGAGTGGTATTGGTAAGAAATCCAAAGCACCAGCATTGACTGAAAAACACTCACGGTCATCATCTTCCTCCAGATTTGATCAAATGGAAAAAACCTCACAAAATGGCTCCTTAAAAAGCTCTACTGGTAGCAGTCATAGTAAATTACCTGTCAATGGTATTGGAAAGGCTGGCTCAAGCTCTCACGTGCCACCCTCAAAACCAGCAGCTAATGGGGCTCAGAGGCTACCATCTGCTAAAGAATCCAGCCTGAAAAAGTCTGCCCTTACAAAATCAGGAAATGCTGCAGCCCTTCAGCATGGAATCAACTCCAATGCAAAACGATCGGGCAGCAGCTTAGGAAAAGGAGGACCTGGACATCCAGGTGGTGGTTCAAGTGCAGGACCTGGGCGATCAAGCAGCAATTCTGGTGTGGGACTTGGAAGGCCAGGAAGTGGTTCAAGCCCTGGACCTGGGCGACTGGGCAGTGGCTCAGCTGCAGGACCTGGAAGGCCAGGCAGTAGCTCAAGCCCAGGACCTGGGCGACTGGGTGGTGGCTCAAGCGTGGGACCTGGAAGGCCAGCTGGCACCTCAAGCACAGGACCTGGGCGACCAGGCAGCAGCTCAAACATGGGACTCGGGCGACCAGGCAGCAGCTTAGGCACTGGACCAGGAAGGCCGGGCATCAGCACAAATGCAGGACGTGGGCGACCAGGCAGCAGCATGGGTACAGGACCAGGAAGGCCAGGCATCAGCCCAAGCACTGGACCTGGACGACCAGGCAGCAGCCTGGGAACAGGACCAGGAAGGCCAGGAGTCAACCTGAGCACAGGAGCCAAGCGACCAGGCAGCAGCTTGGGAACAGGACCAGGAAGGCCAGGAGTCAGCCCGAGCACAGGAGCCAAGCGACCAGGCAGCAGCCTGGGAACAGGACCAGGAAGGCCAGGCATCGGCCCAAGTGCAGGACCTGGGCGACCAGGCAGTGGCTTGGGTGCAACTGTAAAACCGAAGTGTACTGTTGTATCGGAAACTATTTCTTCTAAAAACCTAGTCACAAGACCTAGCAATGGACAGATAAATGGAATGAGGTCTTTTCAAGGGCATAGACCTGTGTTTCATCCACAAGGTATAAAGTTCTAGAGCAAATAATTTTTTCACTTAGTTATTTGTTTTGTATTTTTTATATATGTCTGAGTTGAGGCCACTGAGGGTCTTTGACAATTGTAGATACAGTTAGGAAGACTTGGACAAAATACCGTATTTGCCTTTTAAAGAGTGCATTTAACAGTAGAAGGGGGTTTTTTTCTGCTTTGCAACTTTTTTTTTTGTTTTACCTATGCTCACATTCCTTGAAATACAGGATTCACATGCCTGGGGTGTGACGTATTACATGAAAGAAAACTAAGCAGCCTGTGATGGGTGTTGGTAGACAAATGCTGTCAGAAGGAAAAGAATTGAAGGATTCGCTTCCTGCATTGCTTAATTATGCTTAGTCTTTAAAATTTTGAGTGGCTTAAATAACAGATGCTTAAAGTGGTACATGAAAATTAAAACCACACAGCAAACCTGTGACTGATATTTAAATGTTTTGGCAAATTCATCTTATCAGTAAGCAAGCAGTTCTAAAAATGTATTTCTGAACAGGAACAAGCAGCATAGACTCTAGCAAATAAGTGCCTAGAAAACCTTGAACAAGAACATGGACTTCTGTCTGGTAGTTTCCTCAGGATGCCATTGGTGATACTGATATGTAATCTTCTGTAGCACTACTTAGAGGAAGTATTTCTTTTTACTGAGTTTCTGAGAATTGCTAGTTAACTTGAGGCAGAAGTTTTCCACCTTGAAGGCCAGAGCTATAAAATAAATGTGCCCAAGATATAGCAAGGAGAAGTACTGTTAAATTAATGTTATATTAATGATGTTTGGGTTTTTTTTTCACTTCCCCTGTCACTTAGGTCTTGGAAGACCACCTATTAGTTACAAGAGACAAATAGAAGATGATGATGATGATGATGAATATGACTCTGAAATGGATGACTTCATTGAAGATGAAGGGGAACCCCAAGAAGAAATATCAAAACATATTCGGGAAATATTTGGCTATGACCGGAAAAGGTAAGAAAAATAGTTTTAAGATATTGCAGAACAAGCAACAGAACAACAGAAATTAATATGGTTCAACAGGTAAAAATGTTCTAGAAATAGGGGAATTGCTGCTATCCAAAAATGGTTTTGTATTCCAGAAATTTAACAAGCATTAGAGCTGCTTCTGTGCAGAAGGGACCTTGAATTTTCACACTGCCTGCCATGCTCTTCTGGGAAGCAATAACATTTGATGCAATAGGACATAGTTGGAAAATAACACAGCTTCTTCCATGTCTTTCCTATATAGTTCATAGCAATTCTTCCCTATTATTGGATGTTAAAATGCTTTCTATAGCAGTCTGTATTATTTCAGAATTAATCAAATGTAGCTGCCTGAATATGAACTGCTAAATGCAATGGTTTTAGCTGTTCTGTAAGAGGATCTAACTTCGTATGACTAGGAACTGCTGGAAAATGAAGGCTCTTATTTGGCTTATTTAAATACTTCAGTCTTGTCTGACAATAAGGTATAAGAGAGCAAGCATTTTAAAGGCTTGTAACTTAGATTCTTTCAAGACATTAAAATCTGTGTATGGCAAGGTAATTATTCTTTCTAAGAAGGGATGTGAATTCATAACTCAACTGTACATTATAATGGTTTTTATTGCACTGAAAACTAATATTTAATTTCCAGGTACAAAGATGAAAGTGATTATGCCTTACGTTACATGGAGAGCAGCTGGAGAGAGCAACAGAAAGAAGAAGCTAGGAGGTATGCACGGATTTAAGCTCAGAAAGTGGGAAGATTGTTTATTGCCCAAGTCATGGGGCTAAGTTAGAGTGGGTATTTGCTGCTTTTTATAGCAGAGGTAAATAAGCCTTACCAATTTTTATAAGAAAGCTTAGGTAAAGATGAAACTCAGCCAGCCAGTGGTGGGTACAGTGAATAAATCCTGTATGCTCATTCTCATGCATCCCAAACTTTGCTTGTTTAAAACAAACAAACAACAACAAAAAAACCCCACACCCAACTTTTGCCCAAAAATCTTTTAAAAAATACTTTACATTTCAGTTGAAAAGCTAAACCCTTCAATTTGTCCCAAACATTACAATATTCTGCTAGTTTGAGGACTGGAAGAAGATTTATTTGGGTTTATCTATATACATGTGTTTGTGTGTGTATATTTCTATGTATGTATAAAAAGTACTTTGACAAACTTTTGAAATTGCTGAATTCAAATATGAAGATTATATCTTCATATTCGTTTTGACCATTGGTTTTGGCCTTTAGAGCTGCACAATTCTTAGGTTGCTATTATAAAATCTGGTGTTCATAAACTCATTTTCTTTTTGGTTTCTAATGGCTGGTGGACCAAGCTTTGTGAAAGTTATAAGAGGTTTTTATAGATAATGGAAAATATTGGAATATACTGAGTTACCAAATTTTCTTGTTCTACTGAAATGTTTATATTGTTATTCAGAAGGTGCCTTGAGCACTGGAAACTTGCACCTTTTTTAAGTTAGTTGGTGTCCTTATTCCTCCTTGCTCCTGAGGAATAGCTGCAGCTTGTGCAAAGCTATAGTCTGTTAAATGGAGTTAGAGGAAACAACTGGAATTTTACAGTGATATTGCTGTTGACTGAATTCTCTTTTGAAGACCTAGAGTGAGGTTTTGCAGAGTTGAATACCTGGCTAACTTTTAACTGCACATGCAGCATAAAGGAAGGGGAGATAAACTTGAGTAAAATTGAGTTTAACTATTTCAATGCTCAGCTACTTTTCACTGAGAGTTTGATTAAAAGCATTGTGACTCTTGAAATGAGGAACTTTTTCTAACCAAGCAAGCCCACTAAAATTATAGTTAAGTTCTGAGTTGAAATGAAAACTGATGTTTCAAGCCAGAGTTTTATCACATAGATCCTGTTTGTTTCTATTCTTAATTTGGATGACTGCAGTTTCCTGAATTCAGGATGACTTTGCTATGCTTGTTTAGTCATAAAATCCATTTTAGAGCCTGTACTGGAGCAGTTTAGCCCAGAACAGTCAAATCCTCATTGTTGTGTGGTTGAACTTTTTGCATTGAGCTGCATGCTACACTGCCTTATGTTGCTTCATAATGAGCTATGGATGTACAAATGCACTTGGTAGGGCTGCAAATGAGGCAGTAGCTGATCACAAAATGGTAACTTTGCTATGCACCCATTCCTAGTATCAAACCAGCAAGACTATCCTGCCCTTATTTATTGAAGAGGAGATCAGTGATTGCAGATACTGTTTTAAGTATGACTTTCAACGTACTGACTTCTAGGAAGCTGAAGAAATCATGCAGGGATGTAGCTAGAACACACCGTATTAGCAGAGTCTTTTCCATGGGCCTGTTCACCAGAGTCATGGCAGCTAGATGGACTGAGGGTGGAGCAATGTTGTGCTTGTAGCTACCTGAATGGTGCCTCAAGCCAGGAAGTTGCGACAACATCTTTGCTGCTCTACTGTTAGGCATATCCATTCTCTTCCTTGCTAATGTAAAAGGTTTAGGTGGCTCTCAGAAGCTGGTGAGAGTCAGTCATGCTATGACTTGTATGTAGGAGTTACATTGGCAAGAATTGAAGAATGTGTTTCAGCAGCTGCTTTTCAGAAAAAAAGACTTTTCATATTAAAATCAGTTTTTTTCACAATCTTGATTTTTTTAACAAAAGTTTTAAAGAATTTTCCCTCAAAATATTTGATTCTAATCTAATGATAAAATCTTGATTTCTTTTCTTAAAGCTGTATTCTTGCTATAATTAAAGAAAATTTATGACTGTTGAACTGATCTAAAATTTTTGCTAAATCAGCTGTAACAATTTTAGAATTGCTTTTCTTGGGGGAGGGGTAGAAGTCAAATTTCATGTTTTTGAGTAGTAGTGTATAAAGGATTTCATCTTTTTTGGCAGCTTGAGACTTGGTGTTCAGGAGGACTTAGAAGAATTGAGACGGGAAGAAGAAGAATTAAAACGCAAGAGACAGTCTAAGAAGCTGAGGACACGTTAACTGACTTATGGTGTTGACTTTGTTCATGTTTCTGCTACCCTTTGCCTCCATACATCTCTTATTCTACTTCAGTTTCCATTTGCTTGTTAGAGGGCAAAAGAATATTTAAAGGGATTAAAGTACTGAAAAGCAAGGCTTTAGTTTGACCTAAATAAGATATTTATTTTTAATACTTGCCAGGGTTGGTTTTTTATGAAGAAGTTAATGCACTAATGCATATTAAGTGGAATAAAATTAATAGATGTTTCCATTGATTATACCAGTTCAAGATGCCAGCAGAAATACTGACTAGCTATGCACTGACTCAGAACTGTGTGGGCCCATATACCAGTAAACCAATTTTGCATTCACTTGAAAGAAAGGAATAGCATTCTTGTTCCCTGATATTTCTTGAGACTTAGAGAAATTGCTTTATATCCTACTCTATCTCCCAACTTGAGCCTCAAAGTATTGAAATGTCATCTTCTGTACAGAAGCAGCTTGGGTGTAAATTCAGCCGTTGCCACAGGTGTTCAAAGCAATAAAGTGCTGCATATTTTCTGATTTGAGGACCCATAAAAATAATTTGAACCTCCTTATTTCTAAACAGAAAAGTGCATGTTATTTGAAAATTGTACAGTTACAGATATGGCCAAAAAAGTATGTTGGCTTTTGTTGTTTGTCAGGAATTCCAATGCCAATCTAATTCAGTATGATAAATACACACCCTGAAAACAGGAATTTCTAGTGTTTGTATATAACTTGTGCTTTTGGGCTCAAGCGTATGCTTGGGAATTCTTTTCCTGCCCTGTAAATCTTCACATTTGTTTAACAGCTTCTGCTGCTTTTACAAATTGTGTGTGGTGCACATGTTTTTTCTTGCATTAAACATCTGATGTGTTAAATGATTTAAAATGTGAAGCAGTCATTTATCTAATTAGGTTTACTATTTAGAAAGCACATCAGAACTAAGTTTTGTTAGAATGTGTTTGCAGCTTTTCAATATTAACAACTTCATGTTAACTAGTTAATACTTGTGATTAATTTCATCAAACCAAAAATCTAAAATGTTAAGTATAGCAGGAGAGTTAGTTCAGTTACTTACCTTAATGCCCATATTTGCACATTATTTCTAACTATGCACTTAAAGACTGTTTCTTTCAGTAACTGAATTTGTTTACAATCAGCACAGGGTTCATGTAAGTCTACAGGAGTTGTACTATGAGTCTGAAGCTCAAATCTGGTGTTGCATCTACTTTGATTTCCCCAGGTTGCCCTTCAAAGCTCACCAGTATCACTACTTGGCTTTGCCTTGAGCTCCAGGACTCCATTGATAGTACCTCTGGCTTCAGCTGCTGAGGCTGTTATGTTTTAATGCTGGAAGTACTTGGAAAAGTACAAAAAGGGCTTTATGTGTTGGGGGGGGGGGAGTAAAGGAATAAAATGGAAAAATTACCTTGTAGAGAAACAACTAAGGAACCTTTCCTATCAGGGGGATATTCTTAACAGTGCTGCTTCTAGGAAGCAGTTCAGATAGCAACCTGTAAGGAACAACCTTGGAAGCTGCTGAAGTTTAAACATCTGACTCTTAATGTAAGAAAAAACAGAATTGCCTTTTTAAGATGTTTTCTGTCAATGTTGTAGCATTTCACTGCCTCAGTAAAACACTGACATGAGTAAGCTATTGCAATAGATTCTATGAAGTAATTCAGTATTAGCTGACAGGGAGCCCAGATGAAGATGCCATCGTTGCTCCTCTGTATTTTTAATTTTCTATATTGACTAACAAAAAATGTTTCTCAGTGTATGCGCTTGAGACCATGCAAGATAGTGTAACCTCACTGCTTGTTTAGAAGTGTGTTGTATTCACTCTGCTTCATTGGGACCATCTAAAATTTTCTGTTGTAGTTCCTAGAATTGTCCATTCAAGACAATGAACACTGGGACCGTGATCAAGTTACTGGGTTTTTTTTACTTTTTAATTCTTTTTAGATGGAGAAAGGCTCTAGGTCTGTCAACTCAGACTACATCAGCTGTGAGCAACTTCCTGCCTGGTTGGGAAAAAAGTCTCTTATGAAGCGAAAGAAATATATTAATTCAAAATTGGTTCAGCTGGGAATTAAATCTGCATTTCAGATAAATATAGGTTAAATAAAACCCAATTATTTCACCACTTTATGATTATTTAACCATGCAAGATCAGTTAAATCTCTTGATCTGTAAAGCACTTTGTCCTTTGTCTTTTAGATGGTGACTGGAATGTACTCTGCTAGCCTCCCTAAGACTGTATAACTGTTTTTTCACACAGTGATCATTGCTTAAATTTTGTCTATTTCATATGAAAAATTATTCGAGGACACATTTGTAATTTTACAGTCAAGAAGTACTTTCTCATAATTGGCATGGGATGCTAATGTTTTTCAAATTTTGTACAAATGTTTGGGGTTTAATGTGTTTGCATCTGCTTCATATTTGTAAATTGGCTAGGAAGGAACTGGATTTTTGGTTTTTAATTCCTGACCTTGTATCCAAAACCACACTTACTCTTTGCCAGCTTAATAGTATTAATCTAACGTGAGTACTTCAGTACTTGTCCAAAGTGCATCTGAATTTGAGGTTAAGAAAAACTGGAAGAATGCTTATATTGGTTTATGAGGATCTGATGTTAAGCTAACAATTGTATTTAATGAAATTCTGGTTTGGTTTTTAGATTTTTAATTCACTGTTTGACAATGTGCCTTTTTTACTAAATTGTGTCAAAAAATAATGAATGTAGGAGTATAAAAAGGTTGGTTGGTTTCTGCTATCTCAGATTCTATATCCTTAAACTTGATAGTGTGAAATGACATACTTTTCATAAAACCCTTCCAGGTCTGGCTTTGATTGCACAACTACAGTAGCTACTTCTTTACTGCTAATGCTAAATCAAATGAAGGGCACTTTCTATTGATGACTACTTTTTGAAAATGTCTTGTATTTACACTTGAGCTGTATTTCACTTTACAGTGATGTCTTTTGGGGGCCAGGGTTTCGCATATCACAGGAAGCCTTAGTGTGCAACTCTGTGCTGTGCTTTAAAATAAAAATCTTTCAAGAAGTATATGAGATCTCTATGGAAATCTGGATTTATTTTTGTGTAAAGTCCAAAATATTGTCCAGGAAGACTAATTTTCTATTTTTTTTGCATTTTGTAACATAATCTAGTAGCTGATGCATATTTCTAGATATAGCATATTTCTGGAGACCAAAACATGTCAGAAAATAAATATATGGAGAGACTGGTGTTTAAATTGTGATGAATGTACTTCTATTTATTTTGGTGAGTGGGTGTGATGCAATATTAAAGTGTTAGTGTGTAAATAAGGGTGCTTCTAGTTTTAGCCAATGATTTTTTTTCTTTGGGGATAACATTTGTGCACAATGTCTTTTTACACAATGTGACAAATCAGGTTAAAAACTCATACATAGCTTAACTGTTTTCTGGTGCTGTCAAGGAAGTGTATACTTTTGCACACACCAAATGCATATAAGTTTTGCAGAGTATGTATACAATAAATTACAGGCATTAAACATTCTACTGCTATTTCTCATTGGTTTACTTTATGGAAGATTTTTCAGAATTCTCTTCTGCTGGTTTCGTCTGAGCTGTCACATACAATAGCATTAGGCTGAATGTTCTCCAAGAATAGTTCTCTTGTTCTCGTGCTGCCAGCAAGAATGTATGAAAAATTAATGGAGTCACTTAAGCATTCAGAAAAGGTCTGATAGTTGTGGGCATCTCCCGCTTGTGACATAATATATATATTTGGAGGTACATGTACTTTAGAACGATAATATACACAAGTGTGCCAGTTGCCTTTAATCTCTTCTATCTGGAGTGTGGTGTTTCATCCTGCAGTTTCATAAGTAGCATCTTTCTCAGATTCTCCTATTCCAGTGTAAATAATCTGAACCTCCTCGATTGCTGTCTCCTATGGAACTATTTACTGCTTTGACAGGTGGAGGTAAATACCAGTGACTGTTCTGATCAGCTAGTGCTGTGACCCATTTCCAAATAGATAAATGAGTACACATCAAAGTAAGCCCATCTGTCTGTCTTTTGAAACAGCAATGCTTGCACACTCTTGTGCTTAAAAAAAAATATTTTTTTTAAATCATATTGCAAATTAGCATTTAATCAGTGTCCTATGAGTACCTTGTTTAGAAGGCATGAAAACTTACCTTGTTTGGAATTCCCTTGTATGGAATTCCCTTGATTTTTAATGTATCTTAATAGCTGTAAGCAGTCATTATTTCAAAGCAAATATATTCTGTTCAGGTGGAGAGTGATTCTACATTGAATTATTATCTTAATCCAGCCAGTAAAGCTGTACTTCTCTGGAAGCAATAGAATTATTTTACTCAGGTTCGGAAAAAAAATAATTCCAGATTTCCCTCATTTGAAGGCAAATTTTAGTTGAAATTTATTTGAAATAACATTTTAGTTCCACAAGACAGAACTTGCAGTATAGTCATCCCATAGATAGCCTTTTCTTACCACTTCAAATGCATATGGAAACATTTATTTATTTTTTCCATGAGCCTAGGGATCCCAAAAGCCTTTGACATCATGCTTAACATACTTTGTGGGATGAAATGAGTGACAGAAGAGGTTCCTGAAGTAATGAAACATGTCACCAGTTTAGTCCTAACATCTCTGCCCACAAGTGATGAATGGCTTTGTTTTCCCAAACTGTCTGGTACTTAATTTGCTTTGGGGATTTCTCTGTTCAGTTCTTCATGGGAGTCTTAATTTTTACCTATATCCTTTTCCCTGCACTGGCAAATTCATAAATTTCTTTGTGTGCTGGATGCAACTTCTGTGCAGTTTCTCAATGTTCCTTGGTTGAGGAAAGACAAAGTGTCTGATGCCATCTCCTATCATTATTATGTGTGTGAAAGTTGATAGCAATTGACAATTTAAAGAGAATCAAGAGCTTCAGTGGGTTTTTATCTTGTTAAAGGAATGGTCTTGATTCTGACTTGAAAAACACTTGAGTGTAGAGTTCCAGGCTTTATTAGTGCACTTGGAATAACTGTGAGAGCATACTTATGCACACACTGAGTGTAAAAGGATGTTTTTAAGTGCCTTACATGTACTTCTCGATGTATTTAACCTCTTTTGTGGACTTCTTCATGAGAGGTAACTAGCTTCCTTGAATGACACAAGTAAGGATATATGATGTTTGTTATGGGTCTGTCCTCAACTCCCTATCACAATAATTCTCCTCCCCGCCAGCTTCTTCCAGCTGTTGCATTGCACGAATACTTTGTGGTCTCTCAACACATCCAGTAAGTAATGAGATTTGCCTAGACAAAGAAGTGGTATATATGTTAGAGTGCTACACCTGTTGATTGACCTGCTGCTCTGCAATTGATAAAGGACTCTGCTTATCATTATTTTTGCACAGGAGGGGCACTAATGTGAGTCAATCCACTTTATCTGGTTCCTGATTTCTATAGAATGTGCAGGAAGTCTGTTTTTGAGACCTTTGCAGCAGTGTCAGTTGTGACTGTAAATGATGCGTAGACAGGCAGCCCGGTCACATAAGGTGAATCTTCAGAGTTCATGCAGAGTGATGCGCTGTTGTTAACAACCCTCTTCCCCAGCCAAAATGAGTGAACCAGCAAACCGTTTATTAACCTGGTTTCTGTTTGCTAGCTGCCTGTACTCAGGGAAGGTGGTGGTGGCAGCGTATAGCGTGTGATATGGGCCAGGGCTATGGGGAGCCCTGTTTATGAGGAGTGTGAGAGATGCTGAAACTTGCAGGAAAAATTAATTTATGGAAGACTATTTGCTGCCACATGCAGTTGGCATGGAGGCCTCAGGTACCTCAAAACTGGTTGGATGGTGCTTTTAAACTGAAAGTTATGACGTATAAAATGGTTGCAGTGTAGTTCACACACACAGGTGACTTACTGGTTTAGAACAAAGGTGAACACTGAGATAAATAACGCTCTTGCTTGTGATATTTCCAGAGCTGAAGCCAGTTTGGGTTTTGTGAGGAAACTTGGTCCTGCCACTTGTGTTGCAGTTGGTCTTCACTTATTCCCCGAACTTCAGTATCTGGGATGATCACTTGACTGTATTTCAGAACTGCAGATTTTGTCCATAGGGTTTAATATTTATAAGTTCAACTTGTAATTTCCATTCCATTACTCTTAATTTGGACAAGTCATAGTATTGCATGATTTTCTCCACTGGAGAAAACTCTTTGAAATGCTTCCTGAATTGTAGTTTCACGTTATTGAGAACCCTTTCCCTTGGCTTTGTTCTAAGCTAGCATACTTAAAAATACAGGATGCCCCCAGGTAAGCAGAGGAATGAGACTAGTATTTGGAGTAGTATGAAAGTTTAAGACAGTAAAAATGATGCTGTTTTCCTTTTGTGTGGAGCTGAATAAAATTCAAAAGCCACATGCTGTGGAACTAGCTCTGTGTTCCACAAGACTGTCATTTTATTTTGACCCCTCCCTTAGCATCTGAGAAACTGCAGCCTATTTTCTGTATAATTAACCACCTTAACTTTTCTACCAAGTCTCAAAGAAAACATCTCAGTCAGTAAGAGGACCTGTACTGCTGGCAAAGTGCTATGTTTTTTAATACATAGGGTGATATTTTATGGAGAAAGGAGTTGCAATGCATCCAACTCTCACTTTATTACTTGATAAATGCCAGTTTGGGGAATTTTTTGTAGCTTGTTTGGTAGGAATATATGCAGAATGCCATGGCCTCATTTGGAAGAGCATGGCATTACCAGTTGCGCTGGCTTTACCAGTTTATTTGTGCTGAAAGTTGATATCATTTGAAAGCTTTTCTAGAGCAGACAGTGTTTGGTAATATATGACTTGATCCTGAAAGCTAGGTTTTGTATTTTTATCTCTAGAAATCATATAAACCAAATTGACACCAAATCAAAGAGTTGTTAGTCAAAACTCTGGCCAATAGATAACCAAATAGAATAAAAGAATGAACCTTTCTGTAACATTAAAATTTACTATGTCCAGTAAAGGAAGCCTCATTACTGCTTCACAACCATCCACAGATGGTGTAAGGCAAGGTGTGTTTATCTTCAAGACTGCATTTAACAGAACACCCTCGTTGCTCATGGAGCTATGGTATCTCTCCATTTGGCCGTGTTCAACTTCAGCACTACCCTGAGTGCTTCTGGCCTGCCTTGTACTACTTTGGCTGATTGAAGCAAGTGTGTAAACATACACAGATGAAGTAAATAACCAGCAGAAAATATCTTCAGAAATTACAACTGTACTGCTGGCTTCCTTCTTGCTAGTGCTTGGGAGGTGCTGGGCTCAGGAGGTTAAGAGCCAGCTTCAGAAACTGAAATATAGAAGGGAACTTCAGTAACAAAAGGTAGAGATCAAGTGATGGGGGGGGAGAGGAACTACTGGAGGAGCAGTACAGGGTGGTATGTGGGGTAGCAAGGCTGTGTTCTGTGCAGGCAGAATGTTAGCCTACTGGCAAGGTATTTCATTATCTAGAAATTAGTTGGCATTAGGATCTGTTAATACGGAGTTATTCATTGCAGATGACGTTTAGAGCAGATTTTGAGTCAGAGGCCACAGACACCACCTGAATTTAAAGGACAGTTGAACAGTGAGTACCAAGAAATTTGGATCAGTAGTTTGGGTGCACGCTTAGTCAATGGTGACCTCCAAGGCTCGCACAGAAGCAGTATTACCACTCTTACTCTTGAGATGATAGTGCTGTGTTGCTACTAAGGCTATGTTGTTACTGTTCTGGTTTCTATGATTATTTTGGTTATGTATGCACAAAGATTTTTTTTCTAAGTGTTTCCAAACATCTAACCTACTAACAACCGTAAATATCTATCAGCCTTTCCTAGTTGTTTTTTACTGTGAAACAGGGAGAAATTTAAAATTTAAATGCTTGAGATTAAAAATTTAAAAGGAATGCTGTATTCTCAAACATTAGTCTATGCTAGGACCTTTGTGAAACAAAATTATTTTCAAATTGTCTATTAAAAGGGTTTAGATAAATGTTCATGAAGATCATTCTGTAACAGCCCATCATAGGGTTCACTATGTTTCCACCCTCCAAAAAAGCATGTAGCCACAGAGTCTGTAGGAGACTGGGGTGAAGGCAGCTGCCATTGCATGTGTCCCAGACCATAGCTCTTGGGGTCCCAGTAATGCTTTAATTTCCTGTTTCTCTTACCACAGAAACCAGTTTGCCCAGAATACTTGCCCCTGTTCACAGAGGGTCTCTACCACAGAGCCCACCATCCCAGAGAATGCAGTGTGCAAGGTTATACTGGTGACAGTCCCCAAGAAAAACTTCCTTTCTCCCCTCTTCAGGGCAGGGGCTTCTCTGGGTTGGGGACACAGCACCTAGGACACTGTCAGCCTCGCATGTACGGTGCAGGGTAGGGCCAGGGGCTTGGAGGTGATGTGCCAGGTTGCTGCTGCTCTTTCACGTATCCTGCCCTGCAAACACCCTCCTGGAGGTCAGCAGCTTTCGCACAAATATGGGCCTCAGGGAAGGGTAGGACCAAGCAAAGTGAGACACCAGGAAGGAGGAAAGACAGTTCTCACCATATCTTCCATTCACAGAGAGCCAGTCCGTGGCAAGTTTGGCATCCTACCCTATGTCTCACCCATTCAAGGTCCCATGACCCTTTCCCCCTTGCCCTGGGGTTCACAAAGCCCCAGCTGCCATTTGCTAGGGGCTGAGCGCCAGCCTGGCTATTTCGACCACTGCCACTGCTGCTGCAGCCATGGGACACGCTCCTCCTAAGTGCCAAGCTATGGTTTCTGCTTCTGGACAGGCTTTCACAATGCTGGGTACAAGATGCTGTTGTGAATCCACCTAGCTGGGATTCTCAAGTGCAAGAAAGACCAATATGTAATGATCTTAGCATCCTATGGCAGAAAAAGATAAGGTCAGTCTCTCTTATTTAAGCTGAGTTGTCTGTTAATACTTCCTTTCTGAAACTTAGTTGCATTGAATGTGGACAGCTGGAAACTAAAGTATCTGCTTGACATTATACATCAGCCTCTGATATGGAGAACATCATGTCTTAATAAGCAATATTTAAAAATAACCAGATGCTGATTCATTGAGAAAGCTCGAAGGGCCAAAAAGCAGATCCTCAATGTGTGTAAGTTATTGTAAGTCTGCTGAACTACAGCAACATGTCCTGGCAGAGGGCCTGTGCTGCTGCTTGAAAAAAGCATATGTCAGGTTCTGCCTTGTTAGTGGACTGTGCAGAAACAGCTTAAAATCTAAAACTGTTCTTTTAGGAGTTCTGCTAGTGGTACTATGACCTTCTTTTCCATAAAACGGCTAACGCCTTTGCAGGGATGCAGATTTATTTTGAACTTGCCTCACAGTACTTCTTCAGTATTATTCACAAAACAAACAACATCCAAAAGGTAATGACCACTGTCACTGACTACGATCACGATTGTTTGCAGAACTTCATTACTGAAGAGGTACTGTACTTGCTGGGCAAGCGATGTATAGCACATACTGGAATCTGCAGTGCCAATTCTTGAGGGACTGATCCTGAGCAGTCCAGTTGTGTGGCTTTCCGTTGAGGCTGTGGTACTCTCCAAACTGAACACTGAAATTGCA
The DNA here is from genome assembly GCF_000737465.1 of Haliaeetus leucocephalus. Lineage (NCBI taxonomy): Eukaryota > Metazoa > Chordata > Aves > Accipitriformes > Accipitridae > Haliaeetus > Haliaeetus leucocephalus. The sequence goes on along the minus strand of NW_010972609.1, from coordinate 14,239,733 downwards.
AGGTCATTCATTGTGTCACAGACAGCAACTTCAGCACAGAAGCAGAATGGCATCAGTAGACAATACATATGATGGAAAAACTTGATAAAGGTTGTTCTAAACCTAATTATTTTCTGCTATGGCTGTACCAGCAACAACCTTCGTTCTTGATTACTGTCTGCCTCACGCCTCATTGAGCAAGGGAGGAAAAAATTGTATGAGCTTTCTTGAAGAGATCTTAACTACTTGTAGAAGCATGCTGCTATTATGTTTGGTCTGTTCTGTTATGATCTAGCAGTTTTCTGGTAGGTTATGGGGATAGGACTAGCATTTGTCTCCATTCACCTAGCTGAATCCCCTGTGTTTTCCACTGAATTGGCCATCAGACTTGCACAGTCCACTTTCCAAAAGGCAGTTTTCTGGTATCTTTACTGTGTGGTAGGGAGGCTTAAAAAGTAAGAGATCGATTAATGTAGGGAAAGAAGTTCATTCCAAATTTTTGTTTACATACTTGTAACTCCATAAAGTGGCAAATCAGTTGTGATACTGTCAACACAGAGGGAAGAAATCCCCGTAATATCTATGTATGCTTTTGTACCTGAGATTACTTCTCAGTTATCGCACACAGCCAGATTACATTCAAAACTCCTATTAGTTTAGTGAGAGAAGAAATGGAAAGGAAAGGAGGACAGTAGTTGAGAACTGTCTGATGCTGTCGCCCATTAGAAGCGATCTGCTGGAGGAACGTTTGTTCATCTCCCACATGAGCTCTGTAATGTTTTTCTGCAGATTTCATTTTTCCAGTGCAGGAAATGGCAGGCATACTCCAGGATATGGACCTGCCAAGAGGGTGCCCCAGGAGCAGCGCGTGGGGAACCTGCAAGACCTCTGTTCTCCGGCCACGAGTGCCACATGTGGTATACCCTTGCCTGTCATCTTGAAGAAGGCGGCTAAGCGGGCTCCCAGATAGCTGTAAGGTTGTTTTTTTCCCCACAGATTTCAGCCTTTTTTAGAGGCTGCGGCCTGGCTGGCAGGTGGATGTATACCCTGACAGGTGGAAATGGCACGCCGCCGAGCGCTCTTTGCATTCACCTGCCGCGGTAAGGTACTGAAGCGTGTATGTGACCTCCGGCTCGCAGACCCATTAGAAGGAAAATAAAAAAAAATAAGGATTTTTGTTGTGTTTTTTTTTTTTTTTACGGTTCCCCCGGAGAAGAGAGCCACGGAACGCCGAGGCTGCCGCCCTGAGGCAGGGCAGCGCCCTGAGGGAGCGGGCGGGCGCTCCGCGCAAGGGCTGTTTGGGGGGGCCTGCTGGCACGCCCCAGGGGG
>NW_010972609.1:14222721-14238415 GCF_000737465.1 Haliaeetus leucocephalus | reverse complement strand
TTTAGGGGGGGGGGAGGAAAGGAAGGGAGCGGCTCACCTGAAGCGGGAGAGGAGGGAGCGGGCGACGCCAGGGGTGCAGCGCCTGGCGGCCCCCCCCGGTCGGCAAGGGTTCCCGCGAGTCCAAACCTGAGGTGCTGCGAGGGGAAGGGCAGCGCTGAGGGGGTTGTGCCGCCCAGCCCCCCGCCCCTCCCCTGCGGGCAGCGCGGAGCCGTCTTTAATGTCGCGATCGTCGCTCGTAGAAGACCTCTGTGCCGTTCGGGGTGCAGGGTTAACGTTGCCGTACCGCAGCCGAGTTTAAAGTTGCCCCACGCATCGTTTTATTCCTGTGGCTCAGGACACAGGCAGACGTGTGAGGTGCTGAAACCTTACTCGGCGTGGAGAGTTACCCGCGTCCTCGGGGATTTGTCGTGACAATCCCTGCGTTCGTATCGCCACGCTTTAGAAACACTGATTCGCTTTCATAGCATCGCTCTGAGGTAAAGGCGTTTTAATTTCCGTAGGAGAAACTGAGGTATGCGTATTTAAATTTTGGGCGTGCCAAATAATTTTAGGTGCCGAATGAGAAAGGTCTGTATCTGACTCACCTCATAAATCTTCTGATCTTTGGAAAAGAACAAAATATTCAATAGGAATGCCTCATCTTGCATTACAATTAAGAAGGGGGTCAGCTGGGGAAAGATGGCTTTGATTTCGCAACCAGATGTATCAGCACTTCTGAAAATCAGTTAAGTTGTGGAGACGTTCCTAATTTGAGCACCTTTGACTTTATTTTTTTTTTAACTGCTTGACTTTGCAGTATCCTGTAAGCCCAAATGTGGAGAAGCTGACTAAAAGGTGTTTCCTTTCAGCAGCTTTGTGTTTTCTTGTATGAGGTGGAAAATAGTCATACCATCCACGTAGCTGTAGTATTGCTGCTGTTTCTGGTGGGTGCCTTACTGAAGGGAGTGTAGATTTTAGCTACTACTTCATGACAAGTATTCCAGTGCAGTGAGCAGCTCTTTAAGCCGTTGTCAGGCCACAGTTGTGTTTGCTTAGGCGAGGGTTCCAGGACAAGTCCGGACTTCCTAAAATGAGAAGCAGATGCTCTAAAGTAGGAAATGGAAAATAGTCTTGATAACTTTAAGATGTGGGAGGATGCAAATATCTTGGAAGTTCAGATATCAGACTGGCTGGGGACAGTCTAAATGAAGTAGCAGTGATTCATTCTTGCTGATAATTACTTTCAGATCACATTTCAAGCGTCAGTACTTCTGCTGATCTGTGGGCAGGCTTACTGTAGGTGGGAAAGAGGGATGCGTTATTTTGTTTGAATTTTCTCAGCTCTCAAGGACAGCTTAAACATGGGAAAAAATTCCTAAAGGCTAATTACTTAACACGTTTAATATGTTTATGGCGATCAACATCTTAGGAAACTCTTCTATAATGTGTGCAGGTGGATCTGAGTTTTTAGTAGTAACTGTCAGTAATAAGACAGCTTCTTTTTTCTAAGGGGTTTATATTTTTATGTTGGTTTTGATTATTGGGTGCAGAGGAGACTAAATTTTATTAAGCCTCTGCTCACACAGTTGTAAAGAGGAAGGAATAGTATATCAGGAGTGATGTTCAGAATTGGAGTTCCATTCTAGCAACAGCAGACCTGCGATACCTTTAAGGCTTTTTTTTTATCAAATTTTTTGATAATTTATTTCACACCAAAACCATTTATAATACTACAAGTAATTATTACCTTCTCCTTTTTGTGTTTCTACTTTCTCTTGGTTCCTTTTCCCTATCTGTGGTAATGAAAGAAAAAGCCTTTGAAATGAAACATTTTTTTTCTGATTTTTTTTCTCCACCTTTTCCAGTATAAGTTCAGAGACCTGACCATAGAAGAACTAAAGAATGTTAACAAGGCCTACCCAAACTTCACGTTCTCCATGAACACATACAGTAAGAAGTGATATAGTTACTTTGAACTAATTGTGATTCTTACTTGTCATAGGTTCGGACTGTGTATAATAGAAGCTAGTGTATCTTTCAGTTGTGTTCCTATCTTTATTTTGACTTGCAGCAAAATTTCTCATGCCATGTGACTATTTTTAAAAGTTCTTCCAAGAATGTATACATATAAAAACCTGACTCATTCACTAAATTTCATTTTATTTTAACTTGTCAGTAATTATAGAAGATTGATGTTATTTTAAATTCTTGATATGTAACAGCATTTTTCCTATATCCCATGACTGTCTTGAAGGCACTTTGATGTCTTTAGCTTATCAAGTGTAACGTCCAGAATCTCTAGCCTGACTGAAAGTTCCTACAACACCAGAATTACCCAGGACAAGGGATTTTAAGACTAATGATGTGCTTAGTTGTACCAGTGCAATTTTCATTAAGATTCCATTAAGGAATTATCTCAAAGGGGGAGGGGGGACCGTAGTAACATTTTAGCCTTGGTTCTTTCAGGAGCAGTGTATTTGATTTCTAAAGAAAAATTAGCGTTGTATATTGGTAGTCATGGATGGGATTGCCATGCCATATTTGAAAGGATTTATTATTATTATTATTATTTTTTTTTTAATCACATTTTTAATTTCAGCCTTCAAGGATGGATCCCAGAAGGACCTCCTGAATTTTAGTGGTACTGTTCCAGTGAAATACGGTAAGATAAGTCAAATATAATTTCCTTACCAGTTATGAATCTAATTGTAGAATGTGTTGGGTACTGCCCCTTAACAATATACTGTGCAGCTTCTTTAAAGGTGGCTATAAAGTATTTTGCATGAATTGGCAGAAGCCACTTCTACTGCATAAACAAGTGCCTTTGTGCACTCATAGATGCTGAAATGAGGTGGTATTAGATAAGTCAATTAACTATTAAAAAATCATGTAGTTTGAGACTGGGTAGGCAAACTCTTTGGTTCTATTGGAGGTTGCGTGAACTCTACAAGCCCTATGCTTGTATAGGCAGTGTCCAAAAATAACTAGTTGGTAATTTTTTATTTTTAACTTAAAGCCTTTGAAGTCTGAGGTAAAGCTCTTAATAGATGCCTCTCTGTATCAGTTGTTGAGTCCTAAAATAAGTATGAAATGGGTAGCTGTAAGAGATTTCTTTGCCTGGAAAAGGCGGACACGTTGGCTGATAGAATACCCTGGGAAACAAAACAACAACAAAGCTTTATATTAAGGACACAATCGGTAGCATGTCAAGTTGATCCAGACAAGTCTGCTTTCATTAACTAGCCTAAGCAATGTAAATACTTTCCAGTGTGAATCTAGAAAGTGATCTGTCAAGCTTTTTTTCTTTGATATTATGAAGTGTGAATCACATGCAAATGTGCCTGGTTTTTAGTGTCTCTTCTCAATGCGGAAGTTAGCAATGGCTTTTGTTTTGTGTTGAACAGGTAATTCCTATAACATACCTATTCATCTGTGGATTCTGGATTCTCATCCCTTTGCTCCCCCCATTTGCTTCTTGAAGCCGACTGTGAACATGGGCATTTTAGTGGGAAAGCATGTTGATGCTCATGGCAGGATTTATTTGCCCTACCTGCAAAACTGGAGCCATGTAAGAGAAGGAGGGGCTGATGGGAGGAAAGTATTTGGGAATAAAGCATGCTATCATATGGAGATCAATGGAGGGGAGTGGATAGAGTTTGGGGCTTTTTGTTTTCTGCATTTTTTGTTAATCTTAAGTATGTAATGATTGTGCAAAGAGAAGTAGAATGTTATGTCTCTTGAAATTACACCTTTCAGACTGTCTGGAGCGATTGTAAAGGAAGTTATAAGTGATTGTAAGGAAAATTATTTTAAGCTGAAGAAAAAAGGGACTGACTTTGTTATAAAGCAGTAAAAGCCTCATGCGGACCCTTTGATACTTTTTCCTTTGTTGCTGTGAGTAATGAATAATAATACTAGACCAATTGACTATCCCTCAACAAAGTTCAATGGAAGTTCCTACCTTTTGGGTATGTCTCTTTCAGCAGAACTCTGAAACATTGGCATAGAGAATCAAAAGCCAATGCTGTTGCTAAATGATTTTATGCACTGTATTAAATAACTTACTTAAATATGACTGTCAGGCCAGTAAAAATGATTTAATGGATGCTAGTTTTCTGAAATGGATGGGATATATTTTTCATTATTGGTCTAGAATTTCCCAGGCTTTTCCTTTACCTACAATGTTAATGTAAGTGTTAAGGGTGTCAATATTTATAATTTGATTAAACTTTGTATAGCTGTGGTTCTTCACTGCAGTTTACAGCTGATACCACTCTATGAAATAGCAAGTCAACTGTTTTATCTTCTCTATTGCTATATTTCAGCCTAAATCAAATGTCATTGGATTAATCAAGGAAATGATTGCAAAATTTGAGGAAGAACTCCCTTTGTATTCACTCTCATCTTCGGATGCAGCCAGGCAATCGGAACTTCTCTCCTACATTGCAAAGATTACTGAAGGTGTGGATGTTTTCATATATTTGTTTGTAATGTTCCTACACAATGCCCGTTTTGTTTATTGCTATTACTCGATATAACAAAGATGCCTACACAATTTTAATATCTGAATTTTTGGTGTTTGCATGTACACAGTGTTTGGTATTTCCTCTGTGTAATCAAAAGTGCCTCTTTTTGAACTGAGAGCTCAGATTCTCTTTATTTGAATAAGCAGCTCATTTTGGATGTTTGCATTTAAACCTACCGTAAAATGCTGTAGACTTGGTACTACTCATTTGTTGGAAATTACTGCAGCAAAACCCTGTGTGAGATCTTGTGGAAGGGAAATGTGATTTTATTATAAACAAGTTGATTTTACCCAATCACAGTCATTCATTCTCTCAGATCTCATTCACCCATAATCTCGGATCCGCAGTCGTAAGCCCTGAGACCCGCCTGACCACAATCACTGGTGTGCAACACTGAGGACAAGGAGTGCTGGCTGTTGAGCCCATATGATGTCTCTTGGGCTCGTTTTGTTCAGTGGTGACAAGCTGATTTCGGACTTGTCTTTTACACCCTTTGGGAGTGGATGCTATTTGGCATTTTTGCCTCATTACTTTATCTCACCCATTGTAAGTCTTGGGCAAAATTCATTAATTTCATGGTTCTCCTGTTTTCCTTATCTGTGTATTTTATGGCTTCAGTCCTGTTGTTGTTCATCCTGATGTATTTTTTTCAGGTTAGACTTTTCTTTTTCCTTCTTTTAGTGAAACCACAGATGGTCATCTGTGGCAACTAGTGCAAACCTTTCCCTTTAACCCTTTTCTGCTGTTTCTTCTGGTAATTGTGTACATATACATGCTTGTGAGCACGTCTGTGTGTATGCACAATACATGTTTCTAGTCAGTCAATGTTTCTATTACATATCTCTCTGCATTATAGTTAGAATGAGAATTGTTGTGTTACCAGTAGCATTGGCTAAACAACCTCAGATCATTGTATTTTAATCAAATTCCATTTTGCATGTCTTTTCAAAATACGAAAAAATTTTACAAATTTTATGACCATGGTATATATTCACACCTGTAACAGTAGCAAAGGGAGTATTGTTTGTGTGGTCTTTAGTGTCTATCTTCTTGCTATTGTTATGCTCATATTTTCCATTTAGTGAAAAAATATTCCTGTCCAGAGAGGAATATTTGTGTTTTACACCTTGCAAGTTGTGATGAATTTTTTGTGGTCAGGCTTGACCACTATTTTGAAGAAGTTTATGTAATATGGTTTAACGCTGGCACAACCATGATCCTTTATGAAGCAGCAATACTTTTATTGATACAGTGTGGACCAGCACTTAAGTCTGTGGTTTTCTTTTAATTGTAGGAGAGACTGACATGAAATCAAAGAGTAAAATTGGTGGAGGCAAAAACGAAGGATGTTTTAACAAAATTACTGTTGTTGGAGCTGGAGATCTTGGCATTGCATGTGTGCTAGCACTTGCAGCAAAGGTACATAATTATTATAAATAGCAACAGACCTGATCAACAGAGAGGTTTCCAACCTATTTCTTAGTGTATGACACATAGAAATAACTCAGCAGTTTTAATAACCATGTCACTGCTTCTTCTCTCTTTCAGTTCTCCGAGTCATTTCTCTCTTCAGTTAACTTATGGACACACAAAAGTGTTAAGTTTTTGCCTTGTTTTCTCAGTCAGCTTTTTAAATACAAAAGGTTGAATATTGAATTCACTTATTTTGAAAATCCTTAGTTAAAGGATTCTTGCCTTGAGCGGTGGCCTCTCACACTTGGGATCTCCTAGTCCCCTGGAAAAAGATAGTCTGTAGACGGTCTGTACTTCATTACAGCTGTATGCTCAGAGACAACAGTAACATCAACATTTATAACTTCTCAGAGATGGTTTTGTGAGTTTTTTGTTTGTTTCATAATGAGTCACTTTCCAATTAAACTCACTAAAGTAAATTAATTTTCTTCTTATTTGACAGTGATTTTGGTCAGTAATTTTGTTTGTTTTATACACAGTACAACAATAACTGGAATTGGAGGAAAACTGGTTTTTATTCCTTACCTCCGCAAGAACAAGTTTTGGTTTGTTTTATTGTTGATCTGCATTATTTTTATTCATACAGGGTGCTGCAGACAAGGTGGTTCTTTTGGATATTTCTGATGGTGCAGCAAAAGGAGGGACCATGGACTTGGAGATCTTTGCTCTGCCAAATGTGGAGATCAGCAAAGGTATTAGATGTTGTTACTGGAGTGGGAGCGAGTACTGTACTGTGTGTGCTTGTGTTCGTTTTAATGAGAGCAGGACATCTTGGGAGATACAAAGGCTCTGGCATATAGACCATCTTTTTAAAAAGATGTTATCTTTTCATAGCTTCTTGCTTTTCTTCATCTTTTCAGGGCAGAATTGGGAGGGGAAGGTTCAGCAAAGCTTGCATCACTTTTATTTCAGGCTTTTTTCATTCTGTTTATAGAGGTAGAAGTATGTGAGTCTGTACTCCTCAGGTAAGAGGCTAATGCTGAAATTGGAGTCGCACAGAAACAGAGAGAAGCCAAGCTACTACTTCAGTGTTATAGGTGGGGAGGGTGAATGTTGTCCCTCAGACAGGGTTCATTTACTCGGTGTGCAAGCCAATAACACACAGCGTGGAGGTATTTTCAAATTAACTTCATTGATGCGCATGAATGGGTGCCTGTCTCAAGACAGCACACCCTTGTCTCAAAAAATTCTCACATTTGTACACTTAACTAATACATATTCATTGTTATTTTTCTTAATGATTTGTTCTTTCTTCTTCACCCCTCATGTAAATTAGCATGCAGATTCTGTCTTCTTTATTGTCGTCTTTGAGTAGGTGGTATCATTTGAGTAGGTGGTCAATGAGTCAGTGGTCGCAATCTCCCCATGTAGGAATTACCTTTTACCTACTTCTTCCCTAATCTTGGCAGTTCCAAGCGATTCTTCAAGGTTTATTGACGAGACCACAATCCATTACCTTTTCTGACATAAACATAAAGCCCCATTGTCTAATAGTTAGTTCCTAAGTCCTAAATCATGTCTAGTTATTGTTTCCCTATTTTAAACATTAACTGATGGGGGCTGTACGCAGGACTTTAGCAGCTCCCTGGTTATTTCAGTCATATTGTACATATTAATTGATAACAGGAAGGAAGGGGGGAAAAATGTATGTATGTTAGGGAATTAGAGACAGTTGTGAGAGCAGTGTTAAAAAGGCTGATAAATAAAGGTAAGTTTCAAAGTACTACTTCCCTAGATTGATGTTGATTAAACATGCACATGGCTGATAGTTAGTTCTTAATCATTATCACTGCATATTCAAACAATTAATTCTTAACAATCTTGTCCTCAATTAGCTGTGAGTGTACAATTCAACAGAGTGGATGCCACGTTTCTGTAATTAGTGGTGATGGCTACAGTCTTTGATGGTTTTAGTCACAGAGGTTGAGGTGATGTGGCTCAAAAGCTCTTCCACAGGAGAAGCTGGAACTGACTTGAGCAACTTTCCCGTTGTTCCTTTCTTGTCTGTGGTGGTTTTATATTCCTTGTGCCTTCTGCAAGATGAAGTGGGGGCTTTCTTGTGCTTCTGATGTAATTTCTCTTATTTTGTGGTCAGGGATGTGTTCTGGTTCCACCAGGTATCTTACCTGTTTATTCTGCACCTGACATTGCCTGCTTTACATCCTTTGATCTTATATTGCAGGTTTTACTGCTAGCACGTTTTTTCCTGAACCCTGGTTGTGCAATTGTACCACAAATCTCTGTGCCTTTGTGGTTACCTATTACATACTTACATTTAGCCATGGTACAAAAAGCTTGTATGTTGTTGCTGGCTATGCTATTAGTAGTGTTACAATATTAGAAAATGCTTATACGCTGTCACCTGTTGTTTTAGTATGCTTATATCTAGGTTTGGGGCAAGCTGATATTAATTATATCCTGCTTAGTATGTTTCTAATTTGTCAGTGCACTAGGCCTCTGCTTTGGCTTCAGCTGGTTCCAGAAGTGGTGTGACAGTCAAATTACCTTGTTTCTGTGTCCAAGCTGATCGCCTGTATGGTACTTAGATATGCAGTTACCTGCTGAAGGCAGCTTTGACTTACGAATTTCTGCAGCAAATGTAGTTGTGTGTTTTCCTGGGCTAATAAATACGTGTCTCTTACTTGAGTTAATAAATAGCCTTTTGGAACACTTCTTGTGGTTGTCTGCATGTCCTAGACTGAGCTATAAGATGAAAAATTATAGAAGCCTCAGATAAAGGAGTTGAAAGTCTTTCCACTTCTTTAAAAATCAGAATAAAAATGAAGCAGCCTTTTCATGTTTGTTTGGGTTTTTTCCCCTCTCTTGCCAAGAAAACTTGGAAAAGCTTATCTATCAACCCCATCTAGATGTTTTCTGGTCTCGCTCTGTAACTTTGGACAAATTGCAGTCTGCCTTCTGTGTTTGCCAACTATGAAATGGGAAAAATAGTTCTGTGGGAGAGCTGTGTTTTACAGGTGCCGTGGAAGTGCCCCAAATTCCACATTGGGCGATATGGCGGGGAGACAGGAGGGGAAGAATCCCTAACTAGGCTGGATGCTGCAGTTCAGCCTTTAGGGTGGCTCTTCGTTTTGCATCCAGAACTTGATAGAATGACATAAATTTAAAAAACATAATTTCTTTATATTTTCAGATTTTTCTGCTTCAGCTGATTCAAAAGTTGTGGTACTTACAGTTAATTCCCTGGGTAATGCTCAGACTTACCTTGATGTCATACAAAGCAATGTGGATTTGTTCAGAGGAATTATCCCAGCAATATCGCACTACAGTCAGAACACTGTGCTTGTTGTTGCTTCTCATCCAGGTATGTTGGTACTTCACCTAATGTTCTGTCCCTCAGCTGGCTTTCTCTTTGGCCTGTTTTAAAAATACGTTACTGCTGAATACACCCACTTAGTAAAAAATTTTTGCTACTCTGAAAGATGTTTTCCTTTTCAGCTTTGAGCAGGACACTGTCTTTGAGAGTTTTTTCTTTACTGTTACCAAGATAAAAGAAAATAGTATACTTTGTTTTGTATAAAAGGTATGTATTTCTGTATGTTTCTGTATGTAATTTCCGCCTGATTGTATCTACAAGATTAGCATCCATTGGCTGTTGTCTTGTCAGTTGTGAGTTTTATGTATACATTTCTTCTGTGCAGTAAGGATAGATGCATGTGTGTTATGTGCCGTATGATCAGACTCACAGACTACTAATATACATAATGTGGTGTTGATAGTAAATATTGCAGCTATGTTTTGGTGGAAAGTTTAAATCTGTTGGGTCAGTGGTTCTGTGAAGTAAGACAAGGCAAAAGCACTACTTAAAAGGGAAAGAAGTAAGTGTGAGCCTCTGTCCTGTAAATGCACTGAAGACAGCCCTTTTCTATTTCTCAAGTGCTTCTTACCCTTCCTATCATTTAGAGCTGTGGAGATGGAGAAAAGAGTGCTTGCCAAATGAAAAGAAATTAAATACTGGCTGAATTAAATTGAGAAGCATGTGAGATTTTTTGGTAGAGGGAAGCATGGTGACTCATTCTGAAGTTTCACTTGACTTCTCTTAAAACTACTTGAGCTGTGAATTTTCTTCACCCCCTCCCCACCCGACTTGGTGTTTTAGGTTGAAATAAACTACTGATATGTTTTTACATGCCTATGCCTTTTCTAAAGTAAACAACATGGTCCTGAGTTTTTTGTAATTGTGATTCGTAATCTGCAGTTGTGTTGAATTTTGAGTTGTCCTTCATTGTCAACATATTTTTCTTTCATACATAGTTGAAATAATGACATATGTGTCATGGAAGCTGAGTGCGTTTCCCAAAAGCAGAGTTATTGGAGTAGGTGCCAATCTAGATACTGAGAGATTTCAGTATATACTGACAAACCTTTTGAAAGCAGAGGCGCTGGCAAAAGATGCTTGGATTATTGGTGAACAAGGGGAAGACAAAGGTAAAGTGATACTTTTATTATGACTATGAGTATATAATGTCCTGGCAGTGCTTAAGTAATTGATTAATGAAAGAATAATTGAGAAAAGTAATTAAGGTAGTCATAAGCAGCGTGGTAGATTTTCTTAATTATGGTTCTAAATAATACAGTTTTGGTGTGTGCCCGAGACTGAAGACCTCAAGTGGTAGCAAAAGTATTTGACATTTGTCACAGTAAAAAAAACCAAACCATACAGCCTCAAATGCTTTTTATTCGGTATAACAATACAGGTTAGAGGTACAGAAAGAGGAAGAAAATGTGGTATAATATATGGTAGGTTACTGCTAATGTAAGAATTATTAGGTATTACTTCATTTTTAAGCAAGTGTCTCTGGCCAGGTGCTACTGTAGAGTTTATTTCGGCAGTCTGGCAAACCTTAGAAGGTCATCAACTACATTTGGGTTGTTGTGGGGGAAGGAGAGTTTGGAAAGCTTGAATTTTTTGTTGTTTTTTTTTTTTTTCTTCTCCCCACTTTATCTGATACCTATTTTAGTTACTGTTTAGATATGCATTTAAATGTTGGTTGTTTCTATTTAGTACCATCATGGACCAGGTGTAATTTAGTTGCAAATCAAATGGAACCAATGGCTGCTTGTAACTCAAGGGAAAAGGTGGCTAACAGGTAACACCATTATAATCTTAATTGTTTTTTTTCTTCATATTTAGGCACTTGATGTTTGCAGAGTTTTTTCTTCAGCTCTTTATGAGGAGGAGGAAGTTTACTCTAAAATGTTGACATACTGAGTTTACAGGAAATTGTAGGTCTGAGTGTCATTCACTTTCATATATGTGTATATGCCCACTGTTTTTCTGAAGTTCTCAATAATGTGCCTGTGATGATCTACGGATAAGATAAGCTTTGTAGAATATACGCTAGAATATTAGAGCTGCCAGCCCGATTGTGTTTTTAAAAAAAAAAAAAAAAGTAGACAAGCCTTCCAGCACACTTTTCTCAAGAGTTTGTGTGAAAGCAGTTTACTTCAAAGTACATGTTTGGATCAATTTATCTGATTTAATTAGCCACATATCAGTTACACCTCTTGACAGAAAAGAGAATTGTTACAAGTGTGGGTAAAATATACACAAAGAAATTCTATAAAGCAATTCTTAATTCCCTTCTGTTTTCCAAAACAGAGAATCATGTTTTTATAGTACACTTTACCTGATACGATACACTTAATCTGTCTTTTGGGTTTTACATATAAACCAAAGTAGGAATAACTATAATCTAAACATCATGTTTTTCTCCTTTTCCTGGTTTACATAGAGCTATGGAAGTTCTAAAGGGAAAAGGTCAGAGATCTTGGTCTGTTGGCCTCTCAGTTGCTGATTTGACTGACAGTATACTGAAAGATAAAAGAAAGGTTCATTCTGTATCCATTCTGGCAAAGGTAAATGTGTTATTAATATCTTTTGGTTGGCACTGTAATTATATTATTTATACTGGATATGACCATTAATTTCAGCAGCACAGACATCTTACTTAAAGAAACTGTTCTGAAGTAGCACTACTTCCATTACTTTCTTCCAATAACAGCTTTCAATTCTAGTCCAAAAGTGAGCAAAAATCAATTGTTGTGTTAATCTGAAACCAGTATTAAATGTGGATTATTATCCAAAAAATACAAGAGTCTAGAGGGGAAAATACGTTCAAGGTTGCTGACCAGCTCCCCCTGAATAGCTGGATTTGGCAAATGAAGAGAAATGTGTGTGTCGCAGTTTCCAAGTGTTCATTATTGAATGTAGATTTTTCCAGGGGCCAAAAGAGTTGTGTGTCTTTTATGGAAGTATAAAATGGATTTTCTGCCAGTATTTTATTTGACCAGCTTTGAAACAGCTGCTTTTTTACTCCTTGATACTTTCCATTGAAAAGAAGATTATGAAGCTATATTTAACTTAAAATTGTAGACTGAACCTTGTTTAAAGTTTATCCTAAGAGGCTTCATTAAAGCATTAAGTCATTTCATATGAGGAAAAAAACCATGTAGAAACATTTACTGATCACTTCTATTTACAGGCTTCAGAAGGGTGATTTGCATGTCCCAGCATAGGGAAGTTGAGCAGCTTGCTTATTGTATCAACTACAGACATACACCTAATTTCATCATTATGTTTTCAAGTAAAGTTTTTAATTGTTTATGAACTAAATGCAGATACAGAGGAGTGACAAGTCTTTTAAACTGCAGAGTAACTACAGAATGTACATTTTGCCATTCAGATCCTAAAAATAACCAAAATCTACAGTATAAACTTGAATTATAGGGATATAAATTCAATAAAGTCTCTCACAGAATTAATATGGGATCAATACTCGAAAAATATTCCTTGAATAGCTCTCTTTGGCTGCATTTTTTAATTTCTTTTGTTCAGTGCCAAAAGACCTAATGATACTGTACATGTGTCCCTGCTTGTTCTACCTAAGTAACTGGTTAAAGGGTGTTTTGCAGTATAAGTTTTGCCTGCATTATAGAGGTCTGATGTATCTATATTGGGAAACTCTTCCAAGTGTGGCATGGTTCAAGATTTTTTTTATCTGTACAGTAATATTTTAAAGTTTCTATACAGTAACCCATTGCACAGCATCTAAAATAACTGGAATTGGACCTATACAAAACATGCCATATGATGGAATATCCTTGCTTAATGAAAATAATCAAGTTATTTTGGGTAGCTCCATGCTTCAGACAGAGCAGAAATCAGTAACTGTGTAACAGTGTTCTTTGTGTGTTATTTCAGGGATGTTGCAATATAAACAGTGAAGTATTCTTAAGTCTACCGTGTATTCTTGGAACCAATGGAGTGATTGAAATGGTCAAACTAGAAGAAGATCCACTAGTGCAAGAGAAACTGCAAAGCAGTGCAGGATCAATTCATGACCTTCAGCAGCAACTGAAACTGTAAGCAAGCACAAGGGAAACCACAGTGTCTGCTCACAAAAGAAAGGATTGCTTGGTATATATGGATTTTTATATAAAACAAGAAGGTTTTTTTTACTTTGCTTTCAAAAAGTGCTTTCTCAGTTTTGGTTTAAATTATTTAATACTGCACTGCACAGTAATCTCTTATTTGAAAAGTGCACTTTTGGAAGCCAAAATGAGGAGGGTAATATGCAAAAATGTTTTACCTAAATTCGGGTGACTTTCACCTGTGTTTTTTTGCTGCTAATTATAGCCTGATTCTTGGGTTATTCTTAGCTCTTTGCACCTCATTAGGACACAGTCTAGGAGAGCAGCTTACCCAGCTCTGCGGAAACTCCGGTGTGTAGAGCCAACTAGAATCTTCCTCCTGGTTTTTAAGTGCTGCATCAGGGGCTTGTCTGGAATATGGTCACACTCCAGCTCTTCAGGACACTGGGGGGTGCAGTTTGGTAGCTCGATTTTTCATGGCTGTCACAGATGCTCTTATGTCAATGGACTCCTGCTTACTACTGAGGGGAAAAAGCTAAAAGCATGATGTTAGCAGTGTCCTTCAAACCTGAAGTATTGGATATGAATTTTTGTTGTGTATTTAATACGATGTCTGAGACCTTCCGGTCATGACTTGTTTGCTCTTATTTTGTAAGGATGTTCAGAGCACTAAAGCCTCTGCAGTTCTCAGTACCTATGCGCAGCACTCTTGCCCTGTGCAGCATTGGAACAGGTGCCCTTCCTGAAAGGGAGGAGCAGGGGATGGGCTTCAAGTAAAGAATAAAATCTGACAGTTAGGTAATGTGGAAGTATCTGCGAGTTCCGGCCTTGATCCGAAGCCAGCTGATGTCAGTAAGCTTTACATCAGCCTGAGAAGAATACAGCTACTTGAGAAGGCAACAGAACCTGTAACCCTCCTCGGGGGAGGCCAGGGATGTGGTGAAAAAGCAGGATGTGGATTTTTCGATAAATCAAAGAGCAGATGTTTTTAAGATAAAGGGGTTTGGGGGATTCTAAGCTCTTGATTCACTGCACTGGTAAAAGACTATATTAATCCTGCTTATACCTCAGAGTCATGTTGCAGGCAGAGGAGATGTGAGCTCTACTCCTGCTGTGTGCAGCTTAGGAACGTCATTCCACGTTTGTGTTTTGAGGTGTGACTGGTTAAATACTGATGAAGCTTTCTGAGCAAAAGTAGGATCTGTGTCAGAATGAACGATCTATTCCTTTGTGCCTTCTGGTTATATCTCAAAGAGCCAGACTTACAAGGAATTCTGAGTTTATATTGGTCTCGGAATTAAGATAGAAAAAAAACCTTCAGTAATTCAGATTATTTTTTTTCATGGAGTACTCAAATTTCCTTCTTTGTGGTGGTCAGTGATAGGACAAAATTCGTGATGGCTGCAGGTGACCAACTTTGCTGCTACATTAAAAAAAAGCACCCAATGTGATGGCTGGACTCTGGAGTTGTTTTTTTGTCGTCGTTTTTTTCTCTTGCTTTGGAAAAAAAACAGTATAAAATTATGGTTTTACATTGTTCTTCAACGTGTTTTGTTTAATCTGTTGAGCGCTTATTCTATTGTGAACAGAGTGCTTTGTTTATTTGGGTTTTTTTTTATTAATAGTTTTAATCATAAAAAGCTGCCCCCTCTTCCTCAGATTGATGCTTATGTTATAAAGTAACTCATCTTGGCTCATCACTCTCGTGTTTGTGTGGCGTTCCTTGGAAAACAACCGCGGGACCGCAGCTCAGTCAGCGTGGCGGGTGACGGCACCTTCCCTTCTCCCGGGAAATTAATTCCCGGAAATACTTTTTAACAATAAACCGCACTACGAAGAATGTGTTAGACGTGCCGTGAGGTGTTTTCGATAACGCCAAGTACTGCTAGGGCGTGGCGTCGCTGAGGGACGGGGACAGGCAGGGTGGGGAGCGGCTGCCGGGCGCTGGAGCTGCCGCCGGGGCACCGGGCGAGCGCGGCCGCCCGCGCTCCCTCCCCACCGACCCGCCGCTGCCACCGTCGCCCCGGCTCCGGCCCTCGCGGAAGCGGCGTCACGGCCGGGCGGAAGCGGGCGGTGCTGCCGGAAGCGGGCGCGCGCAGCCGCTTCCTGTTCTTATGTAGGGGCGGCTGGGCCGGGCGGGGCCGGGGCGGGGCGGCGGCGGCGGTTGGGCGGAGGAGGGGCCGGCCGCCATGGCGGTCTCCGAGAGCCAGCTCAAGAAAATGCTCGCCAAGGTAACGGCGCGGCCGGCGGCACCGAGAGTCCGCTCCGCTGCCCTCCCCACTGCGCCGGCCCGGCTGGGTGGCTGCGCGCCGCCCCTGCCCTCC
>NW_010972609.1:14192613-14222463 GCF_000737465.1 Haliaeetus leucocephalus | reverse complement strand
GGCAGCGCGCGGGGAGCTCCGGGGGTGGCCGTGTCGGCGGCCGGGCGAAGCGGAGGTGGAAGGGTGCTGTCCGGCCACCTGTAAATTGGCTTCGGTTGTAAGGGGAAGGATGGTGCGCCAGAACCGAACGTCTGTCGTTATTCGTAGTCCTACGAAACTTTAGTTCTGGGGCAGGATATGGCCGGTAAAAGCTGAGTAGACACCACTTGCCTAGCTGAGGCTGTCGCGCATCGAAGTGGATCGGAGCTGCCGCGTGGGTGGTTGGCTTGTATGGCATCATTTGCATTCGCTGGTTAAATGAAGGTGGAAGGCAAGTTCAAATTCATTGACTAGGACAAGGGTGGGGGTTTCATCACCTTTGTTTAAGGAAACGGGAAAATCTCTTGGAAGGTAAATCATTAATCAGTGAATCGTACAGAGCCATGTGTAGTTGTGCCGCTCTTTAGGTGAGAACTGGGCTTCGTCCAGCAGCTTGAAATGAAAACCCCTAAGGCTGAATATTTAGGGGGAGTTATGGTTTTGTTTGGGGGGATTTTTTTAACAACATTTAATCGTCGTGTTTGCACAATTTTAAAATGAAATACAACAGGCGAGGGTCTGGTCAAAACTTAAGAAACCTTATTAAAGAGTCTTTCACCTGCATGGAATGATAAGCAGATTTTTTTCTCAGCTTGAAAACAAGTGCAGAATACTAACTTGGTGTCAGCAAATGAGATCATGTATATATTTGTATACATCTGTCTTCCCTATTGCCATGGCACAGAAGAAACAGAATTTAAGGTAATCCCGTGTCCTTTTTCCCCCCACACTCGCCCATTTTATACCCCCATCTGACTTTATGTGGGTATGTTCAAGGTGCAATGTACTTAATAGCTGATGAATTACTACTTCACTACTTTATTTTTCGAAAACAGTTACACTTTCTCTTCTGTGGAGGAAAGCTTAGTGATATTTCCCATATTGAATAGTTCAGCGTGTGAGATAACAAAAGACCTAAGCCCTAGTTTGGGTGAACATAAGCACTTAGTTCAACTTCAGGTACTTACCTGCTGTCTGATCTTGAAAAGCATCTCTGTGATCTGTTTCCTGATATGTAAAACGAGGAGGATGTATTTGCCATCTGAGAATGGAGGAGAAAAAAAAAAAGTTTAGAAACTAAGAATTCAAATTAATCAGCTACCTCTGTAGAGATTACTAGGATCTTATATTTTCCAAAGAGATTTTGACATTTCTTGGAAATGCTCACTGCTTACTATATGAATGCAGGAAAAGATTGTCTTATAATAACGCTAGTATTCCTTAGAATGGAAACGAGAAATAAGCTCAAAAGAGAATGCTTTGTGCTTTAAATAATAAAAAATTCTAGAAAAGCCATCATTCTCATTAGGAAAAACTTCTTCATATGTCGTTTTAATGTACAGAACTTTGATCTTCTGTAGTTATCTGGATCAAAGTAGTGAAATTAATAGCTGATGTAGCATTTAATTTTGCTTGTGGCAGTAGCTGGAATCTTACAAGCTTATCTCTAAGTAAGTAATTATTCATCACTCAGTGTAAAAACTATTTGCAGCAATACTCTTGTTCTTCGTTTTAAGAGACGTATGAAAATATTTTTTAATTTTCAGGTCTTGGGCCTAATTTTTAAAAGTACCCCAGGTAACCAAAAACGGGTTTTATCAGCCACCGTATACCAGACTCCCAGTACATCTGCTGAGCAGGCAGGTGTTATCTATTCCTTGACTAAACTGACTTTAAGACTTTTGTGCCAAAAGTGGAGTTAAGTCCTGACTCTGAATCCTTGTGCTTGTTAGGAGCTTCTGTTAGTGGAAGCCACTTCTTTTCTTGATAGCGATTATGCCAATCTTCTTGAGTCTATATCCTGCGCCATAAGATACATTCCTATAAAAAGACCCCCTCTTTTTACGGTAGCTGGTGGCATGCTCTTATTCATACTGTAGTAACACATTCAGTGATGTGTGTATATACTGCCAGTCTCTGGCTGGCCTAGCTGAAATTTCACAGACCTCTGGCTCCATGTTCTAGCAATGCCTGTTATCTATTTCTTGCTTCCGCTAGGTGTTGGGGAAGGAGGGAGGAATGTACTCAAATGCTAGCAAAGTTGTCTCTCCTCTGTCAAGCCCCTCCTGCACGCTCCCAGTCCTGCACCCACTTTCCAGAGGAGGCTGAGACACTTTGCTGCAGCCCTCCTGTCAAAACAGCATCCAGGGGCTGCCTTGACCCTCTGGCTGATGGACCTCTGCAGGTGCCACATACAGGCGTCCCTACTGGAGGGGTTGCTTGCTTTCCCACACACCAGAATTTTGCAGACTGACTATGTGGCTGGTTTGCCCTTGGTTATTTCAGGAAGATAAGTCACAGCATCCCCCAAAGCGCAGGTGCTTTTTATAGGCTGAGGTGGCATTATTGGAAATGGCATGGTGTGTTCATCTCTGCTCATTAAATAAGAGTTATCATGCCCAGGAGTAGCATCCTTGTCAATCTCTGTAGATAATAGGAAGAAGAGTTAGTTTCCAGGCTTCACAACTCATGAGTGTTTGTTGGAGCAAAGGTGGCCTTTAGCTGTGGCACCACGCTTTGCTCTTGGATAATGTCTGAATTAATTTGTTCAGATGTTGTTAACATCTGCATGCTTTGGGTGCTTTGGGTATCGGACATTTCATTGTGTTGCGCCCTTTGTCTTCCTACCATAGTTGAATGAAAGGATGCTGTTTATGTTCCTTAAGACATCTGAAGATTGTAATTTTTTTATTTTATTACAATGAAAAACATTGTCAAGGGACTACATTGTTAGCTTTTCTTTTTAATGGTAGCTGTCAGGAGGAATGGCCACAAGGTTAAAGAGCTGCACCATGAGGTGAACCAGCTCTCTGTTACCCAGGAGCATCTCCTTTGTTATCTGTGGATTATAGTTCTGAAACTGTTAAATTCTGTAGTAGCGTACCTGTGGTTTACACATCTTCTGTGCTGTGAGTTATTCCCTGCTCCTGATAAGAGGAAGGGGGCGAAACCAGTATTGTTGCTGATAACATCATGCTTTGAAATGTCTGCTTTCTAGTTGATAAAATACGTGAAAATACTGATCAACAGTTGATAAACACTGTGATGCTTTAAAAAGTGCTATGAAAGATATATGAGGTTCAGATCCTAGATAGTTGTGTATCAGGAATGTTCAAAACATCACTATATTTGTTCAGAGATGCATTTTTTTCAGATCCACATATATCTCTCAGATACTGTTGGTTATGGTAGAACATGAATGAAAATGCAGTAGCTTTCCCCAGGTTATTTGATGTATGGACCCTTATTTAAGACTAAAAGCATCTTAACACCTTGTTAAAGTTTGGTAAGTTATATAGGCAATGTTCAGTTAAGTAATATGGAGAAATAAATTCTTATTCCAAAATAAGAGTGGAGAAGAATGTCCATATATCAATGTAAACTCTCATAAATGCAGTCTTTTGGGTTAAGTAAAATGAAATTAAATTACACTGAAAACACAGTCTCTCAAGTAATTCTTCCTCTTTTCTTTTCTAGTATACGTATAGAGACCTAACTGTACAGGAGACAACCAGTGTTATTACTCAGTACAAGGACCTCAAACCTGTCATGGATTCATATGGTTAGTCTGTGCATGAGAAAATTTTTGTTATTGAATTGTTGATGGTTTAGATATATTTGCTAGGTTTTGTGGGGAAAAAGGAGATTAAAACTAGAAAACATAATTTGAGTTTCTCTCTTTGATCTTTGACATCAATACTTCCTTGGAAACACAGATGGTTATTTTCTAAAATAACCTTCCTATATTACTGAGTCAGTCTAACATGCTGAGAAGTGTTGCATTTTTCACAGCTTAACTTTTAGTTAATCGCTCGGTGATGTCATATTGGTTGGTGTCCTGAGATTGCTGGTGTCTTAAAAATTCAGCTTTGCTGTCATATAAAGATATTTTTAGAGTTCTATTTGGAAAGAACTGTAAATCAGTGAACAAATACTTCATTAAAAGTATTTGTGGCTGTCCTTAAGAGCATGAAGAAAACAGTCACGTGTATAGAAAATTGGTATGAGGGGGTTTGTAATGTAAATTTAACAATGACAATCCCTGTTTGTTATCTCTGAGTAAATTCGAGTGCATTAAATGAAGATGGTATCCAGGGTCACCTCCAGAGGCTGAAGGTATAGTTTCACAAGATACAGTGAGCCAGCATAGCTGCTGAGGTCATCCTCCTTCTGACCTTTTTTAACTGTCACCTGTGGGATTCCTCTGTGACCTAATTTATATTACTAATACGTGATCAGAGATTTTATAGTCTTCTGCTTTCTAAATTCTAAATCTGGATTGAGAAGTATTAAGAAGGGACATGGATAGGTAAAAGATAAATTAGTTTTAACTTGAATAGCTGCAAGCCAGCAGCTGTCACGGAAATAAAAATTCATACAGTGACTGGAGAATCAAAAACAATAGTGAAAGGACTGTGGCTGGAATACCGTACACATAACATGCGTAATGATAGTGATCAGAATTCTAGATAGCTTTGAGCTGCAGCAAGAAGCCCTTTTTGTGTTACCTAACTCTTTCTAAGCTGCCTGGGAAAGGCTGAGCACACAACCAAGTAGAGATAATTGATATTATTTGGAGCAGTGAAATGAGCAAGAAAATGGTTACATTGCTGTTGAGACAGTTTTCAAGATTATATTAATAATGAAGTACATACCCCTATTTAAGTCCCAACATGTTCTACCTACCTTTGCAGGACATTAGCACTAAAAGAATTGTACACAATAAACTACATTTGCAGTATGGCTAGAAACTTTCAGGTGAAATTAGGAAAATAAACATAAAATTAGGGAAAAAGAAGAGAAAATAGAAGTTGATTTATTCAGCCAAGAATAATCTATTGGATTGAAAGTAGGGGAAGGCTAAATACAGCAACTCGGTAAGTTGAGGTCAGGGTTCCTGTGCAGTTTGTGAACTAAGACTATGATTTGGCAGTGAGTCAAGTGCTACGCATTTCATCCTATTCAGTGTATTATTGTTTGGTTAAATTACGTTTACTGATTATGTAATAAATGCGTATAGCCCAGTAATTTTCAGTAGTCTTGCTGACCTGGTTGTTTGGAGAAAGCATAAGGAATTCTTTGTAATCCTAAAATGACAGTTGTTTTTTAAACTAAGTTTGAGTTCAGGTCATCTTTGCAGCGATTTATATGATTTGCAGTTTGTATGTTTCCAACATATGTTTATATATGTGTAACTTCTGAAAACTTATGCTAATAAATAGATGGAGTATAACCTGAACAGAGATTAATGTAGCAAATATGTTTCTTTTAAAAATACTATTTGTTCCCTTTCAGTTTTTAACGATGGTTCATCTAGGGAGTTGATGAGCCTCAGTGGAACCATTCCTGTGCCTTACAGAGGTATGCATTTATTATTATCATCACCACCATTATCTTCCCAAATTACACGAAAAACTAGGTTTGTCCTGGTTCAACTTCAATACTTTGGTGATCACTACTTTCTTGAAATCCTTTACTTGTCCAAAGTATAATGTTTTAAAGAAACTGTTCCCTATTTTTGCTGTGGAATAAAATTTTAATGCTGAGCATTGCTTCTTCAGTATTGTACAGCTCTGTAACGTTTCTTTTTTTTTTCAGTACTGCATGTTTTTCAAGCTTCTCAGTTGAATGAGGGTTGCAAACCATTTATTGCTGCAGCTGATGATAATTCAGATTAGGTTCTAGTAATGTTTCATTGTAGAACAAATGAGATAATGTATCAGTGATAAATGATAATTGTAAATCAGAGTTAAATTGTTCGGAAAATTGAGTTCATGGCCATATTGTGAGCCCTTTGTTGAATGGTGTTAGCAGATTTCAGCTTTGGCTTCTGACTCTGCAATTGAATTTACTGGGTTTAAGAATTTTTTATAAATCTGGAGAAGAGAGGATAGTTGAAGAGTTGGAATAACTTTTAAAATCTTTCAAAATATCTTTTCTAGGTAACACGTACAATATCCCAATTTGCTTGTGGCTGCTGGACACCTACCCTTTCAACCCCCCAATTTGTTTTGTTAAGCCCACTAGCTCTATGACAATAAAAACTGGGAAGCATGTTGATGCAAATGGAAAGATATACCTTCCTTATCTGCATGAGTGGAAATATGTAAGTATAGGGAACTTGAAATTCTCAAATTGCGCAGTTCTGAATTCCTTTAGATAGTTGTATCATTTTTAAGAAAAAACATAATCCTCTTTATTTGAGATCTTAAACCATTTTTTTAATGAGAACAACTGCTTATTATTTGTAATGCCTTAAGGTTCAGGGTGTTGCATTCTGTTGCCCGGTTAATTGCATCTTTAGTTACAGTTTGTCTGATTAAACACTGCAGCATAGGCATCCTTCCCTGGCAGGACACTGATGTGAAGATCTGTGAGATAAGAATATTTACAGAAGGGGAATTAAAAATTCTCTTAAAACATCTCTGTGCTGAAATTAATCTCTGTGACTAAAATGGACTTGTATGAGCACTTGGACTTCTTGATATAGATATTGCTGGAGCTTCAAGTATATGGATATATTTGCCTTACCAACAAATAAGGCATTGAGCAGTGCAGGCCTCATAGAAGCTGTGACCAAAACATGGACTTGTAAAGAAGATAAGCTGTGCTGACAAGGTCAGAAGAATGGTACAAGATGCATAGTTCTGTAAAAAATTATTAACGGGAATAAATTTATTAAGCATGGGTGGTAGTTCAGCATTTGCATAGTAATAGTGGAAAATGACTGCCCAGATCAGGATGCAGGTCTTGCAGAAGCAAGAGGATCGTCTAAGATAGAGGTGATACAGAATTCATTCAGTTTGAGAGGCTGGTAAAAATAAGGAAGTGGATTATAGAGCTAAGAAAATATGGAAATATGATATTTAATCTGGTGCTGCATTCTTGATGCTTGTCCTTATTTTGGCAAAATGACATCATGCCTATATTCAATGTAGTTATAAACTGAGAAGCCTAGTTTAGCTATATTTAAAGGACGTTTGTGCCACTCCTTAGTGGGTTAGAGTATTTTTTTCTGTTGAGCCATTCTGAATCTGAGCAAAAGCTATATGCTGTATGAAATTGTAATGTCTGAAAACCTAAGTGATTTGTACTTTTTTCATGTTGGAGAGTGGATTTCAGTTTTTAAAAAATAATTATAATCCATCATTGTACAGTCATTTTCAGTCATTTATTGCCTTGCAGTTGATATGGAACCACGTATTACCCAGTTTATTCTGAGTGTAAATGCTACTGCAGCTGTATTTTGCTATACCATTTTGAATACCAGCTGGCTGGGTTTGGTATCTGTAAAGGAATCCAAAAAAGAAGTTAAATATGCACATATATATACATACATATATTTTTAAAAAATACTAAAACCCCACCAATAAAAACATGGCTTTTGAGAGCTGATGGAATGGTATCATTTTGTTATTCTAGTCAGTTAAATTTCTGTTAGCGAAATCAGCAACTTGTGATTTGCTTACCCTCACAGCCCCAGTCAGACTTGCTAGAACTGATTCAGGTCATGATTGTTGTGTTTGGTGAGGAACCTCCAGTCTTTTCTCGGCCTACCGCTTCATCGAGCTATCCACCATACCAGGCAACAGGCCCACCAACTAGTAAGTGGTCATGACTACTAATTTCTACAAATACTCATATTAATATTCCAAAGTGATTGTTGCTCTGCACAGTTTGTCAATAAATGATGTATTCTACTCTTCAATGACTTTCTCTGTTGCTGGCTAATGAATTCACCTGTGCTGTACGTGACCTTTTTGAACTATGTTGGAAGAATATGTGTGGTTTTTTGGCTTTTGGAAGGGAGGGAAAAATCGGGTTTGTATTTAGAAAAAAAAACCCAAAACACACACAAACACCCCGCCCAAGCTTCTCAAAACAACCAGTAACCTGTCAACATTCAGAGATGTCCTTAAAGAGATCATTCAGATAAGTCTCTTTGTATCTTAATTTTTTTTATTCTGATAATACAAGTCCGTCTGTTAAGTTTCCTGCAACCATTGATTTCATAAGCAAAAGCACATGGCTTGTGTTTCCTATGCGCACACTCCTGGGTTTTTTTGTTGTTTGTTGGGTTTTTTTGGTTGTTTTTTTTAATAATCGCTGGCTGAATATGAAAAAAACCCTGCCATGTGATTTTTCATTCTTCTCTGTTGATTTGGTACTCTGACTTGGTGCCCATTCTTATTTTCTTGCAAAAATTCTCAAAACTTTCTGAATCTTCTATTTATTTAAACTTCTGGAGGCATCTTATTTTAAGGACTGGGGATAGGTGGGTGGGGGAAAAAAGGGAAGTAGAAAACAGAAAATCCTAGAAACTCTTCCAAGAGGACACTCTGCACTGGGTGGAAAAAAAAACCAAAACAGTAGAGTAGACCTACTCAAGCCAAAGACGGGGGCAGGAGGGGGAACAGGTTAGCTGCAGATTGTTTTATGATATAACAGTTCTACATTAATGTAATGGTAGAGTAGGTGTATCGGGGATTATATATTTTTGCTGTATTTTTAAGGCTGTGTCCATTTTCTATTGAAATACGGCTTTTATCAGACCATAGTGTTAAATCTGAAAAGCTGAAGTACTATTCATTACAATTTCCAGCTGAAACGATTTTTAACAGGGTCTTAGGTTCTTAAGACTGAGAAAAGGGGTAGCAAACATAAATGGGACCATTAGGGGTAGCTGGTTAAAGGTGTTTGGGACTTTTTAGCTTGTCCAGCACTAGCCTACCTATAAGAGCACTAGATGATTTTACTGTTCTGATTTTCCAAGAACAGCAGGTGTCAGTACAAGTATAGTTTTAGTGGAGACTGTGACCTGTATTATGCTTTAAGGAAGGACTATCAATTGAAATACAATTGATTACTCTTGTAGTTGCTCAGTTCTAGCATAGCTGCAGTAATTTTAGTGGAAATGTTTCAGGATTTTCACATTGTTAATAGCTACTTAGTTCTACTAGTGTAATCAGTTTTTCCTTATTTTACAGACATTTAGTTTGGGGTTTTTTTAAGTTCTAGATACGCTGTTTAAGAAGAAATTAAGCCCTTTTTAAAAAATTGAATAATTTGAAAGCATTAAAGGATGAAAATAGCTCAGCTCTTTAAAAAAAAAAACTATTTGATGTAATATTCCTAAAATTACTAGAAATGTGGAATAAATATATTCAAAACATAATTTTAATAATAGAATTGTCAGAGTTCCAAGAAGGAACTTAAAATGGCTGAGACTGTTAAAGCCTTAGACATTTATATGTGCTGATAAAAAAAATTTTAAAGTATAACTTCTAAATAGCAGAAATTACTGGATAAGAACATGATTGGATTGTTAAACAGCTAATCAACTGTTGTGAAGTCTAGCTACTCTGAAGGTACTTAAATTATGCACATTTTTTTTTAGTGAATAGAGAACAATGGCTGCATTGGAAAGGTTATTTTCTTTTTTCAGCTATTATAAAAAACGGAGACAGCTCTTTACGTTCGTCATCATTAATAACATGCCATTTTTATTGAGTTCCCTAGCTGCAGATACTTTTTCTTAACTATCCACATTTTACTTAGTACAACTACTTGTGCTTTTTTTAAATCAATACCCATTTTTATCTATGCAGTGGTTAGTTTAAAGTAATGCTTAAGAAAAAAATAAATATGCAGTGAAAGGTGTTCTAGCTACTTGTTCTAAGGAGTGTGTAATAGACTTCAACTACAGTTCTCATACTCTCCCTCCAAACAAAATACTCTGAAAATATTTTAACCACAGTTGATAGGTAGAAGTGGAATCTTCAGAAATGCAAAAATTGCCTGCATTTTGTGAAAATGTGCTTGTATACAGAAAGGAAGTTCTCTAACTGGCCAATACATGGAGGGAAGGTCCACGAAAGTTTAGTACTTTGTGTTTTGAGGGGAAACAGCTGCGTTGGTCAGTTGGCACAGAGATAGCTCACAACAAACATTTGCATGTATCCCTCTTGCCAAGCTGCAGAGGAGCAGCATGGGAAATGTCTGGGAGTGTTGTGAGAAGTGGTGGTGTTAGAGGATGCAGGGTACACGTTTTTGAGGGGTTTTGGCCATAGAATGACCTCTTTCTCTTGTTTCATTGTGTTATACTGTATGCATTGTTCAGTAATATTTTCAAAACCATCTTACTGCAGCTTAATATATATGTGATCTTAATATATATTAAACTTCTGAAAATTAAAAATACATAAAATCATTACTTTATTTAGCTTCCTATGTGCCGGGCATTCCAGGTGGAATATCTAACTATCCAGCAGGAAGCACTCCAAACCCGAGGTAAGAACTCCTTTAAACCATCATCACTTTCATGATAGTTTCACTGAATAGTAACTAGTCTTAATTGTATTTTCTTGTGGTATATTTGTTGTATAATTATTGTGTTAGCAGGTTTTTGTAAAAGTGAGGACTGAATTCTTGTCAATAGCCAAAAGAAAGTTTGAGAAAGGTTTATCTTTCTTGGTGTTGCTTGCTTCAAATACAATATACCTGGGTGATAAATATATTTTGAAAATTATTACCTAACTCCCAGATGTTATCTTGCTTCACTCATATATTGGATTAGTTTTTATAACGTTGATATGTTTACATGATACAGAAAGAAATGTACCCCTACAAGTTGGGGGTGTTCATGAGCTTTGTTAGTATTGTTTGGGGTAATTAGCAACTCAAAACATTGAACAAAACAATTGCTGGATTAATACAAACCTTCACTCCAGCATAAATGTGGACTTAATTCAGAGCACTCTAGGAGAATTTGAAGGGCATAAATTATTTTAAATGCTTTTTATTAATACAAAACAAGACTTTTTAAGTATATTGTGTAATAGTTTGGAATGAAGCTTTTCCAGAAGACTTGCAGTTCTGTCTTAGCAAATAGTTAGGTCCTGATTGCTGCCTCCTAGTGTGTGCCTACATTTTTTCAAATCATAACTAATTCTTTTTATTATTAATATCCTTACGTTCTGATGTTGTGTTAGGAGCATATGAGGAATTGCTGTAGTATATAACATTTTGATTTAAAAAAAATTAAAACATTCAAAACCCTCTAAGCATTAGGAACATGGGGTGTTATGTTTTAAGAAGTTAAAAATGGAGATTTTGGTAACTACTTAGGGCAATTTTTTTTCCTCCTGAACACGTTTATTTAAAGTGCTCTTAATGTTTGTACAAAAATGAATGATAGAAGAACTGTTTTTAAAATAATATAATTTATGAATTAACAGAAAGGTTTTAAGAACTTTTGAATTTGCAATTATGTGGAGAGGCACAGAATATGCTTATTTTTTATTTTACATGTTTTTTTGTACTGTTTTGTTTACTTATAGCCATGGTTAATACTCTGCTGTATGCAGGTGTGTGTCAGTCTAGTACTGACTAATTTGAGTCCTTGTTTCAGTTGATAGTAAATGTATTTTAGAAAGGTTTTGTAGACTGTCATGTCATATGTCATCTTGCAATTGTTTCAGGGAACAAATGAATACTTTTGCTTTCCTTCATCCTTCAGAGCAGGGCTGAGAATTTGTGGAGGAGTTTCATCTTGCAATCTTATTTTGCACAATATTTTTAGGTTTACATAAAGCAGTTCAGCAGTCATCTTGTTAACTATTCTCGTACTAAAAATTATTAAATTGAAATTGCTGTTTGTGAGTTTGTAGCTAGAATAATTTCTTTTGGATACTTTCGGGGTTTCGTATGGCAAGTTGGAAATGGTATGGTAAGATTAAGAGATTGAAGAGAATTTGGAATGATCCAAATGCTTGACCAGGCAGTAACAACTAGTTAGGTTTTCAGATAAAATGGTATCATCTTAAATCATACCAGAAATCTAAATTGTGAAAGATGTTAATGTGAACAGGAAAAGAGAAAAAGTATAAGTTAGCCTGCAATTTAAACGTTTTATTATGTAAAAAACAGTTTAACATGGTGACATATAAAGATAATATACATGGATGATATCTTACAAATAGTTACATAACATTAGCATATCTTTCTTTGTCACAGCAGCTACCCAAACTATCCTTATACGGGTGGTGTTCCATTTCCAGCAACCACTAGTGTTCAGTACTACCCTCCTCAGCCTCCTGTGACTACTGTTGGTGAGTAGCTTTGAAAGGATTACTCTGAAGTGAAGCTTCCCTCTATAACTGATATGTAAAGAAAGAAAATGGAAAGAGGAATGTATTGTTCTTAATCTGACCTTCCAAAGTATTGATCTTCAATCAAAAAAGTTATTCAAAGGAAGAATAAAATACATTTTATGTTCTTTGCCTTATATTTTATTCAGTCAGAAACTTGATAAATTCCTGGTTTTGTGCAATGCATTGTGTGTGCTCCGAGTATTTTGAAGAATACTGCATGTAACTACCTTTCTCACCCTTTGACTGTAGGTAACTTTTGATTGTGTGTGTTGCTCTGTTCGTGGTCATGGTTTATAACAATGCTTTTGTCCTCATTTAATCATCTACTGGACTCACTTGGTTTGTTCTATACTTTCTTTACTCCAAAAGTCATAGCTATCTAAAGCAGAGGTTTCCAATGCATTTGGAATGAGCTTCATTTTTACTGAGTTTCTTCTCTAGCCTCTTCACTGTTGCTTCTTAATAGTCTCTACTTGTTATTTCCTTCTTCCCTTCAGCAGCAAGGTCTAGGGTGTTAACGTGTATCTTTTCCAGTTTGCTGCTCTCTGGCCCTTTGCTGGCAAAATACACTAGCTTGGTTTCTGCTATGCACCTCACTTTTAGTGTATGTGTAACAGATTGAGAACCAGTGATAAAGGTCATCTAGTTAAGTAGGAAGCTGGTGCAGTAACTTTCTAGTTGGATGATAGTCCTTTTGGAGCAGTTACGTGCTAAGGACGTAGATTTGTTTGTGACCTTTTTCAGAATATCAATCATTTGTAGTCTCTTGCACCATGATGTAAAAGTGCCTCCATAGGTTCTTAATGTGTGAACTCCCAGTTATTTATACACACTCTTCCCTCCAGAACTGTGTGTTTTGAAATTTTCATTCACACACATAGGGACAAAGCAAGTTCACAGCTTGGCAAGGGAAGGTAGATGCTTCTACTTTACTCTTAAAATATTTGAGGAGTTGTTCTGTTGTTACAGAATTTGGAAACAATAGCAAGTTGTATTTCATATTCTTCTTGTGCCTGATCCCATCCTTTGTGTCCAAGTTCTTTCAGCCTTCTGAATTAGAAAAGTCTTCTCCGAAAGTTGTTGGCCATTTCAGTGGTTATTTCCACTCTGAGGTGATGTGTGTCTACCATGCAAAAGATGCTGTCTCACTGAAGTAGCTCAACCAGTACTCAGTGTTGGGGGCCTGTAGTTGGGTCCTTGGGAATTAATGGTCTCCACCGGCCCTTGTGTAGGGAGGTGATAAGAACCTTTCTAGGGAGCATCAGCTTTCTGCAGCATCTTTCTCAAACAGATCCAGTTTTGCTTTTATGTAGTAGAGAGTTAATTTAAAATGCAGATATGTCCTATTTCAGTTCTTTCCCTTGTTTTCATCCCCAGTGAAGATGAACAGAGGTGGAATATCTGCCAGATATCATAGAAGGCTCTTCAAGTCCTGAGGTAGATCATCTAATGCCATGTTGTAATGTCAGATTTTGTAGTGGCAATTTAACATTAGACTGATTCATTTTATGCAGCTAGGTAAAAGTCATACACCTGTTATACATGGTTTATCTTCTGTGCCAAATGAAATGCAAACATGTTTCTAATAATCCACTGTATTGACAGTACTGTTTGGTTTTTTTATAGTACAGTATTTTTTTTTCTTTACACTGAAAATGTTTATTTCCTATACAGATTGTTTGGCTATGGTGTATTGTGATAGTTTATTTAGGAGCATATCAGGTGCTTTAGAGTTTTGTGTGGGTGGTGGTGGGGTGTTTCCTATAGTGAGCTTAGTTTGAATTAAGTGAAAAAACTCATTCAGAGTAGCTTAAGTTTTTAATAATAGCTGTTTTTTTAAATAGTCCTTCAGGGTTTTTCTTTCTGTTCAGTCATCTGCCATTAATTACCTTTCTGATGCAGTTACTAGTTTGATGATTATGTAAGGTCACTTCTGAAACCAGACTCTCCCTGGTAAAGGTTAAGGGTTTCAGTGCTCTGTGGATTTAATGGCTATGTGCCATAAAATCTTCCCCAAGCTGGGCTAATTATGGAAGTAACAGAAAATGCTAAGGGTTCATGCTCTTTAAGAAGATACATAAAATCTGATTGAGCTATATTAAAATGATCCTTTATATGTTCGAAGACCTCTTTCCTATCTGTTGGCATTTCTGTGTGAACTTCCATTGTGTTAGTTGTATTGTGATTTTATTTTTTTTCTCTGTCCTAGTTTACTGTTACAGTGAGCCTTGTATAAAATCTCCCAGAGTGAGGGCTATTGGCGGGGGGGGGAGTAGAACTGATGACTGTTCTGACTTTGTGTTAGAGAATAATTCATTATGTAAAGTGAAGAGCAACTGAAATCATGCTGATGCTATTCTTGAAGTGAAATCGGACCTTTTTGTTTTGATTTGGAACATGTATATTTACAATTGTCTGCCTTAAACAGGAAGTCCTAAACAGTGAATAAACTCTTTGTCCCAGATAGTTTGACTGACTTGGTTTAAGTTTTACTTCTCAGTGTACAAAGTACTGTTCTTTTCTGCTTTTCATAAGAAGCAGCAATGATGAATTCCTGCGTTTGTGTGCATGGTGCCATCTGACAGCTTCTGTTGCTGATTCTAATAGATAGTTAACAAAATATTGAAAATTACCTTGTTGACTGGCAACAGAGTGAATTGCTTAAGCCAGAACTGTAAATCACATCAAGTGTTGGGACATTTAGGTTTTCATAAGGCTATCTTTGCACCAGTTGATTAATAATTCAGTTTCTTTTTTCCAATAGTAATTAGCTTATTTTTAAAAAAATACACACATTCTGGTGCAATTTGTATTTAAGTAAAGTGCTTACATAACAAAATCTAATGTTTTCTTAATTTTAGAAGAATTTGGTGTATTGGTAAGCATGATGTGCATCTCCCCATAGTTCCTCTCATGTTATTGCATAGCTTTATTTTTCCACATGCCTGGCTTAGTTAGTGTAGGTTTTGTGGACAGGAATAGAGAAAAAAGCATAGGGAAGAGATATGAATTTATGCAATCTTGTTCTGTTAGCAGCAGAAGTCCAAAAAATCCTCTGGATGTTTTAAGGATTCTGAGGTGTGCAGTCCTGTCAACAACAGTTTGCATTTGTTAGTGTAACAATACCAACAGATGCTCCAAATAGAATTTTATTCTTTTTTTTTTAATAATGATGGTCTAACAGAAAATTGTTAATTTTTCCATTCAGATGCTTGTTTCTAAAGGCAGAGTTTAGATTTTTAAACTGTGTTCTGGATTGTTGCTGGTTATCAGGAAGATACCCAGCCTAACCCAAGAACGCTGTAATGTCAAAATTTCACTAAACAGCCCACCCTTGTCCTGAATAAATGTAGTAAAATTATTGTAATCTTATTTGTAGCTAATAGTAATTTAGTTATTGAGAACTATCAACAACATATTAAAAAATACATTTATCACTGTTCATCTTAGTGTAATTTACTCTAAAAATACCAATGTTTGAACTACTGTGTTTAAAATGGCAAAATTAATGTGCGGTTTGAGTTGCTTGTTCGCTTTTGCTTCTTCTGAGGGCCTGTGATTATTAAGAAAGGTAAAGAGGTTGATTGGATTTCAGCTGACTTGAGACACTTTCCTGAACCTTTGGGGAGGAAAAACAAAAGATCTGCTAATGGTTTTGTCTTTGGCTATGAAAGATTCACAGGAGACTTGATGAATATTTTTTTTACTTTGTAATTTTTTGAGATGTAGGGTACTGAGAAAGATGATGTACATAATGCCGTGACAACTTCAGGGTTTTGATAACTGTCTCTGGATAAAAAGATATACTGGTAAAATTTCTTTTTGCAAATTTTCTTTCCAGTTACAGAACTTCAAATCTCTCTACATTTCACCCATAAAAGTTGGAAAGTTTAGGCACTTGCTTTATTAGTAGTTGTTACAAGCTAATTGAAATTTCACTGATCTAAAAGGTATGAGGCACAAGCATGGATAAACTGTGACACTAGTTATTCTCATAGAAGAATGACTGAAGTGGCTTGTGATAAATACGGATACAGTTCTGTAACCAGTAGCCACTTCACATTTTCTAGAGCAATCTGAGTTTCCTGGTCTGCAGATACACAGCACTTCCTGTAACAGACATAAAGGATTTACCTTTCTATTGAAAAAGGTGTTAGTGACAGACTTGAAATTAGGTAATCTCATTGAAAGGCTGATTTTCAAAAGCAATGCTGATATTCAGGCTTAAATGTGAAAGCTTCTAGTGCTTCAGAGGGAGAGGGACTGATGAAATATATTAGAGAATTTTTTTTCTTCTATTGTATTTTCTAGTATTGCTGCATGGAAATGTGATAAGCTGAAATTACAAGTTGTACTTAGCAATCAAAGCAATCAAAAAAGGTAGTAACCTCTGTTGTTTTAACTCAGTTACAGCCGCTGTTGCTGTTTAATTGTGACATCAATCATTTATAGAAGCTAGTTATATAATACTAGAACAATATTGGTCAGTAGTTTGTTTGATTACTACTAAAATCACTACCCAGAGTTTTTGAGCACGATGGACCAAGTGAAACTGGCAAATCAGTATACCTGCAATCAAATTGTATGTCATCATCTTTGTCTTACACTTACCCAAAATAGCTATGCTCGCTTTTGTTAGAATCAAATTGTATAACTAATTCCACAGACTCTCTGTATGCTTGATTAATACTCTTTATTCGGCTAACATCAAAGAAGTATTTTATCCAGAGAGAATTTTTACAGCTTCTTCATGGGTGCCACTACCTAATTTTTTAAACAATGTTCCCCCCTATCCCACTCCAATTACAGTACCATGCTGCAGAAGTTTAAAAAAACAGATGGTAGGCCCAGTATAACACTGAACATGTACCTAAAAGACTGCCATCTGATCTTAGTCTGCTAGAACATATCTATAAACCATATGCTAATACGATTGATTAGTATTTCTCTCTCAGCTTTATAATCTTTCAATAAATGTTGCTTGTTAAAGTAAGATTACCTCAATAACAAATGTTCTATATTAATGCTGATTGTTTACTGCCCTCCCATACATGCCCTAGGATGGCTGAATGACTGGAAAGACTAGATCATGCTGTAGCTTTTTAATCACTTGATACTGTCCAGTAATTTGTCACTTAAACAGACCCTGCTATTTGATCTTCATAAATATAAAAGGGCAGCAGTTAAGATCTTTTTCATTGAAATTATTTTTGTTAGCTTAGTGTTCAACTATTTTTATTAATCTTAAAAAAAAAAAAGGAAAAAAAAAAAGAAAATCCCAAAACCAGTAATTGGCAAGCTTCAAGAAAGAGTACCTATAGGCAAATACACTGTGTCAAGCCAGCCATTACATTAATTGTGGTTGAATGCATGTATCCATTAATTCCTGTAGAGTTTACCAGAAATTTATTCTTCTTTAAAAGGACTTAGACTAACAACAATTGTAGACTTCAGGGGAAATAGCCAGCCCATTTTTAAAGGAAGATTGTGGATATGAGAATAATAAAGTGAATGAATGGATGCATACTCTTAAATTTACTTGTGTACATCTTAATGTGTTTAATCTCACTGTGGTCTCTTCACTGCTTCTGAAAATTATTATGGAAACCAGTTTATTTTACTGTCTCGTATTGCTAAAGTACATACAGCAAGTTAGCCACTTCTTTCAGACTGGCTTTAAGTGCAGAACAGAGTTAATTTTATGCTTATGAATTTTCTTGTGCAGGACCCAGTAGAGATGGAACTATCAGCGAGGATACCATTCGAGCTTCCCTTATTTCAGCAGTCAGTGATAAACTGAGATGGCGGATGAAAGAAGAAATGGATCGTGCACAAGCTGAACTCAATGCCTTGAAACGGACAGAAGAGGACCTGAAGAAAGGACACCAGAAACTGGAAGAGATGGTAACTCGTCTGGATCAAGAAGTGGTAAGTTGAGATGAAACACTGCTCTGTATCTGAGTCCTAGTAGTGAACAGAAGCAAGTAATTAATTCATTATTAAGCATGATAGAAATATCAATCCTTCCAGTGTGTTGCTTTTTAAATATATATTCTCTTTCACAATTGAGGTGCATGTGTTCAGACTGAAGCAAGTCAGAAATAGCAGTGACCGTAAGATGCATTGTCCTGCATGTATCTTACAAATGTCACCGTTCAGTAGTAGAGGAACAGTATTCTTTTTCCCCATCTCCCTGTGAAAGTTGTCAGTGGTGTGAGATTATTTCATAATTGTGTCTCAGTTTCTGGATAATTATGTGTAACAGCAGCACTGGAGAACATTTTCGTGTCTTAGTGCAGAGATGCTAATTTTAGTCACAGCCTTCTTGTATAACCTGCAGACTTTCCCTTTCCCAGACAAGAGTCTCTCCTACTCAGTATGCTCAGAAATTCCTGCAGTTTTTCATTAAGCCCTGACATCATCTGCTTAGTCCATCTGCTCCTTGCATTACTGCTTGGGAGTAAGGTTTGGGGATTGATGAGCAGTTTCTGAAATGAGCTCAGTGCTCAGATATGGTTTAAAAAAATAATTAGAAATTATTAATCAGGACTAGAGAACAGGAGATACCATTATGTCACCATATAAATCTATGATGTGCCCACTTAAAACGTTGTGTTTAATTCTAGTCTTTCATATCTTGGAAGGAAAGGACATAATAGAACTGCAGATGTTTGATGCAAAAGCAAGAAGGATGACCCAGCATATCAGACAGCTTCTGTATGAAACATGACTAAGTAAGCTAGAACTTCAGTCTGGAAAAAAGACAGTGGGACCAGAGCGAGTGTAATATAATAGTCTGTACGGCTTTGAGTAATGTGAGGAAAACCACAGTGGTGTACAGTCTATTCCAGTGTGTTAGCTGTGGGGCATCAAAAATATCAGGAGGCAAATTCAAAAGTAGCAAAAGGAGGTACATCTCGTACAGATGTAGTTAAATTAGTTACCATTAGTGGGTAAAGCCAGCATATTTTGTTTCCTGTCAATACAGTTACGTGTTTGTTTGATCCACGCTCAGCAAACTTACACAGGAACTTACTCCAAAAGACACATTTCCAAAGAAAATAATTATTTTGGCTTTGCTTTTATTATCTTTAGCTAATTTAAAGGGTTATTTTTCCTTACATGGCACCT
This sequence comes from Haliaeetus leucocephalus, assembly GCF_000737465.1. NCBI lineage: Eukaryota > Metazoa > Chordata > Aves > Accipitriformes > Accipitridae > Haliaeetus > Haliaeetus leucocephalus. The sequence continues at coordinate 14,203,102 of NW_010972609.1, read as the reverse complement.
TCAAAATACTTAGACTGTTAGCATGCCTTCCCTACAATTACAAATTGGTAATGGATTGACATTATCTAAAACAGCCTTTACTTTTTTAAAATGAAAGAGTCCGAAATCTATAGATTGGTAGCTCTTTCTTTTGTGAAAATTATAATAGAGATGAGTAGAGAAGTAAAAAATCAACTTGCATGTCTAAAAATCTTTCATCTTGACAGTTGTATCACAAGAAGACATTCAGCTCTTGAGACCTAAGAAATAAATATCTTAATTGTTTTTAGGCTGAAGTTGACAAGAACATTGAACTTCTCAAGAAGAAGGATGAGGAGCTCAGTTCTGCCTTAGAGAAAATGGAAAGTCAGTCAGAAAATAACGACATAGATGAAGTTATTATTCCTACAGCACCACTTTACAAGCAGATCCTGAACTTATATGCAGAGGAAAATGCAATTGAAGACACCATCTTCTATCTTGGGGAAGCATTGAGACGCGGAGTGATAGATCTAGATGTCTTTTTAAAGGTAGGTTTCTTGGGATGTTTTTAAGATGTGCATTTTAAATAAGTTTAATACTTCAAACTCTTTTGTTCAGCTTATTAATGTTAGTGATTTCTGCACTGAAGAGGATCCTGTAAGAACATGAATACTTACATATTGAAACATAAATTTTAAAAGAGGAATTTCAGAATTAAGATAAAAGACCAATTTTAAAAGCATTGTAGATAGGAAGTAATTTATCATTAGGGTGCAACAATGTCAGCATAAGCTTTCCATTGGGCTTGCATCCTAATTCTGGAGAAACTAACTTTAAGGGTGATGGGAATGTTCAGACAGCTTTTCACTTGCAGTCTATGGATGCCTGTGCTGAGGCAGCCAGTGGAGTGTTAGAATTGTAGAGGGGGGGGAAGGAAAGCCAGCTAGTTTTGTGTCTCTAGCAGAGACTCTCTTAGACAATTTGTTCCCTTTCTTTGCTGTCCTTAATGCTGAAAGTTTTCATGATGTCTGACCTAATAATCTTCCTTTGTTTTGAACTTATGTGCATGTTGATGGCACATGAAGTAAAACCAGATCTGTTGTTATTTCGAAAAGATTAAAAACACTTTTTAACGTGGAATAAAACTACACAAAATGTATATGTCAGAGTAATTAATGTTGCCATTGAATCTGGAAGGATTAGTGTGCAGAAGTGTTAATAGTCTGTAGCGGGGCCACTGGGTAACAAGAGTTACCAGTCCTTCCTTTTTCTAACAATTGAGGTTCACCCCAAGTTACCACTTAAGCTTTGCTTTTATGTACAATGCAGTACTTACAGACATATTATTTCCTCCTTATGTAGCTTGCTAGTTCTGGTTATCTGCTGTTAAAAGAACTGTTCTCTGCCCTATGGGAAATGCATTCATCTGACTTCACCTTGGAGTACATATTACTACTTTTCTCTTTGATAAGAATATGTGCAGAGTTAATAATTAAAATCACAAAAAATATACTATAGTGATTACATTTGGCAGCTATCTGCAGGTCATTTTAAGCCAAGAAAATGCCATTTAGTAGACTAATGCATTTCATGTTTACAAAAAACTAACATCCCGTTTGGGTCATGGAATATGTCATGCTTTGAAAATTTGAATTGCAATATAATTAAGATCATATCAAAACTTTCCCAATAGCCAGCTGTTCTTCTTTTCTTTCTGCAGCATGTACGTCTTCTGTCTCGCAAGCAGTTCCAGCTGAGGGCATTAATGCAGAAAGCAAGGAAGACTGCTGGACTCAGTGATCTCTACTAAATTCTCAGACTTTAACTGGGAAGTTAGATTTCCTTATGAAGCAGCCCTTCTCTTAATATTTCTCTTAATCAGTAGGTGCCCAGAATAAGTTATTACATCATTCAAGTGTAAGATATTTTGAATCAATAATATATTTTCTTTTTGGTAAAGACTAGCTTTTATTAATGCACTTTCTATCTCCTGTAATCTTTGTGCTGGTGGACTTACGCTGAATAAAACTTGTTGCATACTTTCTTCCTCTACAGAACTGTGTATGATGTGCTTGCTTTACAAACAGGCCTGGCTTATGCAGTGTCAGCTTAACCATACTTTCACTTTACTTCTGAGATTTGGAAGACTTTTTAGTGTCCTGAACTGGAAAAATTCATGTTTTGGTGTAACTGACCTTTGTTATGACCAGTAAAGACTGAAAACTCAGAATTTCAAGGCCCTGCTGTTTGACCTAGCTGTTGACATCCAAGGATTGTTTTCTGGAAGTGAGCCTAGCAACTGTTACATTGACTTGCCTGTTCTACTATCAGATCACGGTCATAGTGGAGTATACCTTATGGTGCCTTAAGAAGCCTTGATGTATACTGCATTTTTCCACCAGAAAATGCTAGGCAAAAGACAGTCTGCTACATTTGGTGTTGCACTACCTGCCAGGCAGAAAACACTACACACCAGAATGCCACAGGAAGCATTGGACAGAGCTAGTGATTAAACACTGCACTGTCTGCAAAAGAGGGTATGTTGTACAGAGCATCTCCCAGTTGGGAGTGCTGTAGGGATTCATGGTGCTGCTGTCCTTTTCCATTTGCTTTTGTAGACTGCCTCTGCAAAGCTAGCTTGAAAACCAAAGTTTCTTGGTCTTGGTGCAGTAATCAGTGTGGCTCAAAACTGAGCGTTTGTCTTAAGGCTTTTGATGTTACCATTGGATCTGAGGAGGCTGGAATTCATATTAAAAAGCTGAGTGAGACTTCATGAAACAAAAATTGTAAGTCAGTCAAGTCCTGTGGATCTTCTGAAAGCTTTGAAAATGCCTTCATACCATCTTTCTGTCATTGGCATAAAACATGACAATTCATAGTCACTATTGCTATGTGCTGTCTTTCCAGGTGCCATTTTTGTCATGTGGATAGAAGAGAAAGCAGTACAGTAGCTACAGCTTTTCTTTGATTACTGAAGTTGCTTCATGAGCACTTTCAGCTTATTATGAAATACTTTGTTCTGAGAAGTATCACCAGCTGCAGTCCATATTAAAAATCTACCCTGGACTTAATCTGGTGATCAGTTTCTGTGTTAAGCTACATACTGTGTCCTAATGTTAGAAAAAGCTAAGAATAAGACCTTTCCCTTGTCATTGTAATGAGGTATATTGTTTTAAAATATTAATGACAGAAGATAGTTCTTCCTTATCTAACTTGCTTTGAGGAGTAACTTTGGTCACTGTTTCTATGTGTGGCTGCTATTCCAGAGGAGATGCTTTTCTGTGCTTAGCAGCAAGTTGACTTTTTATGGATATCAAGTACTTGGATGTGGAAAGATTTCTTCCTACATGCATTTTTGTGTGTACAGGTAAGGAAGACACTTCCCTTTGTTGCATTGTTTCTACACTCCAGCAATGGCAGTAGAGCCTGTTTCTCTGCATTAATAGGGGCATCAAGCTTAACTTCTGAGTACTTAAATACTTCTGTTTTTTCATTCCTCCCTTGAGACTGTATACTACATAAATATCTGGGGCCTATAACAGAGTAGCTGCACACATAACCTTATTACACAGGTGAGGTGTGAGTTAGTGTGACTGAAGAAATTATTGTTTGATTTAGATGGGTGCAAGTGGAGCTGCATTTTAGAGAGAAAGCCCTATAAAGAAAAACAAGGAGAAAGGAGTAACAGTTTGTGGTTTATTTGGTGTTGGAGCTGGTACTACAGTTGGACAGTCACTGTCTTGTATACAGAAACCTTAATGTTTTTTTAAACATGCTCAGGAGACAAACTCACACCTAGGCTGATATAGTACACAAAAATAAGGTTCTCTAAAAAAAAAACAAACAACTGTATACACAAAAATTCTAAAGCACTGTTAGGAAAATACATTTGGACCTACCAACAGTGAAATATTTAAGCTATTCAGCCAGCAGAGAAGGTTGGTCAATTGGCTTGACAATCCTTTAACTGCAAGAAAATAGTCTTTGGTTTCACATTTTGTAATAATTAGTTACTTATTGTTCTGAACCAACATTAAACAAGATGAGGAAAAGGCAAAGGGTTTTCTAGGCAGTGCTGCTTTGAGTGCTGGATTTCAGTCACATCACTTCACTGTACAAGACTAAGTTATCTAGCTCTGGCTAAGAACATGGGTGTTTGAACAGGGAAAACCCTAGAATAGTCTCTTAATGCTATCTTCAGGAAACTCATTTGTTCAGATTTGAGCTTTTGTGTGTTCTAGTTGAGATACGTACATTGAAAGATTTGACCTACTTGGAAAGAGCAATGTAAGACAAACCACTAAACCCGTTAAACTGCAAAGAGTGAACTATTTGAGCAGATTTAAAATTGTAGTTCCTTCTGGATCCCCCAAAGTGTATCTGCACTCTTCCTTAATTTGTCCTCTTCTTCAGGTTTTAGGATCATCTTCACTACATCAGTAATGCCACTATTGCCCAGTACACAAGGAACACTTAGGAACACATCTTCTTTTATTCCATGCATGCCCTGAAAAGTAGGTAAGGGGATAGTTAGGCTAGAATTCGTGTATGTCTGTATTTTATAGAATATCCTATTGGGAACACTCAACTAAATTTAGTTGAAGTTAAACTAGAAAGTTATCACTGCTCTTCAGCATTCCCAAGGTTTTTAGTTTTCAGTAGGACAAAAGTTAGCAAAAAGGGGCTGCTTACCTTAACAATTGTAGAGATCGGGTGCACTCTCCTCAAATTCTTCATAATAGTTTCAGCTAGATCTGCCACGGAAAGGCCAATAGCCCATGATGTGTACCCCTTCAGTTTGATGACCTCATAGGCACTGCAGAGACAAAGTTACTCATTAAAAAAACGAAGTATCAACTGAAATATTTAAAGTTTGTAAGAAGGGCTTTTGGAGGTGCCTTCATCAATTTGGAGACATCAGAAGCTTGACTGATTTGCTGACAGGACTGAAATGAACTCAGCAGTGAAGAATTCTATTTCCATTTTACACTACTCCCCACAGTCATACTGGAAAGTTGGAAGTTAAAGCACTTTCGTAATTTAAAGTTCACTAACCATGAAAAACTAACTCTGCCAAATCTACATTATTCCTTAAAATATTATTTGAAGTTCTATGATGTCTGCATCTTGACATTTGTTTTGGGCTATGGTATTATGAAACCAGGTACTGCAGTTCAGAGGCACTACAGCTCTTGCAGGAAGAAAAAAAAAAGTAAAAAATCAGTATTTACCTGTCCACCACCTGCTTATGGACATCCTTCCAGTGTTCCTTGTCTGCATCAGTTCCCAAGTCTGGATGAAGAGCCTTCAGGGAGACGCCAGCAACATTCACTCCACTCCAGACAGGTACTGAGAGTTGCACATAGATTAATTATCTCACAAGAAAACTTAGTTTTGTCCTCCTCAAATTAACAGTTAACAGAAGATATAGTTGGATTAATCTGCAACACACATGTCACTATGATTTAGATAGGACTTTAAATATAGTATGACCTATGAGACCAATCTAAATTGCAGGCCGAGAACCTAGGAGCATAGGAACATCTTTCTTTATACAGGATGTCGCAACATTTGACTATACCTTTACTAAAGCAAAACACTGAGACAACATGAACTAAGATGACAGTAACTCTGTATTTTGCAAAGGTAGCTCAAAATAAGAATTTACTCCAAATCAGTCCTCCTGAGTGTCAGGAAGCAGACAGTACTGCTCTGGTGCTGCTAGAGAAAGTACAGGTTAAGTAAGGAGAAAGTTGCTTTCTCCTGTCCTCTAGACTTCCCTCTGCACTTCAATTTCTATATATAGATCTTGAAGTAATCAAGAGATGCCAGTAAAGACAACTGAGTGACTACCAGTAGGTATAGTGCAGATTTTTGGGAGTCCCTTGCAGAGAACTTAACCCTCTTGCTGCTTCAGTTTGGTTTTTTTTGGAGAGTTATGGAAACAACTTAGCCGAGAAATTTTTAGCCTCCTCAGGTTACAGTAATGACCTTTTCCAAGCAGAGTAACTCAGGTCAAATATAGATCATCTAAGGTTTCTCTGTGCAGCAGACGACTTAAAGGAGGACTTGCACTCTTAAGGTGCTTGCAGTGCAAAGGTTTTTGAGCAAGGTTTTGCTATAGCTTTTGGAGATTTTTCTTGCAAACAAACTATCAGAAAAAGTTCTGTGTAACAGCCAGCTAGATTTCACCCTTACCACTGGAATCTCCATGCTCTCCAACAATCCATCCATGGCAGCTCAGAGGGTGGATGCCCAGTCTTTCTCCCATGAGGTGGCGGAAACGGGCAGAGTCCAGATTGCAGCCACTACCAATAACGCGGTGTTTAGGAAAACCACTGATCTTCCAGGCCACATAGGTCAAAATATCCACTGTAAGTAGAACAGGGAGGATAACAAGTGCCACTTGTGAGCAGTTTGATAACTACAATAGTATCTTCCGTTCATCTGTAAGGATTTTATCTGCACACTAGTTATGTGGAATAGAGAATAAAGTAATGCCCATCACCAGGCCCTGCAGTGGACTAACAAAATGACTGTTTTAAAGGCAGAACTGAGAGGCTGTTTCTGCTACGCATGCAATTATCAGTGCCCCTTCCTGTGTCCTATGCTAAAGATTACTTAAAAGGCAACTGAATACCCAAGTTGGAGGCAATTTGGTTTATTTCTCAGAGGACCAGCTTGCTGAGTGTGAAAAGGGAAGATGACACTTCTTGCTATGTGGTTGTGTGGCGTGTTTTCTAAAAGCCTATGCTTGGTCATATTAGTACACTAATGCCACCTTACTGAAGAAAACACTGTTCTCTAAGCCAAATCCTCTTGTTAAGGCAACACAAGACAAACCTGGGTTTGAGACAATAAGCAGCTTGCAGTCAGGACTGTATTTAACAACATTGGGAATGATGAATTTGAAGATATTCACGTTGCGCTGGACCAAGTTAAGGCGGCTCTCTCCTTCTTGCTGACGGGCACCAGCAGTGACAATGACCAGCTTTGAGTGTGCAGTGACACTGTAATCTGCAAACAAAAAGCTGTGTCAAATATGACCTCTTTTTACACGGTTCAGGAGTTCTCAGTTCCTTTCAGTATTGATATCTATAATTCTCAAGTTGGAGGGTGCTGAAATTCTCCTGGTAATTGTTACCCTAGACTTTGCTTCTTTAGAAAGTTAAGGTTTTTTTTTTAAGACTGTGGTTCATTGCCACAAGTGGCAATCTTGAGGGCATGTCAGAATTTTAACATCTAGAATTGGGCAATGGTATTACATACTTCTCAGGCACAGATGGGTATGGGGTAGCTGTCGGTATGGCATCCAGTGCCAGTGCTCTGTAGAAAAGGAAGAAAGCTCTGCCTTCATAACCTACTATCTGTGGCCACTGGAGCTGCACATTAACTAAGGTATGAGATGACTAGCATTTGCCCTAGCCAGGTTGCCACTAAACATAAAGCTGTCAGATATTTATAGCCAAGAAGCAGTAACACATTCCAGGCTAACTGGCTGTGAAATGAAATTCTCAAAGGTGCAGGAGTACTTGAGAAATTCTTCTTTCTATACTAACCGATGAACTCTGGAACAGAGGATTCCTAGTTGGACTGGCCTTAACAAGGTATATGAAACAATGTCAGCTGAGCAGAAGGGAAGTGAGCTTTCCTCCTAACAATTAGGACGACAGGCTAAGTGCTAGACTTGGATGACCAGTTTGAGATCTGAAGTGGCTATCTCCATTTGGAAACAACAAGCACATTAGAGCCAACTACTTGCCTTTGCCAGAGACGATCTTTGGTGTTCTAAGGAAGAGGCTGCCATGCTGGAGATCTAGCATCTCTCCTCTGAGCTTGTCTTCCACAACATCAACAAGGGCAAGTTCATCAGCTAAGTCCTACAAGAGACCAAGATTAAATAGTAAGTTTATTGCCTCTTTGCTCAAAGTATCCGATTTGTGAAGTTACAAGTGTTTTTAAAGCAGTGATCTATTTAAGCAATTTTGCTTATCTGTATCACTTTACTTGTTCCCAAGCAGAGTACTTAAATTAAGTCTTCGTGATATCTACTTTGAGTTTTGTACTTTTCATATCCACGTTCTGTGTGGAATAGTTGTACAATTTAGCATAACAATGATAAAGAATAATTTAATAACTGTTCATAAACAACCTATTTTACAGTTACAAAAAGCAAGCCTTTTTGTAAACACAGCATTTTCAATATAATAATGCAATGCAGAGGACAAGTCATTCAGAGTGTCTAGGACCACTTTTTCCAGTCCACACTGCAAAGAAGTATTCCACCACACTCTCTGCTTCAGACAAAGTGATGCCTCAGTTCTGAGAAGGGATTCTGGAAGTCATTCAAAGGTAAATGCAGCTCTCAGGTCAAAATGATACACAGAGCATGTTCTGTCTGATACTGGGATAAACTTGGTTTACAAGAACTACAGCTATTTATTCTCTTGCTTGAAGACTGCTGCTTCACTTCAGGCCCGAATAAAAGAATGGAAAACCAAAAGTTCATCTTGTGTCCTAGCTCAATTAGTCTAATAAGGGAGATTATTTTTTGTCCCTCTTTTAGGCCTCAAGTAGTCACAACTGTGCTGCTTCATCCCAAGCGTGACACTTACCTTCATCAGGATGCTGATAGCACAGGCCATTCCAACTGCACCCACACCAACCACACTGATCTTATTGTGGGCATGACTCTGCTCCTGTTTGTGAACATTGTGGATGAGCTGATCCTTGACAGACATGGTGCACTGCTGCAAGGAAAGCAACAGATTATTTCTCCAGGCTTTGGAGCTTTTACTAACACCAGAATATTTGTATCAAGCAAGACTGACTTTATTCCAGGACAATAAGAAAAGGGATCTAAATCACATGCCTAAAACATCTGGCAGTACTGCCTGTATGCAGCAAAATAATTAAAAAAAACGAATTATCGATGACAATGCACTGTTTAAGCTTGCTATAGCTTTCCCTCAAATACAGCCTGAGAACCGTTGATTATATAGCTGGGTGGCACTCCAGCAGCATTAGTAGAATGTTCTAAATGACCATCCATATTAGATTTAGGTAAAGGACGCCATTTTAGTACTTCTAAGCACAGCATGATCTGGCAATCTCCATTCTACTGCCCTGAAAAACTGGTACTCCATGCCCTGAAGCCTTTCCAGAGCTGAAGTTGTACAACACTTAGGGAAGCCCTTCTTAAGCACAGTGTGTGATCCTCAAAGTCGACTTTATGGATTTGTTTTAAAGTGAAACTGCATAGTTTTGAATTAAGATGTCTAGAGTCTGGTGTTACCACCTCTCCTGCCCTCACTTTTTTTAGCTACTAGCTACACGGCAGCCTGGTTATATGGCTTCTGATCTGACAGCCACAGGTGTACTGAAATGCCACGATGATGATGGAGTATGGTGCTTTCACCCCAGTGTCCCTGCAGAAGCCAACGCCATGCTTTCCCAGGTGGTGCTGCACACTTCTGCCTTGCCTGAAGAGCCCGAGGCAGGGGCAGCCTTGCAGGTGGATGCAAGTATAGACACAACATGATTTTAAAGTTAGTGCTAAACAGGCCGCAACTGGTTCAGAGCAGGAAAGGCCAGGCAGCGTTGGCAGAGCACATAAGGGCTGCGAGGTTGGGAGGGGAGGAGGGACAGGAAGCCAGCAGCACCCATATTTAGAAAAAGTTAACCAAGATATGTCAGTCTTCACTCGCAGTAGTCTCCTAAGTGTGGCCCAGTATAGTGCACGCTCTTTCCATGTGCCAAGTTCTCCCTTTGCACTATAAGCGCTTCAATGCGCTGGGCTGGTGAGGGGCACCCACTCCAGCATTTCTCAGTCACCCTCAAAATTTTTGTTTTCAGAGTGCTATTCCCCAGGTTAGGGGGAAGCCAGCAGCCGGGGAGGTATATTAAATGCTCTCTTTCCAAACGCAGCCCTGAGCCCATCCTCACAGCCCTTTGCAGGGTCACCCCCAGCACCCTTCCCAACAGGCAGCTCCCTGGGGCCACCTCAATTCACACAGGCTTCAAGTCGGCGGGGGGGAGGGAGGAAGCACGCAGGAGTCTCAAGGAGGATGAAGGGGGGTTGTGAGGAAATCACGCCGGTTGCACACGGCGGCCGAGCAGGGCGCGGTGCCTCTCCACACCGCGCCCAACGCGGCGGCGGGCTCAAGTCCAGCGCCCGGCAGCTCCTCGACCCAGGCGGGGGGGACTCGGCCGAGCGGGCGGCGCCGAGCGGACGGTAGTGCGCTAGACCCGGGGCCGGTGGCCAGCGACGCCCCCCCCTCCTCCCTCCCTCCTTCCCCCAACCCGCGAAGGCACCTACCGAGCGTCCTCAAGCAAGCGCGGCGACGGCTGTAACGGCGGGGAGGGGAGGCGGCCTCCGCCTTAAGTAGGGGCCGGGCGGCTGACGTGAGGCGGGCGGGTCGCCACGGTGGAGGACGTGCCCGCCGACACGTCGGGGTGGAGAGGAGGGGGAAGTTGTACCGGGCCGGTGCGGGAGGAGGGAAAGTGGGGGGGGGGGGGCGGGGGAGGG
>NW_010972609.1:14145390-14192603 GCF_000737465.1 Haliaeetus leucocephalus | reverse complement strand
ACGGCCGTTCTGGAACGCTCGGCCCGTAACGGTCGGCAGCGTGAGGGAAGCTGAGGCGGGCGAAGAGGAGCTCAGCGCCGGCCCCGCAGCCCTTCTGGGGGCTGTTGAGCGGGCTCGTCTCAAGCCTGAGGCGGAGGAGGGTGGTGAAGCGGAGTCCTGGCAGGGGGAGAGTCGTGTCGTCGGGGAAAATTTCCCTCATTTTGTTAATAACCGGGATGGGTGAAGGGGTAAGGAAGATGCCCAGTGCATGCACAGCTGGCAAACGGTGCCGGCGCTGGAGAGTAGAGGGGAGCTGAAGCTGTTCCTGCCCTCGTTTGCAGGCCGCACCGTCGCCGCCCGGGCAGTGCCCCCCCCGCCGCGGCCAGCCCCGCCGCTCGCAGCCAGCGCCGTGCTCCTCCTCATCACCGGCACAAGGCGTTCGGGTTTAGGGCCGTAGTTCCAGATGGAGCCTCTTGCCTGGTGGCTAGAAACCCGCTTCTAATTTCCATCTAAATCTATAGGTATTTGGGGTTTTTTTGTTACAGACATCCTTCTCTGTCGTTTACTTCCCCTTTCCGTGTACTTACATACCCAGTTCCCACTCATCTGTTGTTTTGTTAGGTTACATAAGCTAAACCTTTTCTGTCTTGCGTGTTGCAAGCTGTGCTCTGGTCATTGGGACGTCCTTTCTGCAGGACTCTTTCAGTTTGAATGCTTTTCTCTTGAGAGAGGCTGCCTTATGGAGCATTTTAGACATCACTCAGCAATGCCTCAAACTGGAACACTGATGTTTTCCTGTCCTTACTGGAAATACCATGATGGGACTCACACTTGTCTTTTTCACAGTCACGCCATGCTGTCAGCTCCCTATCACCCTGTGGTTGGTTAGTAAAGCCAAGTCCTTCTCCTCTTTGCTTATTTCTTGTTAGGATACCAACAAAGAGCAAAATATATCTTTATTATTTCCTGGATGCCTGAAGTTTCAATTTTATACTACACTACAGGGTTGTCCCACAAAACTGGCTTTTAGTAAACCCATGCTACCTTTTATCCCTTTATTCATTGAATTTCATGTTTGTAGTTAAACTTGCCTTAGCAAGTTTTCCAGAAGAACTGCACGGACATCAAAAGCACAGGCCCAAACGTCTTCCACCATGGCTCACTTTAAATACTTGCCGTACTCTGGTCCTGTGGCAATGCCTCCAAGTCAGTAAATTTACTTAAAATCTTTGCACCTGGATTTGTGGTTTACTGTACCTCGGGATTCTGGGACTCAGAATGTCTGGTTCCTCCAGTAGACTCTCTTGAGTTTTGCTTGCCAGCTGGCTGTGTTCTTTTACTATCTTGTATCCATTTCTCCCTTCTACCCCTCTTCTTAGGCATCCTGTCTTTACCCCATGGATTAACATGTTCATCCTTAATGAAAATCACGGAAGCATTAATTTAATCTTGTGTGAGTAGCTGGGTTACCTTTATTTTCCCGTTCTTGTTTTACAGTGATCCTTTTTTCTTCTTCTTTTTTTTTTATTATTATTTCTTGTAGCTATAGTACCTTTGTGATGTTTGTCTTAGTTTCCTTTTGGGATTCAGACTCTGGCTGATTTTTGGCAATATCTATTTGCAGCTCTTAGAATGTACTTGACTTCCTTTTTGAGGTGCTTATCTTGCTATGGCAGAAGGTCTTCCTTACTGATCAACCCCTTTGTCTTCCTCTACCCATACCAGCCTTTCCATCTCTGTTTTGTCTGGGGTGCTTTTTCTGTCTTCTAAAGTCACTTTATATAGTTTACCTCTTTAGTCACTAGAGTCAGCCAAGGTACAAATGAGGAGGTTGTCATGGAGGTCCTGATCTCTCCACAACCTCATCCCACTCACAGTGCATGCAAGCATAAAACATGGCCTTTGGTCACGCTAGACCAGAGCAGATGGTGTGAAGATGGGTATATCTCGTCACACCCAAGGCTTGTACTCATCTGCTAAACTCTGCTTTACAGCTGAAGGAATTTTCTACTGCTGTTCAAGGCACGCTAATGCCTTGTCACAGACCATCCCAGTGACAATTCCCTTCTGCTGTAGTGATCTGACAGGAACACTAGCCCAAAGCCTCATCATTTCTTTGACAGTCCATTAGCAAAACAAAAGAAACAAAAAACACAGGTGAGAAACATCTGAAAATGCTTGAAACATAGAATAAGGGGATTTGCATGAAACAAGCCAGAAAAATACAAAATTTTGGTTCTTATTATAAAGACCTGCACTTCTACCTAAGGAGGTTAAATATAATGACCTATCTGTTGCAAAACTAGATGTGCTTTGTTCCTTGCTGCTGCTTGAGGAATGAGTGATGCTTGTGAGATGTGTCATGTCAGAGGAGACTGGTTGCTAAGGAAGGGAAAGTGCGGGTAGATGCTGAGTAGGCCTAATGCTGCATGAATGCAGAATAAAAGGAAACCATATAATGTAGTTCTGTCCTTCTGCATTATGCTGGGTTCGCTGAGCATCTTGTTCTACCAGAAGTCTCAAGGATGGATTAGGAAGTTTAGTTCTGCATCCCAGGAATTTACAGTGGCTTTATATGAATGGGACTAAACATCTCATCCAGAGTTTGGGTTCCAGACATCTGGCAAGACAGAACATGAACATTTGACAGGAATGAAGAAGAAATATTTTCTCCCTATAAAAAATTTTACTTCTGAAGAGTTTATATGTAAGATAAGAGGCTTCTAAGACAAGACTGGCTGGACAGGTTAATGTGCATTTTAAAAATATGTAACTAATGTAGACCAAGTGGTATTTTACTACTGTCACGGTGAGACCAAAGCTCCTAAGAGAAGAATGTTGGTATTATAAGATTGTTCTTACCCTGTGGCTCAGACAAAATAAACTTGCTTGTTACTGAGAACAGAACCGAGACCAAATCTCTGTTGTTTGTAACATAAGGCATCAGGTTGTCCTTAGCTGTCTGGTGCCTATTCAGATACCGGAGGTCCTACCTTTAGTAGAGTAGGCCAAAGCAAGCTAACTAGGATGTTTCAAAACCATCCTGGTCCCAACATGTCCTTGATGATGATAAGCAGATCAAGAAGCCTTGTTTTGTTAAAAAATAGCATTAGCTTTTAATATGCCAGTGTTAATTCACCTGGGTTACAAAACTAAGAAGGCTGCGACTGCCAAATTTTTCCTTTTATGTGTCCTTTGTGATCTTAGTAGCAGCAGCAAATGCTCTGGAGGAAAGCAGTCATCTGGCGTGATTGACATTGATTTTCTGCCTCGGAGAGCTTAAATTGGAGAAGGCTCAGATCAACACAAACAGAACGGGGTGAGCAAATTAAGGGCATTTTTCTTGCACTTGGAAAATGGAGGCCAGGTCTGGTTTGATTTCTTTTAAGTGATTGACTTCAATTGTAAGGATGGGGCCAGCTTTCCTCACTTGTGTGCATAAGGAGTTTTATTCTTCCTGTTCTTTTTCTGCTGCTGCCTTTCATCGCAGTAGCAGGAGGTGGTGCTGATAGAGTGATGGGAATGTTTGAAATGTGACAGGGTCTCTCTGGGGAAGCTTGGCCCTTCCTCAGCCTGCTTGCCCTCTTTGCCATACTAGATTTCACAGATTAAATATAAAAAATAAAGCAATAGAAGTTGCTGAATGTGGATATATATTTTTATTCTAGGAGTTACAGGTGGAGCCTTTCCACTGTCCTCAGGTGGCATTTAATCAGGCTTTGGTCAATAACGGAAGGAAATAATGCCGCATTCTTATTAAACAATGTGTTTGTCTTTAAACTATGAGATACCGATTAAACCTTTATCACAAAAATAAAGTCCAGAGACAGTTATACAAGGTGAGTTCAATGTGTGCATCTCACTATTTTCAATAAAACATTTACAAAGTGTTAGTAAATTTCTCTCCATTTTGCTAATATGCAAGAAGTTTTACATGGTGATATTTAATTTCTACACTTGCCATTTGCTCAGGTCCTGGCTCATGACAGACTAAGTCAAATCTGACAGTGCTGCTAGGGTGAATAATGACACCAAACCATGACCTGCACATATTTGCTGTATGAGCTACAGTTCAGCTGGGAGGTTAGCAGTAACCCAAAGCCACCGTTGATGCTGACCAGCCCTGGAAGGGTCAGTGGGATCTCTCTGCTCTACCTGAGATTTGAGGTCTAATTTGGCCCTAAAAATCGTAAGTGTTATTCCCAGCATGATCAGTCCTGCTTTTGCTCTGACATCACCAAGGGCTTTGCTTTCATATAAAGTCAGTGTGTGAGGGAAAGACTTGGCACTAGACATAGCTACATCATGTTCCAGTCCTGTCTTTCCTTTTGATTTATTCTGAGGCCTGAAAAACTTCTTCCAGCTTTAATGGCTTCATTTCTCCTTTGTAAAATGGGGAGGGTCTTTATCTACCAACCTGATGGTGGTACTGTAGGGATTAGTTAATTATGAAACACTTCAGCTTTGTAAAGCAAAATGAAAATGATGGAGGTTCTTTACCTAAATCAGAGAGGCCTGGACCCCAAAATGCAGTAGCTTGGCACCAGAAGTTTGGTATACTCTGCTAATTTGTCAACATCAGAAAAGCTCCCAGAGCCAGAATTCTTGCAATTTCAAAATACTTATCAGGATAAGATACAGGAAGTTGGTTCATACTCTATAAAAATCTGTATTTTGTGTTCTTCAAATTTGGACAGTATAGCCACATCAAACCATTTGAACTGATCTCCTAAGAAAACTGGAAGCTAAAAGATGAGTTTCACCTCGGCTTGCACTAAGAGGTGTCTCTGCACGTAACTGATTAGCCATGGTCATACACCTCCAGGTCCCTCTCTTTGGCTGCTTCCGTGCATGTGTGTTATGGTAAGGACTCTGGTATTACAAAGTTCCAGTGCTTTTGCTGCTTCACACCCTTTTTCTTTGCATTGTCATGGGGGTGGGGCAGGGCTAGCTGATGCAATTCTCATTTCTGGGTATCTATACATATGTTTCTACAACCCATTTTTAAATGTGCACCAGGGTAATATATATGGAGGCCTGTGTAAGTAACTGTCAATTTCTGAAGATCCCAGACTTCCACAATGCCCTTTTGTCAGGTGTATGTTTTTGGTTGCAAACTGTTTTCTAGCTGACATGTTTCAATACGCAGAACTTCCAACTTACACCAATTTTTCTTTTCCCCTTAAAAGGTTGGTTATGTTTGCAAGTACAATGGCAATGGATTATGCATTCAGTATAAAGCTAGATAAAACTGTATTTCTTGCAATAGCTTCCTAAATCAACACTCTAGGTAGCTGGACTAAGTAGAATGCATGATTTTGTCTTGCTTCTCTAGGGAAGTTAATTTACTCATGGAAGCATGAGTCACTGTGCAGGATTTTCCAAGCCAAACCCATTCCCTTGATGCAACTCTGAATACTTACTCATTTACTTAGAAACTGCAGGAAATGGGATGCTCAGATAAATCACATGGTCAGAGAGAGATGGAAAGGCACTCCCGTGGGCAGGGGCTGCTATTCAGTCTTTGCCTAACAAAGCCACAAAGATAATCTCAGCCATTTCAGCACCTGCCTCCTGTTCACTGTCAAGGGGAGTGTAATTGTTAATGCATCCTTGCTGCTGCCTTCTAAACTGGCAGCAGCAGAACTATTACTGTTACCTAACTTTTTCTTGAGTGCCTGGTAGGTTGCGGTAAGTGGAGACTTTCTATAAATTACAGTAAGGAACTGGAGGGATATCAGAAGAGGGCTGCTGACTGCTGCCACTGCTACTTGCCAATTCAAGAGGGCAAGCAGCTTCAGCAGCAAAAGGTCAGAGGCACATCCCTGCACTCCTTCTGGAGCAGAGACCCCCTTGCCCTTATTTTAATATTCATATTAATTCTGCAGCTGTCAGTTTTGATTTCCCCAGGTTCCCTTCTCAGCACATGAAATGCCAACAAGCTGTTTAGCTCTGGATAAAGAGCTAGAGTCCTGCAAAGACATGTTTTTACTGATTCAGGCCGTTTGGGACACAGTACATTTAATGACACAATATTGCCTCCCGTACAGAGGGAGATACTTCTCTAGCATTTCACACCTTACGTATCTGATTGACCCTCTGTGTATTCAAAATGATAGCAGGTTATGTATTCTCTGCCAACCAAAAATCACTGTGGCCAAACTTTTGTTTCTGTGAATCAAAATTCCAAGTTACATTGCTGAAAACTCAGCATCCTATGGTTGAGAAGTTACTGGGCCATACAACCACTCACTGTAGAAAGCTGAGAGTACATCTCAACATTACAGACACACAGACTCGGTGGAAGAACTTCCTGCCCTGCCTGCTGTACAGAAATGGTGCACAAGAAAGATGTGAATTGATCCCTTTATCTCTTTCATCCATTTAGGAGATGGGAGTGTCACAGTTGGGACTCTGCAATAGGAAGCTCACTTTACCAGTGTAAAGTTACAAAGTCGAGGAAGTCCTAGACATTGAAAATAGTTTGGTCTGTGTTTTCATGAAGGACACATTTCAGCATGCAGGATACATCTCTTCAAAGTTTTCACTGAAGAGATCAGTGCTATAAAGCGTAACTTTTACAGCTCCTGACATTTTCTGTAGCTCTTTGTGGGTCCTGGTGAATAAAACCCAGTTCTGTGCCTGGAGTGGAGTAGGAAGGCCAGAGATCAAGAGATAATCACATTCCGGTTTTGCAGTCTCCTTTCAGAGCCTGGATGTCACAAGAGCCTCATAGTCTATCCCACATGGTGGTGTTCTCAGATAATGCCCAGTGAATACGGAAAATGTGTGTGCCTACAGATGACTGTGTAATAAATGATTATCCGTTCTTTGGAGAAGGAAGATGAAGTTTTAACTTGCAGTTCAACAAACAGCAATAGAATGGAAGTAGGCAACCAGCTGCTTTCATTTCGGTCCCTACACTTGGGCCACACCTGAGGCTCTTTAAAAGAGCTGCAGCTGGGCCGGCTCAGCCCTAGGATAGCAGTCCTGAGGGGTGACTTCAGCTTGTGTTACAGAGTTAAGCTCTTCTGTTCTCAGATGGGAAAAGTAACTTGACTGTTTCTTCACAAGGTACTCTTTTAGATCTTTGTTTTTGTGGTGGTTGTTGGCAGCTCTGTGGGTGAACATAGAGCCCTGGGGGGAGTGGGACAGGATACACAACTGTGAAAGGCAGGTACTGTGCTGAGAGGTTACCAGGCAGAGTTTTAAAGTACCGTTTATATCATATGTACTGCCAGCAGAACGTACTGCTGTAGTGGATGTGGAGCTATCCCCGAGGGAAAGCTGTTGCCTTATCTCTTCAAAAGTTCTGCTCCCTGGGCTTTTAAATTTTGTTCTGGTTTATTTTATTTTATAAGCAGAAGGTAGCCAAGGAAAGACACACACCGCTTCCTTAATGACCAAGTTCTCCTAGGTTGTACTGCTATGGATTTACACCATCATCTAGATGTGCTGTAGCTGTATGTTAGTTGGCCACTGTGAGCATTCAGTGGCCTGCACTTTCCCCACACTTGCAGGTTTGTGCTGCTGACCTCACCCTACTCACAGCAAAGCTGTATGTGAGCCCTGAGGTCACATGTATGTTCAAAGTGTGGCTTGGCAGGAGGAGGGAGTTGATTTCTAATCCTTTTCAAGAAATATTTTTTTTTGTGGCCTTAATTTTCTTCCATTCCTTCTTTTTATTTTAAGTGCCCATGTTTCTTAATTGAAACGCAATATGCTGCACCATGATTCAGTACCAAAGGTCTAAACTGTGGCAGTGATTCCAAAGGAAAGTAGTAGATAAAGAGAGGTGCAGTCTGCATTGCTAACATGCAATAGTCTTTTGACTCAGCTTCGTTATGCAGCCATAGTGAAATCATTAATATACTTCAAGCAGGTACCAAGCCGAACATCTCCGTTGGGAGCACAGCTTCACAGCATAGGTATTATACAGACACACAGCAGTTCTCCCCAGCAAAGAGCTCATCAGCTAAAGAGGCAGAACAAAACAGGGAAGTGAAAATGGAAGCAGAGTGAGGCAGAATGATTGCCAAATATGGTGCTTGTCTTGGTATGCTGTGTTTTTCAAGAGTATTACACAAATACTGACCCTTATCTCTGTCAATTAATTCAATTTTCTTATTTACACTCAGATTTTAAATAGAAAATGAAAGGTTGCTGCTTGCCTACGGACTGCCAATGAATCATTTTCACAGTGCTGTGCTAAGTGTGGAGTTTCTGGTTTGTGGACCCTCTGTGCCTGTATTTGGATGAAATTGCACAAATGTTTAGCAAACATTTGCAGGGCATGGCCTTGTTGTTTTGCAAGCTATGGTGAGTCCTGTTTAAGGAGGTGGATATTACCAAAGGGAACAAGCACCTGACTTTTAGCCCCTATGGGGAGAATCCTGATACTCGCAGAATCTGTTGATTCTCTAGCTTGGGCCTTATAATAAGAGGAACAGCATCCTGTGTCTGGGGTGGTAAATGCAAGGTACGCCATTTCTCACTGGCGATCTCCAATCTTGTGTTGTTTTTCTCGTAACTTTATCCAGATTCAGTTGTATCCCTAGACCTTATGCAGTTCTGGCCTTAAGAGGCAGTATCTCAGTGCAGGTACCCTTTTAAAAGATGCCAATATGATGATAACGTGAGGTGCTGGGAGATAGTGTCACAGATTCTCTGTGTGTGCACACATGTGTGCACAAGAGCTGGACTTCTGGAGGCTGGGTCTCCTGAACACTTCACCCTTCACAGAAAGGATATATTCTCCATATCCTTTTTGCTAGTTGTACATCATTTCTGCTTTGTACATTCTATAGTCTATGTAGCATTCATTGTGTGTTTGTGGAAGATCTTTGATATTTAATGCTGTGATGTCATAAGTGAAAAGATACCAGCATGCTGTATCTTTTGCTCACTGTGTGAGGGCGAACAATTTTTGGAGGGGCAACAGGGATGTGCAGTCCCCTTGGTCTGCCTTAACTCCTTGCCCCATGACAAACCTTTGCACGGGTTGCTGGGGCAGTGGGGATCACCCATCGCTTCACTCTCAGCCTCTGGACTGGAATGTTTGCAGACAGGGCAGTCAGTGCCAGTTTGGTGGAAGAATGTCAGCATTAGAATTCATGAGACACAGGACAGACCAGAGCCCAGGTCTCTGACTGCCGGGATGTGACGTGGTGTATTTACATGTTCGGACAGAAGGAGCTAGGTCTGTTGCTTTCTTTATGGACTACCATTCTGTCTGTGTGTTTGGCTGCTAACCCAGTGTTCCTTCATTTTTAATCTCATCAAACGTTTGTGCCCCCAGAGTGGCACAATAAGGAAAAGAAATCTGTTTCACTTTGAAACTTCTGCGGCTATCTCCAGGTTTGGTCTTGAGAAGTGAAGGCAGTTGAAGGCTGACGGTACTCAATAAATTTTGGAAAGTTCTAGATTAAGGATATGTCCTTACTATTTTTCTTGTTTGTATATATTTAGATGTAATGTTGAACATAGATTCCTTGGGTAATAATCTCAGTCTTGTATCCCCTTTAAAATATGCACCCTTGTAACAGCAATATCCGGAGATTTGGAGTCAATAGGATATTAGGTTATGGAGAGAATTAAAATAATAAAAAAATAATCTCTGTAACATTTCATATCTCTTAGGCAAAGGTTACTGAGGACCAGTTAGTTCAGTGCATGACCTCCGTAAGAGTTCTTAGGCGTATAAGAGCAGCCAAAAATAGCTCCTTGGAAGGTCAGGGGAAGCACCTTTTCTGCATGTGGATAGCTTTGCATTTCTGACATCTATATGTCTTACAGTAAGCAAGCAAGAATGGATGGAAAGAAAGCAGAACATCAAAATGGACTTGGAGGGCAGCCAGAGCCTGTGTAGCATGTTCCTTATTCATATAGGCCTGTACAAATTGCTGCCAGCCTTGGAGATTTTTCTGTCTATGGAATGGAGAAAGCCTGCATTAACTTCTAAACCATGCTTCAAAGACAGCCTAGCCAAATAAAGGCTGGATTCAGACTGTCTATTGATGAACAACAGCAAGAGGGACCCTTATGTTTTAAAATGGAGCCATAGGCTCACATCCAAGTGATTTTAAGCTTCTGACTGACCCAGAGTCTGAAAGAAATTTCAGCTTGTCAGACCAAATGTTCTCTTTCTTTTGATATCTGCATGCTGGGAGAGAGTTTACAAGAAGCTTTTATAGCGAATCCCAAAGTCAGAGTCACCGCAGAACGCTTTAATTATTGAAAAGACAAGAGCTAATGTGAGAGGGAAAGGCTCTGTGTTTCTCAGCATATTAATCTCCCCCCCGCCCCTTCCTGCCCAAATCCCCTTCGTTAATCAGGTTATGTTTGCCCTATTTCTCTCAGGGAGCAAGCAGAATCCAGTGTTGCTAGAAATGGAGGAAAGGAAGAAGGGCATACTGAAAGCAAGAGTGGGTTGAGGATGCTCCAGAAATGAAAGCTTCACTTTGGCAGGGTTCCTGAGCTCACAGCAGGATACCTTCAGGCTGTGGGATGTCTCTGTGACCCGTTACACTTGCTGACATGCATGATCTCGCATCCCCAGGCCATGTGCCAAATGACCTTGAAGGGAGCTTGCCTGTCTCCGTTCAACCTGGAGGCATTGGTGGTCTCTGCGGCCAACAGCTCCCTCCCCAAACACTCACTCGACAGCCTGTTTCATCTAAGAGCCCCAAGGAGGGAGTAACTGATGTCTCGGGGGGAACACACTCTGCCCAACATTTGCCTGAAATGCAGTGGTTAATTCTGTGGAGGGCAGTGCGCATGCCCATGCACATACGCACGCATACAGAGCTGTGTGTGTTGCATGCTTTTGTGCAGTCATACAGCCTTTAATTCTTCCTGCACTTGTCCTCTTGGACATGTGGCCGCAAGCCACAGAAAAATAGCACAGATGGACCCGCCAAAGTAAAGTGCAGCTAGGAGAAGCAGGGAGCCAGAACACACACAGAGAGCACTGCTGACCTGGGTGCCGGTGAATCTGAGTTTCCTTTAAGTCTGGTGATCCTGGAATTTAGATCTGAGTGTGCTGAGATTTGGAGGGTTCTTCATATGGGTACTTGCCTTGGAAATGCTCTTATCTCCAGTTATAATGGGCAATACCAGACTGGGAGACTGAGGTCCAAAGCTCTGTTGTGACCAGTGTCTAAACCCAAAGCTTGCAGCTGAAACCATTCCTGAAATGTGAAAAATTGCTTGTTCTGAGGTCTGGGTCTGGGCAGCCTTAAGAGAATAGGGTAAGTCTTGATGGGAGGATTAAGTACGGTGACTTGGGTGATTGTGGGAGTGTGGCACATAATTCAGAAGGATGTAGATGCGCAGATCTGTATCTGCATTCTGTGTTTTGGGGTTGAGTTTATCCAAATGCTCAAAACCAAACCTTTCTAGACCAAATCATGAAGTTTCAGGGAGTTTATATGTCACCCTGCTTTTCTAATGCTCTGATCCTGGCTCAGGATCAATTGAATATCAGCCTATGCTTGCGTTTCAGTTTTGCCAAGAAGTGCCAGGCCACACAAGCATTGCCTAATTCAGTCTTGTGTGCTGGCTTCTTTAGTTCAGATCATGGGGCATTGTTCCTTTGAGACACAGGTATTAGAAGAGGATTTTTAGCACCCCTCTTTGTTAACAGCATGGATCAGAAACATTTTTGTAGCTCAAAGCCAGGTGAATGCTAAGACATTCTTCAAAAAGCATAAGCATCAGCAAAGGCAGACCTGAGCTAGTAAATCCTGGAGCCGTGACATGATTTTACATGTTCCCCAGCACAGAGCAGACCTAACTGGATGGCTAGAGTCCTGTTGCCACAAGAATGAAGACAGGCAGGAAATGAACCACCAGAAACCGTTCCTCGGCAGGAGAGAGCTGTGGAAAAAGCAAGGTGTAGCAAGCCCTGATACGTTGCAGAGCCAGGCCTTTCGGGTGCCTACAAGCCACACGGGGATCCCAGATGCCTTGTTCCCACTGCACAGTGATTGCAAGCATGTGTTGTGGTGCATGTCCAGAACTTGCTGATGCCCCAGCATAGTGTGCTGCCATGGCCTGGTTGCTCACCACTGTAAGATGCTGGGCAGCACTGTATGTTACGGTGGCTTTGCTGTGCTTGGGCCTCCTCTGTGCAATCCTTCTTTGCAGCAGTGAAGAGCAGGAAGGCCGAGTTGCTCTGCAGAGTTGCTGTTTGGTTTAACTGCAGTAGGTGGGAGGGGATGTTCACAGCATCCCCCTGCCCTGCAAGAGCGATGGTTGTGTCTGTGTGTGAGGAAGTGAGGGGAGAGAGCTGAGCTCTGTGATGAGTGGCTTTGGTTCAAATCTGTACTAGGTAGGAGTCTACCTTGCCAGCCTGTGCGTGGGAGTGCTGTCAGAGCAGATGGTTAGCAGCCCTGTTGCTGCAGGGTTAGCTGGCTCGTGGGGAGCTGCCAGTTTTATGCAGGGAGGAGGGCATCCTGCCTTTTGGAGGAGGAGGAGAATGGTGCGTGATGTGGCAGCCTGGAGGCTCACCCAAACACAGAGGAGTCTACGTCTGACTTGAAGGCTGAGCAACGGCATGATCTAAAGAGTGGATCTCATAAATTGTTTGCAGGTTAACAGGAGGCTTTTTCTATGGCTCTCTGATACTGCCAGGTAAAAAGCTGTCAGTTGCAGAAATATATACATAAAACTCCCCTACTCCCCAACCTTCTCCAAACCAGACTTAGGCTCCCAGATTTATGTGACTGGCTTAAAAATTCTGAATTTACCATCTGGTGTACTTTGAGCTGTCTTTCTGTCTTCCAACACCTTACTTCCTGTTTAAGCTTCTTTTTTTATAAGCCAGGAATGATTTTGTTGTTGTCGTTGTTTGTTTGTTTGTTAACAAAGTCCCAGGACTCCAGAAAGTGGACCTTTAAGGAGAGCTGCAGTGGTTGCTTAGATCGAGTAGCACTGAAAGGAAGCTGAGATGCAAAAACCTTAGCTGAGAAGGAGAGCCAGGAGACAAAGACTGAAACAGTGGCTCCATTGTTTGACTTTGCTGTAGCTGGTGGATACGGCTGCATGTCCCAGGGAGTTGCATATTACAAATATATGGCTCATGGTGTGCACAGCAATCAAATTGCGAGGAAATTACTTGACCAGTGGGAGAGGCATGCAAGCAGTACAGGTTGTTAAATAATTAAAAAAAGAAAATCAACACTTTAAAATTTAAAGTTCAGGAGTCTGATCCCATGATCTGGTTTTACATGAGAAAAAATAGGAAGCTTAGAGATGAATAATCTCGAGAATGTCTGCCTCAGTTTTAATTGCTGATAATGATTTTGACAGGGCCAGTTGCTATACTGACTTCTGCTCCAAAACAGTTAAGTTTTTAAACATTTAAGACATTAGGCATCTAATGCATTGAAGGTCTGATTCTGCAGAAAGTACTGGTACAAAACTCCCATTAAAGTCAGGGCACTAAAAAACAAAAGAAAAAAACCTCTTTAGAAACATTGAAATAACAGCATGGGATGAATTTGGCCTACAGAGTTCTGCACAAGATCTGTAGGGCTGGAGCTCCTTGGCTAATAGAAATAGGACAATTCTAATCTAAAGTGTTTCATCCTTTCCCATGCTGTTCTCCTGAACGTATGACATGGAATTTGGAGAGGGAGGAATAAAATGTGAGGATTTTAAAATGTAACATATATTAATGTCTCAGTTCTTACGTGCAGTTTGAGATATCCTACCGCAATTAGGTTCTTGGAAGTTGGATACTTCATGCCTGGACAGCCAGTACTTGCTCTAAACACAGCCTTTTTAAGCGGTTACACAGTGTTTCTTTGAAGTTTATTGTTGCTGGATTGACTTAAGCTGTCTGGAAACCTTGAGCAGAGCAATAAACTGTTTATTTCATATGGGATCTTGAATGTAGGTGTGTGATGAAGTTGGTAGATGCTTAACATTGGCTGATACATTAGTTTGTTGCATTTCTAGTACTTAGGATGCAAGTGCCTTGCTTGTGATAAAGCAGCTTTGAGGAATTATTTGTGCCAAGTGGAGATAAATTGCTTTTCATATGATTTGTACCCTTTTGAGGATATAGCACCTTCTAGTTTCTCTGAAATGAGCATAATCACCGCTATTTCCCTTGATAAAGAAATGTGAAAAAGAAAACTTGTTTTCCAGAAAGTATTGATGACCCGCCTAAGTTACCTGAAAATGCCTGTAATCTCAGCCTTGTAACTAGACGAAAGATGTCATTAAAGGCCTGCTGTAAAAATGGTTGCGCAAGGCCTTTAATAGGGAAATTAGTTTGAACTTTGTGCCGATGCCATTTCCTGATTCTATGTAACTTGCTATTATTACATGCAGATAAATAAAGGGGAGGAAAAACCAACATACCCAAAAGTAAGGTCAACCGTTGGACTCTGGACTGCTTGATGTAGTGGCTGCAAACATGCAAAAAATATTTAAGGGTTGGAAAAGTTTTGCCTTCAATTCTTCTATGAACTGTATACACCTAATGAGCCTGAGTGTTATGCTGGGAGATGCTCAGAAAGGCTACCATGCATGTAGCAGTGGCACTTCCACTAGGGCTCCTTCCATAGTCAGCCAGGAGAAGTTATTCCATGGATTCATCCTCTGAAGAGCTGAAATTGGTCTCTCCTCCCCCTGGATGGGTTTTCAACCATTGTGGTTTTGGAGACCTGTAGAGATGTGTGTGTGGATCCTTGCACTGCAAATGGAAGATAAGCTTGCTTTACTGGAGACTTCTTGCACATCTCTTACAGTTAACCTGTAGACCTTCAGCAGTCACAGATGTGATTCCCCTGCAGCTGTGGTTTTATCTTCCATGAGAGTGAGAAGGAGCCCAGCTTCAACAAGCTGAAATTAGCCTTTGTCAGTGTCATTCCTACTTCTCATCTCATCCACTCCATCTGCTATTGGGTGTCCTTAAGTATGACGTTGGAAGTCAGCAAGAATTAAAAAAATTTAGCTAATCCCTCTGGAACATCTTGCTGAAAAACAAACCTCTGTCAGTGACCTAGATTCAGTGAAGTTTTCAATTATTTAGATCGTGTCTTGCAGATAATGCAGAAAACTTGTGTTTGGAAGAATGCTCTCAATTTTAGGTTGAATTAGGTAATCTTTTCTCTAGAAAGGCTGATGCTGACTAGAGACAGCTGAAGGGCTGTCTTTGACCACTGGTATTGCCCTTTTGATTACATAAATGTTCTTAACAGTTGATGGTAATCTTGGGAAATGACACATCTAAAACGTTGACCCTGTTTGGTTTTTTTTCCGTATGCTGTTGTTTGGCAGATGCAGATTCCAAAACAGCTGTACAGGTTGGGTGTGCAGCTGGCAAGGTTTTGGCCCTGTGCTACCCAGTTAGGCTCTTGCCAAGCAAAGTCAGTAGGAGGGATGGCCCCAGGGTTGGATTTTTAAAGAAGTAAGTATTTTAATCCTGCTGCATCCAGTGGGAGCTAGATATGCAAATACTTGGCTATAAACTGCACTAGATAGGTGGGGGAGCTGCGTACAGAGCTTGTGGCTCTAGCTCATAGCGCTGCTGTCTGGACATGTCATAGGGTTCTCACTGCCACCAGTATCTATAGGCCTCCCGCAAAGCATGGCATTTCCTTACACCTAGTCCTTTAAAAAGGACAGAGCTATCACTGTGTTAGTGAGATGAAAATGAGTAATACGAAATATTTGTCCAGTTTATTAATGAGTTACTGCAGGTAGTTCAATGCTTCCTGGTGCTGCTGTAGGAACAAATTAAGGCAGGAGCTTGCCCTGTTGCTGCTGGGAAGAGAAAGCAGAAATGGGGCTGAGCAGTGAAGCCTTGAAGTTTGGAGCCTGGCTTTTGTTTTAAGCTCATCCTTTAAATGAATTGAAGGCATTTCTTGGTCTGGCAGTAGTGCTTGGTATTGAGATTTGCACAGGACTGAGACCAGCTGTGTCAGCATTAACAAGCTGTGTGCAATAAATGGGGTTAGATATTGTGCAAACAGTTAGTGCCAAGGTCATGACATTCGCTTTGTATAGGTGCTGGAGATTTACTTTTGGCTAACTCTAGTCTAGTCTTGCAGACTGACACTCACTAGTGATTGGAATTCATCTCTGGTTTAGTTTCAGACCAGGGAAATCTGTTTCCAAGCTCCGAGACTGCCTTGTCATCGGAACCAAAGCTCAGTAACCAAGAACACTTGGGAGATTTTGCTTTAAGAGTTTGTTCATGATGTGAATAAAATGCTAATATAGCTTCACCCAGTACCCAGGAGCTCTGAGCTGTGTTGTGTAACACAGCAATGTGTGCTTTAGGGGTGCCTAATTATAGCATCAGATTCTGATTTCAGATAGCTCGATATTTATTATTTAAACGGGGGTATGTTTGGGGGAGAGTAATAATGGAATAATGTAACTTGAACTTAGGCAGTAGCATGAGTGCAGAAGAAACAAAGCTGCCTCACTAGCAGACTGTCTCGCTAGCCTGCGCACTGATGTGGCAGCGTTTCTTGCTGGTGCTGAGCGACCGCCGGCTGTGCAGGAAGTGGAATGGGGTTGCATAAAGGGAAGAGACGGCTGTGAGTCAGGGCTGGAGGGGAGAGGCGTTCTTGCAGGGGCAGAGCACAAAATGTCAGTGTTTGAACGGAGAGTTTCTAGGCATGGCTGTGCCATGTCCTGCAGGATTAAAGAGGAGTCTGACTAGGACAGAAACAAAACTGATTGCTGCTGCTTCTTGGTTTTGTGAGCTTTCCCCCCTCATTTCTGTGAGTTTTCCTGTGGTGGAAAAAGCATTGGGAAGTCCTGCTTAGAGACATGAAGCATGATGCTCCTCCCATCCTGTGAGCCACAGTTTCACTATGGGTTGAACCAAGTTGACAGGATATCAGCCACTGTATTGTAACATGCAGCTTCTCTATCTTCTAGTGGAAGATTTCCTGGCCACAGTCAGGTTTACTGCTATTGAGACTGCCATATCTGATGCTTCTCTGGACAAAGATTTCTTTGAGCAACTGGACAAGTTGGAGCCCTCACAGCTGCGGGCAGAGACCTGGTTCTGGCTGCCTGATGCCAGCTGCAGCCTGTGTCTTGAGGAGAGCATCAAGCCTCCAAAACCACCCTTGCCAGAGCCAAATCCAAACCAGTAACAGTCTCCAAAAGGTGCTGTTACTTGCTGCGGTGTCTCGCTGCCCACACACACTGCAGATGCCCCGGGAGCGGGGGCTGCATATGTGAGTGCCTGTGCTGCAGAGCTCTGCCTGCACCCTGCGGTGCCTGCGGAGATGCAGGCAGGGGTCTGCGTGTCAGGTCAGCATTGCTCTCTGCTTGCGTGCCTGTCTCCCTAGGAATGCGCTATTTCTGAATGTAGGACAGTGCTTCATAAGCCTGTGTCATTCTTCACTTGGGTACAATAAAAAGCTGCAGGGCGGAGGGGCCTGGTTTTGCACTTGGATAGTGTGATTTGGTAAACTTCCTGAGAAGTAGCTCTGTGCAGTGAGAGGTTTTTTTCTGGCTGGTCTCAAAGTGTAGTCAAACAGTTACCGATCCCCATGGAGACTGACTGTGCGTGTAGGTCACCTCTGCATCCATCCCAGGCAGCAGAGACGCGGCTGTCTCTTCTGTGTCTCCTCCCAGGCTTTGTACATCGAGACAAAGAGCCCAAGATACGGAGTCTGGGGATTGGCAATGCTTTGTCCCAGCTGTCATCCAGCTTGGGCACGACAGGGAGCTCTTGGGGAGGGGTCCTGTGTGAGGCTGTGTGGCAAAGTGGCCTTGGAAACCAGGCTGCCTGCACTTAACAGAGGTGGGGGTTAGGGATCAAGGCCGGGCTCTGCCAGCCGTGCTGCCAAGGCTTATGGTCCCCCCAGGGCTGGTAGTCCTGAGGCCATGTTCCCATCCCAGTCCCACAGAAGGCAATTGCTTCTGCAGGAAGGCTGGGGGAGCAGATTGGTGACAGAGCAGCTATTTCCCTTTGTCTGCTGGTAGGGCAGAGTAAGAACTAGACGTAGGATGTCACTACCTAGATGACTGTTGCAGTACTTATCCAAGCAGGGACTTGGAATCACCAGCACCAGTGAATTTGGAGCTGGTAAGGGAATGGACACTGTATTTTGTGGGGGCTGTTTTCTGCCTCTCGCGTGCTTTGATATGAAGGGTGCTTGGCAGTGAGTCAGCCTGTCAGTGGTGTGTCTCGGTGTGTCTGGGGAGTGAGGCTCGAACCTGCTGTTGATGGAGTCTGTCATGAGTGAGAGAGATCAGCACCAAGGAAACTGCTGGCAACTCTGACTGTTTTCCAGCCGGGCAGTGCCTTGGGCTGGCTGTGACCTGGGATTATCCCACTTTCTAGAACTAAAGGGGGATTATCTGTCTTCTGTGATGTAAGGTCTAGAAATTGTGACTAATAAGTTTGAATGACATGAAGTGCTTGGGGGGGGGGAGGATGATGAAGAGGAGGGATTCCCCCCCGGGTAAAATGCTGGCCCTGAGGAAAAATCTCCCCCCTGGGAAAAAATGGGTCTTAAATCCCTGGATAGAGATCCCCATTAGTCTAGCCGAATAGGGCCTCATTTAAGGATTGGATCACAGCTCTGACAGCTGGTTCTTGTTCTGGTTTATCATGCTAGTGTGTTGGTGTTTACTCAGTCTAAAGTAGTGGTTATCACCTGAGAATGGTTATCACAAAATCTAGTAGTAACTCCTGTGTTTGTCTTTGGACTGTGATATATCTTTGCTTTTGTTAAGGTAAATTGAGGCACTGTGCCCAGGGGACTGGCAAGCTGTAGAGAAAGACTTTCATTTCTGCAGCACCTGGGATTCCCATCCAAGACTGAGCCCCCTAAAGAAGCACTCCACTGTCTGCTGTAAAACAGCACAAGCCAGTTTGGGAGCTAGTGACAGAATTTGACATAAAGAAAGTGGCATTTTGGTGAATTGGAGTTAGCCAGAGGGCTGGAGAGAAGAATGTCTGATCTCTCTTGAGTTTTCAATAGCTCCCAGTGTGCTTTTGATCAACATAAATTCTACATTATGGCAGGACCCCTACTTGAAGTGCATTTGGAGTCCAAGTGAGCTCTTTCTTTCCTGTCCCCTTTTTGAGGGACAGCTCTTTTCCCCCATAACTGCCTCATCGCTGTCCACATCGGTCCCATGCAGAACAGTGCCATGCTCAGCACATAAAACCTAGAGATCCCGTTTTCTCCTTAGATAGAAGAGGTGCTAGTGAGACAGACAAACCTTGGGAATCTGAGTGAGCTCATTCCTTATGGGTGGTCTTTACCAGGCACTCTTTTAGTTTAGTAGCTGGCCTTTGCTGTGACTCCTTAAATAACTAATGAGATCTCTGTCATCACCATTTTCAACCAGTCAGCCAGCTCCTCGTGTTCCAGTTACAATGCTTGGTGTGTTTGGTACCATGCTCACCTTAACAGCACCAACAACCACATTCCTGAAATTCTTGTTGTTTGGAATTGTGGCAGGGTGTGCGCAAGCACAAGTCGGGTTTTATGGAGCGATTTGATCGCCTGAAGGGTTAGGAAAGCAGAAGGCCTTTGAGGAAGGCAGAGAAAGCGTTTGAGGGTGTAATTTCCTGAGCACTGCAGGGCAAAAGGAAGCATTCTGCTTTTGGTGACCCAATGCCTTCATACAGAGCTTGTTGAGGGCACCTAGGTGCCCACGCCACACTGCCATAAAGCATTTTTCATAGCAACATGCCTTGTGTGGTCTATTCTTGCAGAACAGGATACTTGGTGCTTACCAGCTGAGATATCTGCTGTCTCCTTCTGGCTGTGTAATCTTTGCCCCTGCTGAGTGCACACCCAGCAAAACCAACCAGCCTGATGCCAGTGTGTCTCCTTGTCCCCTGCTGCTGCCATCTCACTTGATGGTCAGCTCGCGGCGGGACGGGGAGAGGAGCACGGTGCCTGCACAGGTAGCAGACAGGGGAGCTCTGCCTGGGCTCAGGGCTTCTCAGTTAGGAAGTATGTGGCTTTACAACTCAGTGCTTATTTCCTTAACATACTATCTGCAGAAGTAGGGCAAAGGTAGAAATGGGAGCAGTGCTTACAGAGAAGTGGCTACTGTGGGGCTGTTGCATCTGAGTTGTCAATTCTGATCATGGGACATGCCATATGTCAAATAAAGTTATTATCAATGCTCTTTTATTTGGATCAGCCCGTTGGCTGTAGCTGGAGAGGCTGCAGGTTAGGTCAGGGAGGAAGTGAACTTGCTGCTGTGATTCATGCGACAGGCTGGAAGTCCCACCTGAGGCCAACACTCCTTGTGCAGTACCTAGAAAGAGGCAGCTCCTGCCCCAGAACACCTGGTCATCTCTGGCCAATTCCCAAAGTGTTTGGGTCTTGTCTTTGTAGCAGAAGCTTAAGCTTTGGTATGCTCGAATCCTTCCCTCTTTTCTCTGCAACTTGCAATTGGGGTCCTGTTGAGGTGATGCAGACTGGTAGTTGTAGGGTAGAAAAGGGAGGATATGAGTGTTGCCAAGAGCAGGACACCACTTTCCCTCGTGATTTAGGGGATGAAATGCACACCTATGGATGCACATGGATTGTGTTGGCAGCTGAGGTCTAGGGAGGTTATACAGAAGGGATCTGGGATTCCCAGGCTACAAGGTGCTGGGGCATGGTGTCAACGTGTGGTAAAGACAGTGTTGTGCCAAAGAGGTGATGGGCAGTCAGTCATGTGGGTGAGCACAAAGGGCAGGAGCTCAGTCAGGGAGGGTGGTGCATGGAAGTGGGGGGTGTCAGCAGTGCTTGAGGATGCTTCTGTTGGGTGCAGTAATTGTAATAAAGTGATGGTTTGTCATGATGTGCCCGTGAATTAACTTGGGTTGGAAGGGGATGGAGTGGGGTTGTGTGGATGCTGATGCTCTAGAGAACAAAACTGTGTCCAGATTTAGCTGGTGTTTGGAGGGAGGGCTACCTTTCAAAGCTTCAGATTTGGTTTGGGAGGGCTGTGGGTAAGATAATAACAAAGCAACCATGTTAAAGGGGATCTTAGCAGGCAGGGAGGACAGCGTCTGTGTAAGTCCTAGACATGTTTTCCTTAGGGATATGCTGACACCTGAACTACTGGAGTAGTTTGGCTTTACCAGGATGAAGCGTGTGTGGACTTTTGTGCAGGGAGGAAGACCAGAGGGCTGTGAGGTTTTGGCAGGGATGGGGACATTCCTTGTGTGGGAAATGCAGCAGCTGTGGGCATGTGGGCTGGGAAAATGCCAGCAAAGAGCCCCAGCCTCAGCTGCATTCCTCAAGGTGTCTTTCACGTCACTCTTGTGGCACTCTGCCACCTGGCCGTGATCCGAAAGCTGCCTGGAGGGCAGAATAAAGGTGAACTGGCACTGCGTGGCCTGGTGGGAAGCGGGGCTGCAAATGTACTGACCCCCCTCGGTGAGCGGGGTGCTCACTGCCCACGGGGTATGTGCTGCCCGGGGGCTGGACGCATGGAGCTGTTTGGGCTCTGGTCCATGCCCTCTGGCCAAACTGCTCCTTCAGTCTGATCAACTGCTCTGGCTGCATCTTGCACCTTTGGGTCTTGTCTCTTCCGTGGCAGACAGCCCAAAAGAGCCCTGATATGTTACCCTCTACTTAGTATGTTATTGAGGAGAGTGGTGAGTTCTCTTGATCTCAGTGTTACAGACAAGGACTTGAATATCTTTTGGGGAGATGATGTGTTCAGAGGTAGCTGAAATGCAGTAGGGTAGGGGAAATGCAGTGTCCTGAAAAAGATCTGGGAGATTGGGTTAGGTGATTTAATGGTTCCCCAGGCTTTAAACTCTACTGCAGGAGCACATATGCCATTAGTTCTCAAGGTTTATGGAGGATCAATGTTAGATCACCAGTGATGTCTGATTGCTATTCAAACTAAGTTGCTGTGTTCTGCTTGGATCCAGTTCCAGCTCTTGTTGCAAGGTAAGGGAAAGCTTGGAAACAGGTTTGGAATATTGTGGCTCACACACTGAAACTGTGTTGCAATACAAAGGCTCCAAAGCCACTTGATACACTGCCTGCAGATAGCAGGGATGCTTGGATGGGCTCTTAAGAAAAGGAAACAGGATGGATAATGAAAAACTGGATCTTAAGCTTTCTTGTCGTCACCTCCCCTGCTTACACAAGTGGCTTTCTCAATAAAGTAGCTGTTTGATAGGAGTTTTGGCAAGGATAGGGTAAGCTTTCAAGCTGATAACAATACCTCATGACAGAAGTTGTAAGGATGTAGTTACAGTATAAATAAGGGAAAATAGTTGTAGCTGTAAAAAAGCATCTTAATCAAAGGGGTGGTGGGGAAAGTCACCCATCTGGGAAAGCACAGGGCCTTGGTCAGTGCTTTGTCACAATGGGAAGCTGAAGATCATTGTCTAGAGAGCTACTCTGTGTGAGTGTGCAAGAAAGTACTTGTAGGAATGGCTCCAGTAGAATGATGTTGCTTCCTGTCCTTAACTGGGGTAGAGCTCTTGCTGAGAGAGGAACAGCCCAGCCTTTTTTGTGGTGCATCTAAATATTTTCATCTGCTGACATTCACAGGCTACAAATAAGCTGAGGCATATTTCTGTTAATATCTGCTTTAAGTTATCCTTTCTCCATTACTAGCGAAGCTTGGATTTGAATGGCTGACAAAGCAGCCTGTGCAGCTCTCCTGAACCAACAGCTGCTGGATCAATATATGGAACTAGCAGAGTACTAATCCCTGGAGACTTACACTGGCTTTTGTAAGATCAGGAACAGAGGGGCAGTAGCCCTAGTAATGGTGTAGATTCCCTGTGCAACAGAAAAAGTTCTTGACCCCTAAAAATGAAATAATTTGACAGTAACTGTATTGTAACTCACTTCCACCTGACCTCTTCTACCACCATGAAGGGACAGCTGAGCTAGCGCTCTACGCAGCTCTCTCAATTTAGACCTGAATGGAGCCTGTTTGGAGTTTAATTGAACATCAGAAGACACAGCCTAAGCATTAGAGAAGACTTGACTTTAGAATTCAGTAGGGTTTATTCTACAAATCTTAGATCAATGCCAATGATACAAGTTTTATGAATTCTCATTAAAAATACAAGTCAGTATAAAGATTCCAATAGTAATATAATGCATGATGATTCAGTTTCAA
Source organism: Haliaeetus leucocephalus (assembly GCF_000737465.1). Taxonomy (NCBI): domain Eukaryota; kingdom Metazoa; phylum Chordata; class Aves; order Accipitriformes; family Accipitridae; genus Haliaeetus; species Haliaeetus leucocephalus. The sequence continues at coordinate 14,169,533 of NW_010972609.1, read as the reverse complement.
AACTTAAGGAATGAATCTGGGTTTTGGACCATGCTACAGAAAAGGGGAACACAATGTAGAAGAAAGAATATATAGTTTACCTCCCTTACTTTAGGAGGGGCCTGTGCCTTATTGCCACAATACCTGAAAAAGCAATATGAAGTGCATAGCAGCCTTGCCTGTACAGTCTCTAGGCAAAACTGTTGAATTTAGTATCATAGTCCTCTTCCCCCCCAGTTCTGTTAAGGTACATTTTGATAGCCTGATATAGCTATAATAATTTAAAGCTATTGCAACACCATCCCCCATAATGATTATAAACAACAGTCCTTTGAACTGTAAAATGCTCTTGTGATGCACTGAAACTTTTCCACTGTGCTAGCCATTTTGCCCAGTCTTTCCAGGGATACTAAATGCTGATTCAAACAAAAGATGATTTAGTTCCATATTCAAAACTCTCCTGTCTATGATTTTTTTGAATGAAGTCTCAGTGCAGTCTAATACTCAAATGTGTTGTTCATAGCTTCAGGCACAGTTAGAATATAAATCAGACATATTTTCTTGAACCTAGCCCTCTGATATGATGAAAGGTGTTACAGCTTCACTAAACAGTGAAATTTGGCCACAGAATTGCTAGATCAAATGCTTTGGAACGGGGGAGAAAAAAAACTACCCTTTCTTTCTGGGAGCCGCCTGCACTTACGAGAGGATTAGGCTTAATAAAGCCATACCCTAAACCTAAGTTTTAGAGAAATAGTTTATCACAAGAGGTAACTCTTGTCAAGATGTGCACCTCATTCCCCAAATGCTGTACGTACATCTGTTTATTCCTAGTGACATTTTCACCCTGTCAAAAATAATGGGTGTCTCTCCTGTTGAGCCTAGTCATTTCTTGTAGCAGAACCACATTAACATCACAGAGCAGGTATCATGCATCTATCTGCAAAAGCAGACAGGGAAACTAGGCTTAACAATATGCATACGTTTCCAAACAGAATTTTGGTGCAGACAGTGACATTTAACTGCAACTCGGCTTTTACCAAAATATTAGCATAATACAAAAATTGAAAAACACTGGGTAAAAAGAAGCTGCTGACTTCCACGCATCAGTTAAAGAAAAAACCCCTCTTGCATAAATGGAGCAGCAGCACAGAACAAGCACAGACTTGGCTATACAAATACATCCTCTCTTCTGTAGGAATTTGCAAGAATTATCCAACCAACATCATACTATCAGTTTTTAGCATCATACCAATGGTGGCAAAATCTAGTATTAAGCCATCATGCAGGCTAATGGGAATTTCTTCTGCCGTACTGAACACTGCTGTGCTTGCTTTGAATACATACTGTCACTCTGATTTGTCTTTGTAGTAAATGCATCTTATAATCTAACAGTCACATTTAGTCAGAAGTAAAAAAGTTCAGTAGCCCACGCTAGGCTTTAGTACAGTCAAGATGACAACAAAATACAAGGATGTCATTAAACTGCATATATAGAAAACAGGTTTACTTTGCATTTAAGTCACATTTAATACAAGACGAGTTGGTCTTAAACTGTCAACTGATTCTATTTGGAACAAAGTATGGCACAGATTCCCAATATCTATGGACATTGTGTAAATAACACATTTTTCTCTTTGCAATGATTATCAATTCGCCAAAAATAGTGTAACAGTCAAAAGGGAAGAGTGAAGGAAAACAGATTTAGGAGAAGAAATAAAAAATGTCTAAGAATTGAAAATAAATGACTTATTTTGTAAGAAACTTTATTTAACTTCATTTTTAAAAATGCATTCTCTCCTCAGAACAAATGCCACCGTAAAAAAAAAACTGCAGTAGCACACACTTGCACTCAAAGGAAAACATGCAAAACTGATGGCTGAAAAAATTCTGCATAAAAATCCAAGACTTCAGGCAAAAGTTTGCCCCCATGTGCCTTTAGGGACCCCAGACCATAAACAGCTTTCAGTGCAATGTCTCTTGCTTCCAATTGGTGGGGAAACATATGGCAGAAGCTTGTCTTCAGACAGCTATGCTCTCCCAGATGTTTGAAGCAAAACCAGTCTCAGCTATATTTTAAAATATCATTGTTAAACTGTTGCAGAAAGTACAAACAGAATTCAATAAAATGTCAGAATCCAGTGAAGAAAAACTTTTGAGTTCTACCCTGTGCCATACATTTCTTAAAAAAAAAAAAAATTAGACAGAAAAACAGATTTTATTAATACACCCTCTTTAAATTTTTTATTTCTGAAAGCAGCTCTTTAAGCAAATCAAAAGCAGTTCCTGAGTAACTGCAGTAAACAGTGTCTTTTTAAATATTTTTGCGTCTCAGCTCTTCTGTTTTGGTTCTTCCTTGTTTTTTTTTCTCCCTAGTTTTCAAGTTTAATCTCAAGTTCTTTTTCAAAAATGTGCAAGTTCAGTTAACATCGTTTCCAGAAGTCCACAGCTTGCAGGTCTTCCTGCAACAACTATAAGATCTGCACGTATGCTAGGTTGTACTCCTATACCTATTGCAGATTTTGCTCTCAAACCTGTACAGCATGCATTTTCACGTCTTCTTCAGCATACGCCGGGACTGCCATGTATGGAACTTATTGTAGGCCGTCTGCAGCATCTCTTCTATATGACTTATCAACTGAAACATTAAAGGGAAAAAAAATGTCCCAGCTACTGGAAAACAGATCCCCTCCCCTCCCTTTGACCAGCTACTCAGTTGGACTCCTCATTTTATTCACTAAGAGTAATCTCACTAAAATCTAAGAGGTATGCTAGATAAAAAGGACCTTGAGGCTCTACTGCAAAGTATCTGTAGAGGGAGCAGTTCAGAGAGCTACTAAGCTGAGAAGGTCACAGGGAAGTGACACTTGATTGTGCTGCCTGTTCCAGTATTTAGTCTGTGACTACTTCAAGTCTGGCATGGTGGGAGACAGTTTTGAAGTTGCTAAAGTTCTACTTCATGGTGGAAGTGAAAAATGAAACTTCCCCTTTTTTGTTGTTTCACTTGGGTAATTTCAAATTATGGTTCTTGACATATACTGGTATTACTCAGCGAGTTATACAGGGAGAGAAGACATGCTTAACTGTGCACCCAATTTCTCTCTGCTCATTTCCTAGTTAACAAAAAACTTACAACACCCTAGGATAAGAAGTAACAAAGCTACCATCCTCTGATAATTACAATTCTAATTATTAATATGCACCCACATCATTAAAGTTAAAGAGTATTTTCCCCTTACATTTGTGCTTAAATACTGTCTCCGAATCTTTTCTTGGAATGGGCAGAGCTTTGTAACCTGAAATCTTTCCAGGTTGCTCCTCATTTTCACAACCTGAGAGGGAGAGAAACCAGTATTATAATCACTTGCATGGAAGTCTCATTTCCTTTAACAAACTGTTCTCCAACAAAACACCTTATAACTAATTCTGGGGGCTACTTTAAGTATGTATAGTTTGAGGAAGAAAAGTTGTTAAAATATTAGTCTCTAACAATTCTTGAGTACGTATTTATTTTTGAGGCAAGTGCAGTATGACTGAAAGTGCAGTGTGCCCCTGTGATCATTATTACTTTGTCAGTAAATACTATAGGTAAGATATTCACAAACCCTTTTTTTTTCCTTCAAGCAAAGACTGTACCATAGATTTTCAGGCCATATTTTGCAGCAGAAAATCTAACACATCTGCGCGCAAATTTTTATATTTGTGATCCGTGTGAGGTCAAAATAGTTACAATCATATACCTGATTGTAGACAGACATCTCTTCTTGAAGGCAATTTTGTTCTACAAAGCACTGTATGTTTTGAAGCTGTGACTGAGTGATTTTTGCAATAGTTGTAAGAGTAAGGAAAACTTTCTTTTAACAGTCACTGCGGAGGTTATGTCTTAGAGTTGGGGAAGGGGGGCTTACTTTGTGTGTTTTAAACGGGCAGTGAGAAATCTGCAGGTGGAATATAGCTGACCATTCTGTTTTAAACTAGCTTATAGCAACTCTGCCTGACAGAGACTAACAGGTGTGCAGGGATAAGGATGCTTTTAACCAATAGCACCAGCAGAACTGCTGAAAAAAGTAACGGTTTACATTGTTTTGTGACCTTCGGTTCTAGGCATGAGTAAGCACTGCACTGATTCAAAGCATGAGTATTAGTTCTATACTTCAAGTTAATGACAGTCATTCTAAACCATGATCTGGCCACATCATAACCACGGCCACACTAGGAAGCTCTGCCTTACCTTTTCTTCTAGGAATGGTGTGTTAACAGGAAAGCAGGACCAGAAGTGTCGTAGCAGTTCCCCTACTGCTACATACAAATGTTTTAGTTCAGACTGAATGTCATTTGGCACCATCTCTGCAACAGGAAAAAGATTTTGTCACATCACTCAGAACTATTATATGAAAAATGCGAATGTAAGGCTAATGAAGGACTTCAGCAATATACATTTCTACTAGAATCACAGAAAGGTTGGCTGGGAGGGAACAATGAGGTGCCTCACACCTGAAGTAGAACTATCAGCAGTACTAGATCAGGTCAGCTGCTATTTATGACTATATACTTGGAAGAATCTTGTATATTATATAGGGAGATCTATGCCAAGCAAAGAATGGACACCAAACTTAATCCAGGATTAGAAGCAGTATATTTGTATTGTTCCAACAGTTTGGCAGTACTGCTTCTGCGACCAGCACCTTGCTCTCTTCGCAGCACAGTGCTAAATACTGCGTGGTGGATACTGCAAGCTTTTCCCTTTCTCTTATGCTGGCAATGAGAATACAGTCACAGCATGTGGAAGATGAAAAATTCAGGCAGGAACAAGGAACTGTACTCCAGATACTATTAAAGAAGAAGGGGCGAGAGGGTTCAAGAGCAGGGAAGGAACCACAATCATTAAAACCAAAGACAAAAAGCACAAGGAGTCATTGTGAATGACAGGAGCACAGTGAACTGAACAGTGAACTCTAGGATGAGGCTGTTTTTTAAAAAAAAAAAAAAAAAAAGGTGGAGTGCAGCACCTAGTATGCCAACTGGGATAGGTAAGAAAGCCTCACTACTGCTTGCTGACTCCTTTCTTTCAGTACCATAAAAAACCTCGTACTTCCTTTTTCAGCTGTCTGAATTAGTTTCTGCTGCCTTCAGACCAAGTAACACAAGTTAAGCTGGAAAACTGTTATAAACCCTGCCTTGTGTGAGTAGGGGTTCATCTGCTGTGAGACTAAAGAGAAAGGAAATCAGACTGGCAGAAATGTGACAAAAGGGAAATGAATGGAGGTGTGAGAAAGAGGGGTTGTCTGTTTTGCCCTTGCAGTCTACAAGAAGTTGTCCTGTTTCACAGCAAGATGTGGATCTTAAATGCAGGCTGCAAAAAACCTAGTTCCAGACAATTATCTAGACCTCACCTCGTTAGAGCTTTCCCACAGTATGCCTTTATTTTCTATAATCCAGGAAAAAAAAAATCAGAAAAGAGAAATGCTGAACAAGCAAAACCCATTATCTGTAAGAGGACTTCATATCAAGTGCATCCTTCATCACTTGCTCTGTAAAATTTTCTCTCATTCACTTGTGTCAGCACTGGTGTAGCCAGTACCACCCTCATGGTGTGGCTGGGTTGTTGCTTTTCTTTTGTTGCTGTAACCCAGTATTACTCCAGCTACATGTTTCCATAATTTCCTTTATTGCTGTAACATATTCTAAGAGGGAGATGAAACAGCAAGCCAGGTACTGCTGTATAATGCCATAAGATACAATTAAAGTATTAGACATCCTAAATCCTTACGGTTTATGGCTTGCTGTGTTCCACCCTGCATAAGTGCTCCTCCAGGTGATAGGACTGCAATAGTGCTAGTAGCATCACCACTTGAAAGAACCTGAAGGGAGAGAGGGAACAAATATTTTGGATCAGTCTTTCAAAAAAAATATTTTTAAAATAAGTTATAGTTGAAGTCCAATGGCAAAGATACAGTTGAGCAGATACAATGGAAGTTCTAATGAAGAGTCTGCTCGTCTCCAGAATTAGACACAGTGACTTTGAAGTGCTATAGCTCATGTTTTCAGTGAAAGCTCTCCAATTAATTACAGATAAACAAACCTTTTCTTTACCTAGCACACGAACTGGCTGTGCAGCTACTTTGAAATGAGACAGAGAATTACTATACAGAAATGTGACACGTTCACAGTTATGGCTGCTTTATTTAGGACCAAATCTAGGTTTACTAACAGAGGAAGTCCAGATGCTGGCTGGGGAGATTGGCTACGTGGCTATGCTGTCCTCCAGTTGCCAGGACAGAGCTTCTGTGCAGCCCGCAGTGAGATCTACATCCTGCCTAAGTGCATTTAGGAGCAAAAGACCCATTCAGATATAAACCTGCTTACTATGACCTCCTAAGACCATTACATCCTAAATTTCAGGGTGGGGGGGATATCAATAACATTGGCCTGTGCTTCATGTTGCGTGACTGCCCTGCTTTACTACTTCACACCCTTAGCATTTCCTCAGAAGAACATGGTAACAATAGAATATAACTCTGAGTATCAGCAATAACTCAGTTTCCTATTGTGTAGATTTTAGACACGATAGCTCAAAAGGTATCACCTAAAATTGTAAAATAAATTGAGTAACATAAAACTATTGAAGATAATTAAGTTTACCCTGAAAAATTAAAATTCCAGAAGACATGAGACACAAAATTATATAGAAAGCAAGATGCTAACATCAAGAAGGGATTTTTTTTTCAGCATTCTTCCATACCTGAGTTAGTTTGGGTACATATGTTTCCATTTCTTGCCTAATACTATGGAAAGAATTAATTATATCCTGACTGGTTGCATATTGCTGTGATTGAATTGGAGTTGGACCATGATAATACCTGTGAGGTGAGAAAAGAAAAGAGAAAAGTATATTAGTAAGAGTGTTGGTAAAACAGAGGCCAAACTCAGTGGACAGTTCTTCAAATGTTTCCAATTTTAGATGCTTTGCAACTGGTGACACTAGTATCTTAATCTTATTTATTGACAAGGTAAACTACGTTGCCACATAGGAAGAGGTTGGGTTAGGGATGGTATGGTATTCTCAAAGTAAGAGAAGAGCTTCTATCGTTGAATCGGTGAGCATCATTTTGCTCATGAAAAGCTATCTGTGCCAACTAATTCTGGGAATATCATTAGAATGGAGGAATTCACACCACTTTCCATTGAAACTAAGCTAAATGAAGTTAGGTACATGTTTCAAACTGTTCTCTTTCCTGTGGTATCACTCCTCTTCTGAATTTACATCTATGGTTCTAAAACTCAAAAGTCTAGAAAACAAGAGGACTATTACTAGAAAAACACTAGACCAGTGAGCAGTCCAAACTATCCCAACTGCACTTTTTTTGCCTGGGAGTGGATTTTCCTTGAAATCGTATATATTTTCACATGTAACATGTACATTTTTGCACTGTAAGCTGCGAGAAAGTGCTGACCTGTGAGTATAGGTCTGCTAGACTTTCACAGAAATTACACGTCAAAGCCCTTGCAGAGACTTAATTTGCTGAAAAGCAAGATGAAATAAAAATACAAATTTATATGGGAATTACTTGGAAGCTGGTTTATGCAGAAGTTCATATTAGGTTTCTAAACTTAGCCTAAACACACTTGAGCGTGGCACAGTAGAGACTAAATCAGCTGATTCTGTGCAGGCTGTAATAAGAGACCTGCTAGATTGAATATGCTGAAATAGTCATGCATATTTTGTTAACTTACCTATCAGACTTCTTTAAGTTTAGTGCAATAGTTTTAATGCTATTATTCTTTGCTAAATCTTCATATTCAATGGACTCCTGGAGTTTCACCTAAAATAAGCCAAATAATTATACACATCACTAATGAGGACACAATTTGATGCATCTAGTGCTTTTTTCCAGTTCACTGAGTTTGAGCAGAAGAGTTACTAAAACCTTAAAGAAAATGAACGTATGGAATAGTTCATGTCTACCCTCCAGAGGGAGTAGTGCCCAACATTGTTTGAAGTGTGCAATTTGGAAGTCTTGGCACTACCGCTTTTGCTGCAGATTTTGGCCAAAATGTGCAGTCCCTACCGCTTCCATAAAATGTTCTGCTACACATAGATCATTCTTTGTACTCTCTATTTATGTCCACGTATCTCCAAATTAGCAGAAATAGTAATTATTTAAATTTAATGGCTGGCGTACAGTAGTGCAAGACTAAAACCATAATTACCCACGCTGTCTGGTGACAGTAGAGCTAGAGCATTAGCGGTGAGAGATAACAGCACAGTGATATCAGACTTTGTACAATGAGAAAACTACTTCTGAAGTCTCCTACTCTCATGCTACTCTTTCACTCCTCTTTTCATCATGTCTAGTCTTGGTATATTGTTTTCTCCCCAGTAAAAATTGCAGCTTTCAGGAAAGTCAAAGCTGTTGACTACCTCAACATTTAACAACACATGTATTCTACAACCTTTTCTCACAATATATTCAGATTTTGAGTCCCCTTGGCATTTTCTACTTAGGCTGTCAACTCTAGCAAGAGTATTCGGTTCAGTTTTGTAGCTATTACAGTATACCCTTTTCCACTTTGTGAGCTGCTGCAGTTAGTCTAAAACAGGCTACTGCCCTGTACTTCAGTGTACCAGGTGTTACTACGCTTTCAGTTTAACCTCACTTCAGCTTCTGACCTTAAGATGAAGGCTGCTATGTGCCAGTTTAATCATCCCCTCTACAAACAATACACTTGATAGGTTAATATTAGTGCTTGAACACCAATATCCCTTTCAGATGGATGTTCCCTAGAAGTTTTCAGGCATTTGGAAAAAAAAAAGGGGGGGAGCTGCAAAAATAGAACTGCACTGAATGGGAAGAACCAGATTTCTGGGTCTAATCAGAATCACGTTGGAATTTTTTTTTACTTTCGTTGGGCACTACTGAAGAGATAAACAGACCAATACTTCAAGGTGTAATTTATTTGTGTTTACTAACAGAAGTACAAAGCTTCTTATAGGCCCTCAGGTTCTTATTCTACATACTTCTAAGCAAAGCTAAATAAGTATCACTTTAGATGCATCATAAAACAAGTAAGGAACCTTCAGCAATCTTTTGAGAGACAGAGCTTCCAGTTCCAATCAATTAGAATTGCATCAGCTAACTTTATACCTTTTTCATTGGTGGCTGAAAGAAATCTGAATCCCTGGAGTTTCCATCCGTACTGCTGGTCTCACTGTAATGGTCATTTTGTGCTTCTCTTAAAATAGAGAAACAGCATTAAGAAGAATTCACCTCACAGGAAACTTAAGATACAAGCTAGAGACAAAGTAAATACATCTGTTTCAAAAATTTTATATGCATGTTCACATACTGTATGTCAACTTTTTTCCCCTTATGTCTTCATTTCTAGCGGTTGATCTAGATAGAAGGAACCAACTTCTCAAATAACCCTGTTTGTCAAAGGGGAAATTCAACAGCAGGGGAGGGTGCTTCTCCCTCTCTTCAGAAATAGTAGTGTGCCAACAATGCAAGTGGGACACAACAAAATAATGACTAAATTAGAAACACTTTGCATACACACTTATGCCAACCAGGTATTAGCAGAGCTATGGGAGCCCTGAGATTCTGTTTCAGAATGAGAGCTATTGTTTTGTCTCTTCCTGAACTGAGAAACAGAAACACACATTAGCCAGAAGAGATAATTTAAGGTCCAGTGTTCAACTTGTGCAAGACAGAAGAACAACACGAGGGAACACAGCTACACAGAAGAAAGTACTTAATTAAGATCTCTAACAGGTAAGGTCTGTAGGATTTGGGTAGAGTAGTAATCCTTTGGCAGTTGCCTATAAACCAGTCGTAAAGCAGACTTCCCATCAAACCCATTTCATGCCTCTTTTAGGAAGTTTCCTTTGTGAAGTTCACTGGAAATACACGTAACCACCTGATACTTTTTTTTGGTCAGGGGCACAGTACTGCACTGGAGGAATCTTTCATCTGATCCACCCATGCCACACTGTTCTTCTGCTTCCTCATTTACTTATATCCATGCACCCCACTACAGGAAGCCCCAGCAGACCTGCTCCCGGAAGGCAGGCCATAGGAACTCCCTGCACCAGACCTCACCTCCACAGAGCAAAGAGAATACTACTTCTGCAGCCTTCACCAGGTCTAGAGAACTAAGGCAGAAATATCCTTTCCTTTTTTAATCCGCTTTGTACGATAACTCATCTAAAAATAGCATTTGTCATCTCAGACAGCTCTGAAGAACTTTTATAAAGTAAAATGGAACCTAATGGTATTTTCATTTCTAGAGGAAAATACTTCATTCATAAAAATTAAAAGTTGGATGAGTAATTGAAAATGTATTTTTGTTTTGGAAAGTCCTTTAAAATTGTTACAAAAAGCTTTTACAGAACATTGAAACTTACTGTTTCCTGAGGCCAGCTGCAAGGACCATGGCACTATGATGATTAAAGCGTTTTATAATGGCAGCGTTGCTACTTTCTCTAGCAGATTTTGAGGCATTTGATGTAGAGGCCACAGAAGCAACACCATAGCCCTACAAAGAAAACAACATTAGCTACCTCTTGCCCCAAACCCAGAAGGACGATTCTCTGTTTTTCACTGAGTCAAGATGCCTGCATGCCACCTCCTCTGAACTCTACTGAGTGATACTGCATCATCATGTGAAGCAGTATTTTCGTACCTTGCCCCACCATCACCTTTTGTACTTCAAAAAATCTCCATAGAGTATTTGATTCTGCTAACACTTGGCAGTTTAGAGGTGTTTGAGAGAAAAAATTCTTAAACAGATAGTCTTATAAAATCATGCTCTGTTATAAGTAAAAACAGAACTAGCTTAAAAAAAATTTAAGGATTGCCTGTACAAAACAGACAGGCATTGATGGCAAGTAAGAGCTAGCTATTGTTTTACTGACCTCTTTTTTAATATCCTGTGGGACACCAGCAGCCCACAGGCTAAGTGACACCTGTCAGGAGGATGTGATACCACTAGGAATTCAAAAAACCTCAAGCCTTAATGTCGGCAGTGTTCCCCAGTTACCAAGTGGCTGAAGGCAACTCGCTTTACACCATGTGCAGTTTCATGCTTGCAGTTAACCTGCCTCAAAAGAAAACTAGGGCAGTTAGCACAGCACTTGAAACATACCCATCCTAAACTCCTAGTCCAGTTTCAGACTGTTGGCTTTGTACAACTCTTACAAAAAAAACCAAACCCAAACCTACCAAACTTAGTAATGGACAGCATTATTAATTGCAACTCAAAAATTTATGTTAAATCAACTGCAGAAAAGTGCATCTTTAAGTTATTTCACATTATGGTACGCCATTTATAACAATTGTTTTAATTTGTACTTGGAGGCAGGTAATAGTTCAAGTTAGTCATATTTTTAGCAAAACATGGTATTTAAAGCTAAACCAAGAAAACTGTATAAAGTGTCCTTAACATTAAGCTGAATCAAATAAATAGCAATGTTCAAAGTGAGAACAAATGCAAAGACTTTTTCCTGTTTTATGCTACTCTTCTGTACATTGTCACAGCTTCTAAAAGGTAGGAAGAAACCAGAGAGTCCACTTTGGACAAAAAAGCCATCGAAGTGAAATAATAATTATTCTTTAGAAAAGGAAAGTCCTGCTTTTATACCCAGCACACTAAGGCAGACATCTGAGGCATACAGGTCCATGGGCACAGTCTCCATTTCTTTACACACATACAACTGTATAAATGTTGACTACCCAACCATTGCAGCAACCTATTAAGTGATGTGTTTTAGAATTAGCATTTGTAGTTATTTTAACAGGAGAAGGACCCACTTTCTCCTTAAATGAAACTAAGGTGGGGGGTTGGTGGTTTTTTTTGCCAACTACTTACTTCATCTAATGTTTTATCTTCCAAAGCAGTTAAATCTATCAGGGGGTTTTTTACTCCTTGAGACACAATTGTTTTTAACCCTGTATGAAACAAAGAAAAAAACGTGAAAAAACATATTTAAACAACTAGAAATGATTGTGGGATTATTAGATTATATTTAACCTTTAAAAGGAGAAGACAAAAGTTCTGCAGATGCCCAAGTATCACTGTGACTAAAACTTTCAACCCTTTTCAAAGTTCCATTTAAAATAAGCAACAAACTTGAAAAGTTATTGTAAAAGATCATCCTACTAATTAGCACAGTTTTCACCAACTTCTACACATCACTGAATACTCTTTGGTAAAAAAAAAAAAAGAATTGAAGATGCAATTATATTTGTTGTATTTGTGGGAACTGGGAAGCCTTAATTGTGTGTTTCTTCTAATTTCGGCACTGTTTTGCTGCCCTGTCTTGGGTAGAATGGTAATTTGTATCTGGTGATAGCTTTTACTTGTGAAGGATTGTGGATTCCTAATAGAATGCTTTCATTAGTCAGAATACATATTAAGGAATAGTGTTAAGTGATCTCAACTCTCCACATTTCTGTATCATCACAAACCTACCTCAAAAATCCAATAAAAACTTAAGTCAGATAGTATTTTAAGATTTCACATTAAAAAGGCTGATAGAGAACAGGGATGGCAACTCCTCTGGAAAATCTTAAACAAGATCCATATTTGTCTATTACTAAAACCTGATCTATAACAAAAGCTATACCTGTTGTAAGCTGCGCACATACCATAAAACGAACCTTATGTAAACAAAATTATTCCATAGTAACTGATGGCACAGCATAATCAATCTAGCATGGAATTTATCACAGATTTACTGTTGCAGGAGTTGTAATAAAGCTTACTTCTAGTGCTACCAGTTTCTAAAGGCTAATTTGTTTCAAGAAATGCACTCACTATGAAACATGCTAAGAACTGCAAAGCTATAGCTAACTTTCAATGACAATCTGTAGCTTTCACTTTACAGTTTGACAAGCAAGATGCCCAGTAAATGAACAGAAGAAAAGATATACCTCTTGAGTGTTATGCTCTATGATGTAGCTAAGACTGTAGCAGCCTACTGCAGAAACAAAGTCAAAAAGCTTACCTTTTTCATCCAGTTTGGCACATTCTGCAAAGAGGTCTTTTGAGCCTGTATTGAGCCTGTCCCGATGGAAATAATGAGACTGAAAAAATCGTGTCCAGAATTCCTTCTCTGTCATGTTATGTGGAACATTTTCTGCATATTTCATTTTTACTGTGAACAAAACACATAATGATTATAAACTGTTCTGCAAATCTTAATATGATATTTTATGTTAAAATTTCCTTGCTTGCTTCCTGTCTAATACTGCCTTCATTCATGCTGATTAATTGTAAGGGAATGCAGTAGCTAAGCATGAGCAAACAGGTACTGGTTTATGCCCTGCAATGCTAGCTAATGCTTTGATAAGAAATGCAAGTAACAGTGGTCTGAATATTCTAATTTGAATTGCAGAGACACAAGAAGTCTGATTTGCTGGAGTTCTAGTTATTCTCAGAATGGATCTAGTCTTTTTAACTACGGGCCAAAATGAACGAGTGCCAGTTTCAATATAGCGATGGGGAATGATGGAAATCAGATTCTTTTCCTCCCAAAGGTGATTTCTTGAAAAATAACAATTAACTGCAATGCTGAGTAGGAGTATCATGGGAAACAAACATCCATTCACAACTTGACTTTTTTTTTTAAGGCAACAAGTTAAAGTGTTTTCATTTAACGAAATCAAATTTTCATTTCAAAAGCATGTTTTAACACATGCTTCTTCCCATCCCTCAAACGAGGCAGGGAGAATCATCCAGAAGACTGAAGATACAGTCCCTCATACTTCCAGGCTCAGACTAACTTTCCAGTCTTCCCATAGTAAGAAACAAATCTTAAATGCATGTATTTGTTATATAAAGCTCTATTCTTACCTGCAGGATATGTTCGAAATATGGATTCAATGATATCTGAAGTCAAATTATACCTCAGACCATTGCAGCCATCTGTTTGAGGCCGTACATCAGCCTAAGAAAAAGCATACAGGGAGGAAAACCAGTCATGTCTGAATGCCTTCTTTAACTGTAGAAGGAAAAAAACTGGCATCTTGTAATCAAATTCTGCTGCAGATAAAATAATCTTCTTCCTCCAATAATCCATAGCATATTTGATCATAAATAGGTATTTTTAGAATGAGAAATGAAGGAGCATGCAGTAATTACTTTATTATACTTGCCACTTAAGGGATGATTCAACAAGTAGACTGCAAGCTTTAGAAGACAAAAAGCAAAGACCACTCCATCAGTCAAAAGAATGGTATGCTTAGTTTAATACCTCCTTGTTTCAAAGTAAAAATAGGCAAGTTTACTGTAATGCCTAATTTTTTGTTGCTCATTCAACAATTCAGCTAGTGAATAATCAGTGATGATAATGAAGTGACAAAAAAAGATTTATGGCTCTTACACCTCATTTCCTTATACACTAAAAGCATCTCAGTATAATTGACAAATAACATTGAATTTAAAAATTGAGACTAAGCATTAGTCAGAACTTGCAAGTTAGATCTCACTGATCTCTTCAGGAAGCTCTGGAGGAAGCAAGCACTCAGTCCAATTCTCAGTAACAGGAAAAAGTACATGATTGCATATACTGCCTTCCTTTCTTCCTTTTGCTGTACACCTAAATTCTAGTTTTTGTACCACCCTCTTCCTAGAGAAACACTCGTTCTGAGTAGAGCCATGTAGTTATTTTAACTTGAACTAGGACATATAAATACCTGAAGTTTTCTTCCTCGCAAGTGCAGAGTACACAAACACAACCAGTTATTTTAAGAAAGCTTCAGTTTTGAAGGTTTGGGTTGTTTGGCTTTTTTTAATGTTAAGGTGTAAGAATAATGGGAGACAGGAAATCAGAGCAATCAAGTTCATTGAGTAACTGATTTGGGTATTTCTAGGGGGAAAAAACAAGCGTTTGTACAGTAGCTAAGTCATAAACCAACTCCCACCTCCTCTTTCCCTCCCAAACCTTTGATGTGTGCACAGTCATTACAAAGGCGGAAATGGGATTCCAGCAGAAGAGTCATAATCTGTATGAATTTTGTTGCAGAAGTAGAAACTGTATCTGTAGGAGGAATCTGAAAATTGTATCTATTTAGACTGCATTGGGATTACTGAGGCATGGTTTCTACAAATAGGTAATGTAACTGAAAGCTGGGGTAAGAAAGAGAGAAAACAAGCTTTCAGATATTACAGTTGTTCTTCAAGTAGCTGAAAGCATGTACTGGTTTAAAAAAATGGGGGAGGGAATAAAACCTTTTGTGTGGAAAGTCTTTGCAGCTTCATTTATGCATGTCAATGCTGCAACAGATACTCTTTAACTTATTGAGTTAATACACTGTAATCTAGTGACTCTAAGTTCACCATTATTCCTGTTTTATGGAAGGCAGAGCAGCAGTATGAACAACATCTGTCTATTGTCAATTTAAAGTTCAAATTGAGCATCTTAAATTGACAAAATTTGGAGGTTGCAGATTTGCATAAAACCTTTACTTTTTTTTTTCTTTTCTCTTTTACACTTGCAATAGTCTAACTAACATCCAGGAGGATGTTAAGTTGAGGAACCAGGAAAGAACAACATTAAAGCGTATGAGAAGTACACGAGCAGAACTCTTACTTTCCCCAATTTGTTTGCTCTAAAATCCCTTAAGTAATAGGTTCAACATACCAGAAATGCTGCAGAGATGCCCACATCCTGCTTACTAGGTGCTGCAGAATTATCCCCTGCATTCAGGCTTAAACGGTTGGCCCAGAATTCTTCAGCACTGATTACTTGGCTCACAACAAGGTCTTTATAGAGCTGAAACAAAACAGGATCTTCTTGCAGCATTCTGGTAAAAGAATGTATTGAATAGAATTGAAACACTGCAGAATAAATCACCAAGATTTCCATAACTAACATGAGTTCACAAAAGGAACAGAAACCAACTTTTCTTTCAAAATGCTGTGCATTTCTTGACAAGATTGTGTAAACAACCAACCTCAACAGCTGTATTTGTCTCCAAAGACTTAAGAAAGGACTAAAAAAAAGTTTAAGGAATAGCATTAAATGCTAGAAAACAGTAATGCCTAAGAAAAAATTATTTTGGAATTAACATCTTGTCCTAAAATATTCTGTGGTACTCTTGTGGCTTTGCACATCCAGCACTGGAGTCTCCTGAACTGTAAAAGCACAACGAATTTTCTTGAACTTCCATAAAAAAGGTCAGTGGCAGGTGGTGGGGGGTAAGTGCAGGGAGAGAGATTTCAGCACTATCCAATTCGTGTTTAAGATCTTAAAATTCAGTAGTTACAGGTCTCTATTCTAGTGCAAGAGTACACATTATAGAATATGTGTGGCATAACATACCTTAAAACACACATTACCCTGAGTTGTTTGCTCATTTATATTTCTGTTGGTGACAGTAGGATCTTCAGCACTTAACTATCACATGCAGCACAAGTGCTACAGAAACATTCACTGTCACTACTTCCACCAGGGAATAATGTTTACGAATGTTATCATCCAAGTATTATCACCCTTACTATCCAAAATGCAAAGAATGCATGCACCTGAAACTTCAGTTAATTCATGTTTAAGCAGCTTTTCATACAGCTGTGTACCTGATCTGAAACCCACTAGGCTATTTTCAGGGAAACATGCATATGTGTTCACAATCAACCTCAACAATCTTTACCATGTACCTCAGGGTCTTATCATTTGCAAACAACAACAACAAAGAAATCTTATGAATACATAGTACGTGGTCTAGGGAAGAACATGGATAAACTGCAATTTGGACTGAATGAAAGTCTGCAGCTGCTCTAAAGATGAAGTAGGATGAGATGGAAGTGAAAACTTTGTGGCAGGACATCCCTATTATGTTTTAACCACCAAGGTTTTTCCAGTTTTTCTTATTGGTACAAATATGGATTAGTGGCAATTCTTACAAATTAGTGCAGCAGGAAGCAGTGTTATTCTAATTATTTCATTAAAACTTGGAATTTTCGTACATACCTGACCTCCACATATCAATAAATGGAGGAAATGCTACAGGGACTCTGGATGTAATGCCCTTCCAGAACAGGTTGAAACGTTTTTGCCTCATCTGTTGCAAATTAAGCTAATGAAGCCCCATTACTAGACTCCGACATCTAATCATCAGAAGAACAGACTATGACTGAGTATGTGCAGAGATTCTGGCTTTTCTGTAACTAGAAAAGCTCTTAATGCCACATGGCATAATACTGTAAAACTCCATTTAAGGGTACAAAGATTCATAGCTAAGACTGCCCATGTACTCAGTATTAATACTGTTAGAAATGAGGCGCGCAGCGTAAGGAAACTAGTGCAGTAATAGCGCCAAAGCTGTCTACACTGCTGTAGACCCTAGTGGTTGCTGCAGTACTGGAATCAGTTAATCCTGGCTGTGTCAGAGCTCCAGCACAAGGAAGGGCTCTTCCCTTTCTGCTGGGAAATCTCCTTGTAAAGATCTGATCTGCCCAATGAGGCAATGCTCCTATGTTTTGAAAAATCTAGCTTTAACTTACCTAAGTTCAAAGCTGGAATGGTCTTTGGAAACAGAAACTAGCAAATACAGGATTCACAGCAGATGCTAGAATCAAGTGAAACTCATATGGGGAGATGCAGAGAAGGGTGCTCTATGGCCACAAGGACTGGTTCAACACAGACTTTTTAAAGGAACGGAAGTGTATCTTAAAAGCCCTTTTGGGAAAAGGACTTAGGTCCTGAACATCTTCTCAAAACATTTTTTAGAATAAACATCCTGTATGCCAAATAACAAACTACTGCATCTCAAGTGAGATGCATGAAAATACCTAGCAATTTAGTAGAGTATATAAAACACCAGGAAAGAAGATTTGAGGGGGAAGAAGTTACACAGGGAGGGGGAATAAAAAAAATCACAAATCAAGGAAGGTGAGAATTTCTGAAAAAGAAAAAAAAATATTTCAAGCAGCTTTTCTAACTGATACATATATACTTAAGGAGACTAAAGAGACAGACTGCCAGTTGGGTGCTTTCATCTCATAGCCATGAATAACAAAGACTGGGTGGCAGCCGGGCTGGCTGCCTTTACACCTCAGGAACATGTCACTGAGAACGCAAGTATAGTCTCAACATGTTACAGTTATGTAAGTCTCAAGGAACTGCCTCTAAATTGAAAGCAGAGAGATTTTTACTAGGGAAACAAATGCTGTATCGCTAATGATGTTGCACTAACAACAACTTAGCAGAAATACACTATAGTTAGGTAGCAATTAAAAAAAAAAACCCAACCCAAAAAACTTTAAGGCTCCTTTCCCTTTACCTGTTCTTCTCCTCAAGTTCTTTATTAGCTTTCCTTTTGAACTTAGGCAACAGTTGTTGAAGAAGATCCTTTACCGCATCTCGCTCCTTCACTGCTGTGCTTTCATTGGAGAAGTGAAAGTTGGTTGTGTCCCCTGCATGCAATACTAGCTGAAGCTGAATTTTAGCTTTACCTTCTGGACTGATTTTCTGGCCTAGATTATACAGAGAGTATTAATTAGCAACAGACAGTAAGCTTCTACAAGAAACTCTCTTCCCTAGAGTATTTGCTTATAAGCAGTTATGCTCATCATCCAATTAAATACCATTATCCTTTGTGTGAATTTCAGCCATGAAAGTGGAACAGACAGACTGCCCCTTAAATTAGTTTGAACCCTGCACCTTGTTCTCTCTAAAACACAAGACAGGGACACCAGTAGCCTATTGCTCAGTATCCTTCAGCTACTGCTCAGGAGCTCTGATCTATCTTTGCATTCACCACATCCTCCATTAGAAAACTGCTGCAAATTAGACTGTCATCACCTGGACACTTTAACCTGGTACCAATCCAGGCTGCTGCTGAAAGGTGACAACCACACTCCCCCTTTCCACTTCTTCCTGCTGGCTTTCTTGTACAAGTGTTAGCATTTGTGCAGCAAGCCAAACCAAGGAACTGATCCACTGAAAAGTAACTCCCTATTGTTTTTCCAGCTGGACCAGTTCCCACAGAAGAAAAGCTGTAAGAAAGCAGATGCCGGGTGGAGTAACAGCATGTCTGCTGACAGCAAAGGTATGCTGGTTTCAAGTAGTGTGGTAAGCACATTTAGCCACTAGTACTCCCAAAGTTGATCACCAATGCCTCCAAGGTGCTATTACACCCTCATGACTCATAAGAAAAACCTAACTCCTGCTTCCTTTCTCATAACCAGAGGGAGCAGAGGCTAGAACAACTATGTTTACAGACTGTTGTGCTATATTGACTTCAGTGTAGCACTGCAAATGGCACCAACTTAATTTTGAATCTTACCCCTTTCTCCAGTGCCAATGGGAGACAGGAACCAGATGTCACCACTAAATAATCATCTCTATTACAAATTTACAAATACCACCCCCACTTTTTTTATTTTAGATGACAAAACCGAGCATCTTTCATCTACATTAAGACTTCAATGACTATATATGTAAATATTAAAATATAAGCTGCTTAAATGTAAGCAAATAGCTAAATAAAACCTTCACAAAGTTGATTATTATTCGTGAACAGAGCTTTTAAACTCCTTATCACATTTGTATTTAAGAAAACAGCATATTAGTTCTGATTCATCACACACACCTTCGATCATGCTACAGTACTTGTACGTGACTTTAAACAGCAATAATCGCTAAACCTTTACCAAGTGACGCATACAACTTTCTTTTTATTCCTTCTTTGGCACTGCAGCACATGGAATATAAGGGCTAACTGGAGCCAGAAAGACAGCACGCTATAGACATTTACTGTTCAGTTTTGACTTGCAAGTACTCTGCTATTGCAACAGCAAACGCTTATTCGGAATGTTACCAGTTAGGCCAAACTACAGAAGCTAGCACTTCTGAAGCTATGGTCGGCTGGATGAAAATAAAACAGTGAGGTTCATTTTATATGAAAACTGAAACAGCTTTAGATGCATATTTTAACAGATGACATGCCAGATAGCTTCTGTGTTAGACCCTGAAAATCCTATACTCTTCCTCAACGCCCCTCCCACCTTTCCCTCCACAAGCATATGGCACAGATTATTTTTCTGTTCAATTTATTGCAGAAGTTTATCAAAAGTTAATAGTAAATGCAGTATAACTTAAACATCTGAAGACTTCAGAAGTTCTGCAGTAGCATCCTTAATAAACTGGTGATACTTCACCATGGTCCCAATCTCTGCTGCTACATAGAATAACCTAGTCAAAGCTCCAGACCCTTGCAACATTCCTAACTTACCTACTAGTGTTTTATGGCAAATACAATTTGGGTTGTATTTAAATGTTTATTGAAATACTGCTTACTGAAGCTGGAATAGGAAAAGTGTTCACTTACATTTTATGTCTGCATACATATGGCTGACTGTGAATCGGTCTTTGCCTTCAGGTGCCCATGCTATCCTTTCAGCCATAAGGTAGAGAGCTCCATCCTGCTTCTTCTGACGTACCTTCTTTACAATCAGTAACACTTCTTCAGATGACGTTGCCATTGCGGCTATATGGAGCTATTAAAAACATACAGTTGAGCTGATTAGTATAATTATTTTTGCTGTAACTCTTTCACTACTCCTATCTATATCAAAGTATTACAACCCACATTTACGTGTTAATGCCTACATAATTTTTGAAACATCCCAGATAAACATGCTTCCCTCTGTCAGTGCAATCAGCAAATTTAAACAAGATACTGCTGGCTACCTAAATAATTAATCTAATTATATTGCCAATACTGCTTTTGCTCCAATAAAAGACCCGCAAATCTTACATTTAAACTGATAACCAAATTTTCCTCTTTTAATGTTCCTTTACTGGTTTTTCAAGTTCAGAAGAATACTGAAGCTGAGCAATGACATACATTCCAAATCTCCTCTGGCATTTGGCAGCAATTCCCTTCTTCAGTGTGAATGGCAGATGTTAAGTCGTTTCAGAAAAAGGAAGGATACAAGGTATGTGAAAAATCATGGATTTTCAGTTCTCTGTGCTAAAGATAAGGTAGCCCAGTTGCACTCCAGTTCTTACTGTGGTGGTTTTTGCCCAACACTTGAACAATGTTTTGTACACTTGATTCCAGCTGGCCAGTTTCCTATCCGTCTCCCCCAAAGTCCGAGGGACTAACGTTAGACCTACTTCAACACAATGGTGATTTTGTCACCAGTCTCACATCAACAAGCCTTTTGATACTTCCTGCATTCTTCTCCCCAGCAGTCACTATCTTTCCTCTCCACAGGTTCACCCTACAGCCTTAAATTTCTCAAGAGGTTAAGGACACCGCAAGTATGACTACATTCTATTAATGTACTGTCTTACACCTGTCAAAAATTTAAATCTTTGGTATGTTCACTGTAAATGTTTAGTCTGTCTGATTGCTGTATTTTGTACATCATAAACTTTACTATTGCTATGTAAAATAGTATTTTCAAATGCTGACATGCATGTTTCATGTTCTTTGGAATACCTGTAATATTTGCTGGGGCCCACATCAAACTTCCAACAGCAACCTGCATCAGCTATCGCACTACTAGTAGGTATCACAAAGTGATAATTCTAAGCACTTAAGTTCAGATACTTCTATTTTCTTTAAAAAAACCCCCAGCAGCAAGATAGGATATTTTACTCTCACAGTCTGGACAGTAGCATAGCATTCTCTTCAGCAAAAGCCTGACAAGCCCATCTCTGAAATGAGTTAAGTAAAATACTAAATGGAAAGATGTAACGGCAAAAGCGCCCTGCACTTAAGCTTCGCTCCTTCATCATTTCAGTCATCCAAAGCTTTGCCAAAGACTTCAGTGATGCTGAGCTGAACGTGGGGTTTCACATCAGCACCATTGCAGCAGTCACTAGAACACACTGTGCCACATTCAGAGCAGCCCTGCTAATACTTCTCTCTCAAAGAAAACTGCATGGCATGATTTCAGGACCGTTTCCTAGCATAATCCATTACAGTCTCCACAGCAGCATTTTTCTCTTTCAGTGCTATTCGCACTACCATTTTATGTAGAGTTTCCTGTTGCAGGTCTGTAGTCTCTCATCAGCACCTTATCCTTAGCAGAAAAAGGCATCTGGCCAGACTCTTAATAGACCAGAAACCTCAACATATGCAAGACTAAGGATCTGGGCTTTTTTTCTCCCTTTGTTACTTTACAGTCCTTTAAGGTCATTATTATCCAATGCAGTGGAGACAAAACCACAGAATGCAAAGGAATTAAACCTGTACTGAACAAAAACAAAAAAGAAAGCATTTTCATAGTCAGGCTCATTCTGATGCAAGTTGCACTGCTTTTCTACCATGCTATTGCACCCACCTACAACCAGTCTTTCAACTACGGAAGAAAACGATCAGCAGCTAGCAACTTCTCCTTTACAACCATGGCGCTTCTAGCACAGTACCCTGCAGTGTGCAATCTGTGAATGCACAATTATCCCACAAGTGGCTCATTCTACCTTCTGGGAGGCCAAACACACTAGCTTACTGCTGTTCTTATTTATGTCATTGCTGTGCTTCCTTTTTCATGCAGTAATTTACGGTGGCAGTAGGATGATACAACTCATAAGCACAGTAAGCATTACCCAAAATGGAGAAAACCTCGAGCTGTCTTTTGAACCATACATCAGAAAGGATAAAAAAAAAAAAAAATAAAAAAAAAAAACAGGATTTAGGAAAGTCATCATCTTTCACTAATGAAAATAATATGGCTTCTTGTTGCAAGAAGTACAGGAAAAATTGTAAAATAGAAATCTCGCCTGGCTGCTAGAAAAGCATGAGGATGGTCTCCTACCGACTGCAGAGGGGAAAGCTCCATCCTTGCTAAGCACACACAGTACACCAGTCATTTTCTTTTCTTTTTGGACACTTAAGGCTTACTATGCAGAAGGGTGAGAGCCATCAATGATCTATTCACACCTGCCCAAATCTCATAACCTCTACATTTGACAAGTGAAGTTTCCAGGAATCAGTACTGCGGATGATGACACTGCTGCTGAAAGGAGCAAGAACTGCAACACGCATATAGAAAAATTCTGTTATTTTATAGCTTTAAGTGATAATTTTAATCTGCTGCTAAAAGAAGCAGCATTAGAGTTCTTAGCTGCAGATTTTGGAAGACAGACCTTTCTCTGGTTAAAGTATCTTCCAGAATAGGAAGGTCAAACACAGTTTATTTTAAATTCTCCAGCAGCAGAGCTTTTGAAGTGACAGTTAATAGTTCTGAAAAGCACTTGGATCAAACAGCAGTCTTAACCCACAGGGTATGACTTGTCATCAAGCCTGTCTTGAGGATGTTAATTTCAGCTGCCGTTTACAACTGGCGGCATAAAACAAGAAAAAAGGTCCTGTTTGCTTATCCACCTATAATCCCTCCCCCTCCTAGCTCCGTGGCAGTGAATGCAGCTTCTGGAAACGCTGTCAAATTCCAACAGCTATCCTTCGTCTAACGCAGCGACTCTTCCTAACCACTTTTAAAACCAAGTACCTGTCTTTTCTGTTCCTTACAACACCTGTTCTGAATGCTCTCCATTACCAGCACGTCACTCCAGTCTCCTCCCATGCGGTGTTGTGGAGTTCTGAGCAGAGGTAAAGGAAACCTTTACGCATTTTAATAATCCTGACTTGGTCAGGGTAGGCACGGGCTGGCAGGCGAGCCCTGACAGATCTGACGCAGGCCTTGCTGCTAGCTTTCCGCTCCCCGCGGGGAACAGCGGAACGTCTACGCTAACGGCCCACACCGAACCGCAGTGGCACGGGCACGCAGCCGGGCCCCGGCGGTTCGGCCCCGCAGCCCGGGGGGCCTCCGGGCGCGGCCGGCAGCCGGCAGAGCAGCACCCGAGGGGCAGCAGCGGAGCTGTCAGAGGAACGCGGCTCAGCGGGCCGCGGAGGCGAGAGAAGGGCCGTTCGTCTCGGCCACCGGCGAGCTGAGGGGCGTCCGCGGTCCGCGGCCCGGAGCCCGCCGGCGGGCTCGGGCCGGCCTTCCAACGCGGCTCCCAGCACCCGCGCTTGCTCCAGCGCTTCTGCCCGCGGCGAAGCGGGCCCCGGCGGGGTCCCTCCGCCTTCTGGCGTCCCCGGCAGAAGGGCGCCGGCGGCCCGGGGTCCGGGGCTCGGGCACCTCTTTGTCTGTCGCCCGCGACCAGGCGCTCGGGTGAAGGCGCGCTGCCCCCCCCGGCCGCGATCCCG
>NW_010972609.1:14114659-14144589 GCF_000737465.1 Haliaeetus leucocephalus | reverse complement strand
GCCGCTTCCCGGCTCTACGCCTGCCGGGGGCTGCGCCGCCTCCGGGCTTGGCTCTCGCCGCCGGGGCGGTCGGGTGGGTGCCTGCGGGAGGGAGAATGGCTCGGCCCCGGGGAGTCGCCGCCGTCCCCGTGACTTCCTGCGTGCCGGTTCCCGGCCGCCGCTTATCGGAGCGCCTCACGGCCTGACGGCGCGGGAAGCCTTCGTTCTCTGGCGCCGGCCTCGCTCCTCCGCGCCCCGCGGGCGTCCGGAGCCGCGGTCCGCGCGGCGGCGGCCCTCGGGGGCTGGGTCCGAGGCGTCCCCTGCCCGCCCGCTTTCCGCGGGCAGCTGCGTCTGAAGGAGCTGGCGGGGTTCTCCCGAGCTTCGGCGACACTTTGCTTTACTCCGCGTATCTGAGAGAAAACAAGGGGGGCTCGTAGCTCTTTTCTCAGGCTGGGGGCTGGCAGACGGGCAGCGTGTGCTCAGAGGTAGGTCGGGCACGGAGGAGGTTGCTGGTTTCCGAGAGCAGCGTTCCAAGGAAGGATTTAAAATCTCAGGCTGGCTTTGCTCGATGGAGGTCGTCTGCGACCTTCCTTATGGCAGGCTGTGTGAAACGGGCAGTAGGGTGTCTTTCTGGACCAAGTACTCTAATCCAGAACAAAACAGTCCTTTTTCAGCCATCAGAGATGGTCTAGTCTTTATCTCTGGGGTGGAGTCGTCCTCAAATCCCATAATACAAGCTTTTTAAGACGCTTTTGAGAATTTTGAAGAAATAACTTTCAGTCTCTCTGGCTAAATGCGTATCTTCCCTTTTCCGAGTGCCTGGTGAGAGTAAGCGTTCGCTTTTCTTGTAAGGAAGTGTAAAGTTTCACATTATGGTATTTCTGGGAGGGAGTTCTTTAATATATGGGATTGCATGCTAAATATTGTTTAGAAAATCGGAGGCTTGAGTATGAAGTGTAGCAAGTGTGGTTTTTTTAAGCAACATACAGGTCTAAACTTCAAAAATTCCTCAGGAAGAAATTATTTTAAAGTATGTGCTGTTTAGGAGAAATATATGAGGTTGCAGCTTCGGTAACTATTTCGTTCTTTGTTTTCACTCTGTCTTACCTATCTTGTATGCTGGAAAGGAAGTACTGTGGAAAGGATAGTTTATACATGTTTACACACACACAAAAAATGCACAAATGCAGGTAATTATAAATTTGGTATCAGTTGAGGATAATATTCCTTAAATTTAGTTTTGGAGGAGAAGGTGATGTAGGCATAAAATGCCAATGCTAAATGTTTTTCTTGAGGGGTTTTCCTTGACACCAAGTCAAGGGTGCGTGTTACGGAGGGAAGTGCGTTTTACCATGAAACAAGGCTTTTTGCATAGGTAGACAGAACTTGTTTCACAGGTGGATGTAAATATATCTTATAGCTACAATTTAAATACTTCTAAAGTTGGTCTCTGATAGGTTAAGTTTTCTGAAGTGAACTTCAACAAAAACTTCTTGTAAATGAAGCAGGGGTCTAATTTTGCAGCCCTTGGGCCTTTTTGGCAAACTGAAACCTGATACCATTTGAACAGGAAGAAGTTTGGTGTTTCTTTAAAAACAGAAAAACAGATGTACTACTAAAAAGTGAACTAATCAAGAACTTTATTTTTGGCAGGTACAGCTAAAATATGAAGCTGTAATGCACCCATGAGTGAGTAGCGCTAGTCATGTACATCAATGGCCTCTGTGCCCATAATTCCGGACTCTTACAACCATGTGTTGGCAGAGTTTGAATGTTTGGATCCGTTGCTTTCTGCGCTCAGGCTGGATTCTAGTCGTCTGAAGGTGAGTTTATGGTGTTTGGTTGTTTTTTTGGTTTGTTTTTAAGTTCAAATAATGACCTTACTTGGTTTATTATCTGATTAACCCACAGGATTCATGTCATTCTTTTTGGGTGTGTGCATGCTAGCTTATGGGGGGGGAACACTTTGGGAAGAAGTAGTAATGAAAACAAAGGGTCCTATTACTCTGTGTGTGTGTTTTCTTAACGCAGCTGTGGGGTAAATAATACAGCCTTACATGGTTGCTGTCTTACACTGTTTGCTCCAACCACAGAGAGTGCTCTTCTAATATCTTTGATGACTGTGCTGCCAGTGTTTCCGGAGTGGTACACAGAGCTGGCAAACAATGAAGCCTTTAAAAAATAATATAATAATGCAAGGAAAAGGTATTGTTATTAGTACTTACTAGCAGCCTTGTTGTGCATTATGATTTTTATTTCTTCAGTGTACATGTATAGATGTGTCGAAGAGATGGCTAGCTCTAGGCAGTTCAGGAGGAGGACTGAACCTTATACAGAAAGATGGTTGGAAGCAAAGACTCTTTCTCACTCATAAGGTAAGGGTAAAGAATTCTATTAAAAAATTTCCAGGGAAAACAGGATTGGGAAAGAGACATTGTTTCAAGTTAATTTTTGTTAAGAGTCAACAGCCATTTTCAGCTTGCTGAATTGTCCAAATAAAGTGAAGTTTTGGACTGCTCCATTTAAAAAAGGTTGTGATACTGGAGTGTATCCCCAGAGTGTGTGGTGTAATAGATTTCATGAGGTGTGAAAGAAGTTACTTGAGAGGGTCAGACCTCTTGTTTTTCAAATTCCGACTTTTAACAGCAGCAACAAAGTCACCTTGAATATTTAAGAATTAGAAGAAAACTTTGAATATGAATCAGAGCAATTCACGTGTAGGTAACTACCCATGTTTGGCTGTCCAAACTATGAACTACCTGGATAAGCAAAGAAAAGATAGGCTGGCTTGTTTTTGCTGAAAGAGGTCATGGAACAGGGATTCTTGTTTCTACAGCCAGATGATCTTTCCTGGGAGTCACTGCTGCTCCCACCATAACATGAATGCAGCCATTTTTTCTAAGGTTGGGAGTGTCTCACTTGGTTCTGGCAAAACAGCTTCCATAGGTGTGAGGACAGGAGACTGTTTTCTCTGTTTTCCAAGTCAGAGAGTGAACTGCAATAATTTCTCTTGATGTTGTCATGTTGTTGTCAGCTGCATCTTTTTAGAGTAAGTTCGGTGTTTGCAAACAAAACCCAAACAACAAAAAACCCCAAACCACCACATCACAGTGAAGTGGTAGCAACTGTTGACATGAATCTGGTTTATGTCTTAAAGATAAAAGTCAGTTAGTGGTAAAGGCAGTACAAGAACAGCTTTTACCTGCACTTACTCCCATACTTGCTTTCAGGAAGGTGCCGTTTCCCGGGTTGCCTGTTGTTTGCATGATGAAGACTATGTTGCTGTTGCCACCAGGTGAGTGATGTACTCGCAAACCTGAATGCTGGATAAATATTTTTAAGTAGCTTCTATGTTTCAGACTTGGACATCTGCTGAGAACTTGGAGCAGGCTGGGGAATTAGCTGGTAGAGGCCCATACAGAATAATTCTCTGCACAGTTTGCTTAACTTTTTTTCTGGAATAATTGTTCCAGAATAAGTATTATTTCTGTAACAGAACATCTATGGGAGAGCTAGTTAATGCATGTGAAGTTATGATGATAAATGTCTCTGAGACCTTTCAGCATCAAAAGGAGTGTCTTCATTAACTTGGCAGAGTGAGATTGGTAGTTAATACCACTTACATTGTTTAAGATCCATTTAAATGCTTATTTTTCCGCATCCTCACTGGCAATTCCAGTAAATGTGAGAGTACCCTTCCAAACAAAGCTGCTGATGCATTGTAATGCAAGGAAGGACACTTCTTCAGAATTAAAAATGTGACACTTCTTGAAAGCATGCAACCTCAAACACAGCCAGCTCTGAGATGTACTACTTTGCATAGTTTTTCTGTTTCTTTGGAATAATGCATCTTTATCAGTGATAAAACATGAGAAGACTTATTATCAAATTGTATTTTCTTTTTTAATTTTTGCAGCCAAGGTCTTGTAGTGGTCTGGGAGCTGAATCAGGAACGTCGTGGGAAGCCAGAACGGATTTACGTTTCCTCTGAGCATAAGGGTAGAAAAGTCACAGCTCTATGTTGGGATACAGCCGCCCTTCGTGTTTTTGTAGGAGATCATGTGGGAAAAGTATCAGCTATCAAGATTAACACATCAAAACAAGGGAAGGTAAAATGTCACATACTTTGAGATGAGGAGGTTCACAGGGGAAGATGTATGGAATCTTTTTGTTTGTTTTAATAAAGTAGAACAGAGGAAGTCTTGCCAGCTGATGAAGTTCTGGTAGCTTTGACTGTTGGGATGAAGAACCAGTCTCTTGAGACAGCAATAGCAATCCTAATCCGTGAACTTCCCTCACCCCCTCTTTTAGCTATTTTAGTAATGCAACATAAAAATGCTTTCAAATGTACAGAATTAAAAACTGGCCAAGCTTAATCCTCTTGGAATTTACAAGTATCCAAGTCCAGCGTCTTGGTGTTTCTGATCCTGTTGGATTCCTTAGACTCCAGCTAGAGGTTCAGCTGTGTGTTTTAGTCCTCAGCTCAGCTGTTGGCCTGAGAAAGGGCAATCCCAGAGTCTGATTTTTGCTTGGCTCTGTCTGGCTACTGTCATCTTAAAGATGTGGATTAGTTAAAATGAGTGGTAGGTGGACATCAGGCTTACATCCGTTACATTTTGTGCAAAGGAGATGCATGTTAATGATACCAGCCTGATTTCTAGCCCTTGAGTGTTCTTTAAGCGTTACCATTACTAGGTCCTTTCCTTCTCCTTTTAATTCGTAAGAAGGAGCATGACCTGGAAATAGGTGTATTCCTCCAGGTCCTTTCTAGCCCTCATGAAAGATTTTGATGGAAAATTGACTTAAAAGTAGCAAAATGTTGCATTTAAAGAAAGACCAAAAAATTCAACTATGGAAAGAGAGAGAGAAAAGGAAGGAGAAGGGCAAGGCCCATTAAATGTGTCTGCTCATGCCTGTTAAAGGAATTGGACTGTTGACTCTCTCATGTAATGCACTTTGTCACGTTCCTAACAAAGAAAACGGTTCCAAGTTGTCAAAAATGGTGACTGTCTGCTAGAAAATTTGAGTGCAGTTCCCAGTAGTGTCTTATTCCTAAGGAGTCTGTGACTTTGTTCTGCCACCTATGCAAACTGAGACATTTGTATAATAAATAGTATTTGGGTAATTTGCTGCAGGGTAATATAGAAAGTGAGTTTATGTAAACTGCCTAAATGCAGTGGAAGTTTTTTTTTTTGTATCAAATAATCCCTCAGGTCTGTCTCCATAAAACTGTTTGCTGGGTGAAAGTACCTGTGGGGAGAATCGAGAGAACTGACAAAAGCACAAAACTTGCAAAAGCAAGAATAAAAATCTCTCTTAATGTTACAGAAAACACTCTATAAAGAAATGTCAGGATGCTACAGGGATATGATTTTTTTTTTTTTAACTTAAACCTTCAATAATGGTTTTGGGAAAACAGGATTTAGACTTTTATGCCTCTTAAGCATTGAAACCTTGTTTTGTAAAGGAGAGACAAGAAAGGAACATCTCTGTCTTACGCAGTGTATTCGTAGCATAAGTCTTTTCTCGATTTTGCAATTTTAACTTCATGAAATAGTCTTTACTTTGAACTGAGGACCAGTGTGTTTTCTTTCTTTTTTTTTTCTTCCAAACTGTAGGCTGCTGCTACTTTTGTGATGTTTCCTGTTCAGATTATAACCACTGTAGATTCTCGGGTTGTTCAGCTTGATTATTTGGATGGAAGACTGCTCATATCTTCACTTACACGCACTTACTTGTGTGATACTGAGAGGCAAGTTATATTTTACTTGTAAAATGTTGGACTTTACAGAGTCACACAGAGTTTCTGAAGTGATGTCTGGAGATCATTTAGTCCAGTTTTCCTGCTCAGAGCAGAGCTGGGTAGAGTAGATTGTGTGGGATTGTGTCCAGTTAGGTTTTGAGCATCCCCAAGGATGGAGACTCCACAAGCTCTCTGGGCAACGTTTGCCAGTGGTTCAACATCCTCACAATAACAGAGCTTTTATGTTGCAATGGAATTTCCTGTATTTCCATTTTTGCCTATTGCCTCTTGTCCTTTCACTGGGCACCGCTGAGAGTAGTCTGGCTCTGTTTTCTTTACTGCCCCATTAGATTTTTATACACATGGGATCGTATGAGTTCTCCCCCTGAGCCTTCTCTGTTCCAGACTGACCAGCCCAGCTCTCTTAGCCTCTTCTTGTAAGACACGTGCTACAATCCCTTAGTCATCTTTGTGGCCCATCACTGGACTTGATCCAGTATGTCCCCGTATCTCTTGCACTGGGGAGCCTGGAACTGGACCCAACACTCCAGATGCATCTCACCAGTGCTGAGAAGAGGGGAAAGATCATCTCCTTTGACCTGCTGGCAACACTCTTCCTAATGCAGCCCAGGAGGCTGTTGGCTGCCTTTGCCAAAAGGGGTGTTGCTGGCTCGTGGTCAGCTTGTTCAGCAGGTCCCTCAGGTCCTTCTCTACAAAGCTGTTTTCTAATCAGTTGGCCTGTACTGGTGCCTGGAGTTATTCTTCCCCCAGTGCAGGACTTTGCATTTATCGGTCTGTTTATCTAGACTGTGCTTCCTCAGTTTGTCTGTGAAGATGTTAGCAGGGTCAGTGTCAAAAGCCTTACTGAAGTCAAGATAAACAATATCCACTACTCTCCTCTCATCTATCAAGCCAGTCATTCTGTTGTAGAGGACTATTATTTCCCCTTCATAAATCCATGGTGACTATTCATGATCACCATCTTATCTTTCTTGTGATTGGAAATGGTTTCTGGGACCGTTTGCACCATCACCTTCCTATCACCGGGTTGACTGACTGGTTGTGCTGAAAAAAACCCACCCTCATGATCTGAGCATTCATTTAAAATAATATTTCTGTACCCTGTCTTTTATAAGCTTTATGCAAGCTTTATAATATTCATTACAGATTTTTTTTTAGGCACCAAAACCAATTCAGCAACTAGGATTTAGTATTTTTATTCTTAAAAAAACCCCATAAAATTAATTAGAGCCTTTATTAATTCTGCCTTAACAAGTATGTTATTTTCCACTAGAGAGAAGTTCTGGAAAATTGGTAATAAAGAGAGAGATGGAGAATTTGGAGCATGTTTCTTCCCTGTTGGAAAAAACAGTGGGAATCAGCAGCCCTTAATATATTGTGCTCGACCTGGCTCAAGGATGTGGGAGGTGAACTTTGATGGGGAAGTGCAAAGCACACATCAGTTCAAGCAGCTGCTGTCCTCACCGCCTCTCCCTGTTGTTACTCTCAGGTAGAAACATGAGTGTTATCAGTGATAAATTTACTTGGGACTTCTAGCTGAAAAGAACTGCATTAATGCTGAGAAGATTAAATAAACTCCTAGTGCAGTCAACCATTAATCCTAGTTGTCATCTTAATACATTCTCCTCTGATAACACAAGCCAGTAGTTATCAAAAATGCCAAAACCTTGATTCTGCAGGTATGTCTGTGTGACTACCACAATGAATGCTGCTGTTGTAAGACTATGTTTATTTAAGCCAGGCTTGTATTTACAGGGTTAAGAATGCTACATTAAGAAAGTGATATTATTGTAGTTATGCTTGTAACGGATAATAATTCTACTTTATAGGCTGGATCCTCATTATACTAGTTCCAGCTGCTCTCCACAGTCTTTATCTTTCCCCAAACTACTGTATTTGACGTGAGTATTTGTCAGCATAG
The DNA here is from genome assembly GCF_000737465.1 of Haliaeetus leucocephalus. Classification (NCBI taxonomy): domain Eukaryota; kingdom Metazoa; phylum Chordata; class Aves; order Accipitriformes; family Accipitridae; genus Haliaeetus; species Haliaeetus leucocephalus. Next base: position 14,136,925 of record NW_010972609.1, on the reverse strand, counting down.
CTTCCTGTTGATAAAGTAGACTTAAAAATAAAAAAGTTGTATATTCTCTTAATTTATATTACCAACTTCATCTTTTTGCATAAGAATTTTCCAAGTATCATGCTAAACAACTGTCTTGCTTCTTGCTGTACTTAAGCCAATGCTATCCCTGCATATTTTACAGTTACTACCACAATTAACTGTTGCACCATTAACCTCTGCTTTGCTTGCAGTGAGCACTGTGTAATGACCTGGACAGAAAGAGGCATTTATATTTTTCTTCCCCAAAGTGTTCAAGTCTTACTCTGGAGTGAAGTAAAAGGTAAACTTTAAGAATCTTTGCTTTGTAATATTGTCTATTATGTTTGTCACTTCTGAAGTCCTTGCCTAACATGGAGCCTTTTCAAGCTCAATTTCTGCAGCTGGATTGTGGAACATTGATCAGAAAACTTATTCCTTGTCATCTGCCAAGTATATTCTTGAATATTAACCCTCTCCCTGCCTCCTCCAGCCAACCCTTCTCTCCATAATTCTGAAAACATGCTTGAGAAACAAAACATGGTGTGGAGTGAATCTTAAAATACAGTAATCAAATAGTAAGAGGTAGTAACCTGCAGTACTAGTGAGGTAAAACCAGTAGTATCCTTTCCTCATTTCTGTTTATTCAGGTTTATTGTCAGGTGTCCTGTGAAGGAGGATTGGCTGCTGAAAGCTTAAAACCTGTTTTTTCTAACACCTGTCTAAATTGGAGCCAGGGAATGTACTTATTTGGCAGATGAGTGAACCCTCATAAATGGGTTTGTGTGTATGGTTACAGGCATAGTCCTAGAATGGTTAGTCATTGCTAGTCTTTTTCTTCCCCTTCTCTCCACCGCTTTTGGTGTTAAGTTTCCAGTGCCTTTGTCATGGAGTGTTTGCATATAGCATAGGTATTGCATCTGAAAACTGCTGAAAGGTCGAAGTGTTTTTCTACTAGCAAATGTTTTACTTCTGTTTCAAAGCTAACAATGATGTATTTCTCATCTTTATCAGTCTTTAGTTTTTCATCCCCCTTCAGAGGAAAAGGGGACTTTTCACTAGCTTTAGTGTACTCTTTGAATGCTTTCTAGAAATACAACTCTGGAAAGTTTTGATACTTTAACTATGCTTTATAGTTGTGAGATGCTAGCTTAGCACTCTTCAGCATTTGTTTTCCCTATGCCACTTGTGCATTAGGCTTTTGCACACATTTGCAGTCAGGGGGAAAATATGTTTTCACCTTCTTTCAGGAACAGAATGGAACATTGACTAATGATTTCAGTCCTTTAGATACTTCTGTGCATTTGGTTTTGCAGATATTCAGGATATTGCAGTTTACAAAAGTGAGTTGTTCTGTCTGCATACAAATGGAAAAGTGGCACACCTCTCCCTTCTGCTGGTAGACCGCTGCATAGAGCGTCTGATAAGAAGAGGGTTCTGGACCCTTGCTGCCAGGGTCTGTTGTCTCTTCCAAAATTCAGTTATTTCTTGCAAAGTAAGTAAATACCCCTTTGTAAATGTGCAATGCAACTTCACTCTGTTTCCTGTCCCCCTCTTCCATTAAGTTTCATAGGTTTCTGAGATTCGTATTCTTGGAGTTTTTGAAAAGTACTCTGAGACTATACTTTTAGGATGAAAATTAGCCTGCATATATGGTACCTTTTGCTTTTCACATGTGCTTTAGAAATAATAATGCTTCTGTTTCACTCTGTACTTTTAGGCAAGAAAAAATTTGCCTCTAGACAAGCTGGAGCACTTGAAGTCTCAGCTGGATGCCTCAACCCAACCAGATCTCGTTATGCAACTGGAGGAATTAATTTCAAAGTTGGAACCTCTAGATTCTGCATGCAGTAGTAGAAGGAGCAGTATTTCATCGCATGTACGTGTATTGGTAGTGCCAAAACTGTTACCTGCAGATTTTATCTTTATGACTTAAAATCACCTTGATGCTCACTTTGAAGATGAGGCTTTCATTTTTACCATGCCTACTATAGCTGATAATGCTATGTTCTAAAATTAGGTGGGGTAGAGAGGTATAAAATACTACTACTTGCATTCTTTAAGCTCTCAGACCTCTGCCTTTTTTCCATATTATTTTCTGGCTAATGGTTGAGATGTGGACAAAGATTGATACGAAGAAGGCTTTCTCCACAGCTGAGTTTAGTGTCTTAACATGCTTCAGTAAAGGTCATCTTGATTGTAACTCTAGTTTTATGTGGTGAAAACTGAATGTCCAAATGCTCAGAACTATGCTAGCCCTATTTAAAAAATTGTCTCACTCTAAGCTTAAGCAGAAAGCTCTAAGGAAAAAAAAAATCAAAGCATATTGCTAATATTCTTCTACACGTACAGCTGCTTGGTATTGTCTTGCCTTCCCAGCAGCTTTTCAAGAAAGGGGAAATACTTCATAGTTAATATAATATCAGTTACTGTTTTCACTCTAACAATGTTTAAAAAGTAAAGTTCAAAAACCAAAGTAATGTAAATTCCATCTCGGTGTGGTAGACAAGTTTTTCTTCATTAGCAGATGGGCAAGAAAGCTACATAGACTAACCATGAGCAAAAGAATGTACGTGTGTCCTGGAACTAAACACTTTTGCAGCATCTGTAATTGTGCTAGCTGCGTGTTTTTCTGGTTAACCAGCAAAAAGAATATGGACTCCTGGATACACAGGTACAAAGGGGTGATAGTCTCGGATGCAGGACTAAAGCAGAGATGCTTTTTGTCTTGTACTAAGTACACCTGTTGTTCCGCAGGCTGCTTTCCTAAAAGCAGTTGCAGCTTACACATCTTTATAAAGTCACTGGACTGCATGCTTATTGGCATCTGTGTACTCCTCCGTTCTGGATATGTCAAAAATATGCTGTCCTGTAGGGTTTTTCCAGACAGTGAAATATGAAGTGCTGTGAGGTTATTTGTGTGGGTATGGTTATTTGAGTTAATTACAGGAAGTTTAACAAGGAAGTACCACTCAACATCTAACTCCTCTCCCTTGTCTGACAGGAAAGCTTCAGTGTCTTAGACTCTGGAATATATCGTGTTATCAGTCGAAGAGGCAGTCAGTCAGATGAAGATTCATGTTCTCTCCACAGTCAAACATTCTCAGAAGATGAGAGACTTAAAGAATTTCCTGCACACCAGGAAGATGAGCAAGTAGAACTTGGTAATGTTTCTTAATGAAAATACATTATTTGGATGCAATTTCTATTTATTCTACAAGAATTCAGTTGGGTTGGCTCTGTGCTCTTATTTTCCACTATCCAGTTATTCATGATTAAATCCTCTAATTTGATCAATGGGAACACAGTCACCCCACCTTCCACTCAAACTCCGTCCTGAAACATTGGGGTAAAATGCTGGCTCCCCAGATATCCAAGCTTAAAAGCAAACAAAAACCCAGAGAAACGAAACAAAAGGTCCAGAGGGCTTTTACCAAGCTAGGACTTCACTCAATTTTCCCCCCGACCCCTCCATGTGCAATTCAGCATTAATACTGTGATTCTCTCAGCTGACTATACCAGTGTTAATTGAGCTTCAAATGAGATTTGTTTGCTGCCACTATCCTTCCAGTAATATTTTTTCCAGGAAAGAATTTCTTAATCTTGGCTCTGGCTTTATATTTTTTCAGGGAAAACAGTAGGCTTATGACAAGTGTTCTTAACTTTCTTGCAGAGTTCCATTTGTACAGGGGATCACCACTTACACGTGTATACATTAGCGTACGGATGATAGAATTGTTAGTAACTAACATTTAGACCATCCAGGGAGCTTTTGTTATTTCCTAACAAGTACCTGTCACTAGTTGAAAGCTAGAGTGAGACAATAATGGTGTCTTGTTATCTGCTCTGGTTGGGATTGGGAGGGGATGCAGAAACCAGGGATGATGAGGAGCTGGCTTAGTTCCAGGTATGGTAGAGAGGCTTTCCAGTAAAAAGGCTGCTTTTTAGCTTTTGCAGAGAGTAGATGCCAGTTGAGGATGGAGAGAATTTGGATGCTTTGTTGGGGGAAAACCACAGTGGGGAGAGAGAGTAGAGAAATTAGTATTTACTCCCCTACTTGTCAGTAGTGTTGACCTGCTGAATAAGCTACATGCTGTTTGTAGCACTTCGGGTTACATGTGCCTCTTTACCTACATCACCATAAAAACAGGAAGTGAGAAAACTTGAAAGGAAGTGTATTATTTCCGATATTAAAACTCTAAAATGAAGGGACATAGTTTTTGAATGTTAGAAGATAGAAAAGTTCTCTCTCTTCCACAAGAGATAGCAAATTTGCTGATTATTTCCAAGTAGAGAAGTTCTAGGTGCTTCTTGAAGCATGTGTACTTGATTTGGTATTTAAGAGAAATGGACTTAGTGTTTCCCTGCTCACATTTACGTAAGATGTCATAAGTTTTTAGGTTTCTAATCTGCATAATGAACAAAAGCAGCCTTATTTACAAGCAATCGTAAAATCAGTTGTGACCTTTAGGCACTATGCAGAGAGACTGCAGATTCTGATGGTAGAATTTCTGTAACGGAGTAGCTATCTTTTCCTCTCAACAGTGCAGATAGTGCTGACTGTTGCAAAATGCAGTGTCATCCTTACTTAAAAGGATCCTTTTTTTCTTATTTACATCACTCAAAGATACAGTCTGTGTTTGTACCAGGAAATGTTTAATCAAAACACATTGTAGATACTGTTAGGGATGTAAGAGTGAAATAGTCAGTGATTCTGTATTTCCTGTGATTCTTACCAAAAGCTAGAGAGCTATGGACAGAATTGTACTTTTAAGTCCATTCAGATAAAAGGGTGCTCTATACCTTAACCATGGCTTATGTGTCTCTGTATGTTCATATGTGACTTAGGTTTTAGGAAATCATGCAATGTGAATTGATGTATGCCACAATACTTAAATTTTTCTAGGTGTTTAAGTAACTGTTAGTGGATTAAATCAAGATTTTTGTCTCCTAAATGGACTGTAAGTCTACTTTTAGAAGATAGTTTTCATACGGTTGTTGATTATCACTTGCCTTGTTATAGAGCCAAAAGACTGTTAACAAAGCAGGCCTACTAGGTTCAAAGTCAGTAATAAAATGGCTCTTGAAAACCAAGTAGCGCTTTTCTGGTTCCCCACATTCTTGAATATTAAGTAGGAAAATATTGTATGCCAGTTGTCCGTTAATGAATTAGTGACTTTCAGTTTGTTTCATTGTTCCATTTTTGCTGGGCCAGTGTTTCATGACTCTTTATTTCAATTCCATTTGTTAGACAATGTATCTCATGCATCTGTGACAGTTGAGGCTGACCGGAATGAGACATTTCTCCCATTCAGTATTCCTTTGTCATTTCGTTCCCCATCTCCTCTCGTCTCTCTCCAAGCTGTCAAAGAAAGGTAAAACTTCCAGCAGGTTCACTCATCCATTACATCTTTCCCTTTTTTTCTGTCCTCTGAATTTGTAGCATTGTCTGGTTTAGTTCATACTCTGTTCTGCAAAAATGTAACATCTGAACTGAAACACCGGAGATGCAGTCAAGTTTGCTAGACAATTTAAAGCTTCCATCTTGACTCTAATGAAGATACAAAGAGCTGCTGTTAAGTTCAGTGGAGCCAAGATTTCAACCTCAGTTTTTAAATGGCTAAGAATGTTTAACATTACCCTCTGAACTGTGGTTGTGGTTTGTATTCAAAGCAAACTTAGTGAATATTGTTTGGGGATTTTTATTTCCTGGTACTTAGGTTTCTGAACAATGAGTGAAGGCTTCCTATGTTGCTCGGGGACAAACATTAAAATATTCAAAGCATGCTAGATACTGCTAAAACACACTTGCAAAGTATACCACGTGGTCTGCCATCATCCTGCACACACCTTTCAGTGAATCTAATAAATTCCCAAAGTGTTTTTGGAATAATGGTAGCTTGTAACTGGTGCAAGTAAATATGGTAGTGTCTGTTTTACATGGAAAATAAATTTCTATTTTAAAAGTCGCTTTAAAAAGCTGGGGGGGGACCACAAATATAAAGGAGATGGTGTTAAATACATAACTTAAACTTGAAAAAACCCCTTATGTATGTTAGTTCCTTAGCTAAAATGTTGCTGGCCCTTAATGATGGTCTGAAAAATTGCGTAGCCATCCCTTGGTTACTTAGGTATGTGAATCGTGTCCTGCAACAAAATATTGTAGCTGATATCGATAGTGTGAGGATCTCAGAATAGCCTTCAGAAGTACATGCAATGTTTTGAATTTTTTCTAAACCATAATCAGTTTTTAGGACTTTATTAGTAGAAACAGTTATTACTAGTAATGAGGACTAAATTTTCAAGTATTCACTACATTCAATTTATAATTAAATAAAATACTATCATATTTACAGTTACTTTTTAAAAGTTTACCTTTAATCCTTCTATATGTTAAAATCCAATTGTTTTGCTACATTTGAATCCTTTCTCTCTTCTGCAGCAACCTTCAATTTTTGCTATACCCTGGTATAGTAAAAGATGCCATGTTCTCTGGCAAGCAAGTAAAAGGGTTGTTTTTTTGTTTTTTTTTTTCTTGATGCTCTTAAACTAGTTCTTGGCCAGAAAGCAAGAAGCTGATTTTTCTGTTCAACTCGTGATGACATAGTTCTCTTCATGCCAGTGGTAGAAATAGTTGGGGTTTGGTATGTTCACTGGGCTTTCTTTTGAATACAATATCTGAAGGGATAGGGACTGATGATGTGAAAAGGACATTTTTTGTGAGCTTTGTAACCTGAAGAACTAATTTGGAGTATTGTAAAACTGTTTCTTATGACCAAGAGAGACATCATTTCCTAATGATGCTTTCTGTTTATAAGCTTTAAAATGCAGTGTAGCCAATCCGCATTTATTTGCATACAAATATATGTCAAAATCTAAGCACTGTTAGTATGTGATCCTGTTTCTCCAGCAGCAAAAAACCCAAGTCTTAAATACTTCAGGTTTTTATTCTGTGCTGAAAGTATGGACCGTGACTGAAGTATGAACTTTGAGCAGCTGCTTAGTGAGTTTTGTTCTTGTTGGCCATTGCTGCTCTCATCCTTTTCTCAAGAGTTCTTCAGATTATTAAGTTTTCTGAAATCATGGTTTGAATGGAAAGAAAGTGCTTTATTTGTTCAGTTTTGAATTTCCAATTTTAAATGTTTGAACTTCTGACTCCTAGCGTTTCCAGCTTTGTACGCAAAACTACTGAGAAGATTGGTACACTACATATAAGTCCTGATACTAGAGGGAGGCAAGAAGTAAAGGATGATGAGGAGCTGCAGGAGTTGACTGTTAATCTGGTAGCATCTCCCCAGGAAGAGAAAGAGTGAGTATAAAATGTTTTCTTAGCAATTGCATTTGCTGAACGTTCTGAGGATAGCAACCTAAAGAAAAACTACTGTTTCAAGTAGAACGAGTTGCTCAGCATTAGGTTTTTCTAGCTGCCTTCATTACTGTGGTGGGTTTCACTGGTTTGCCCTGACTCCTTTTCTAGAAGCTGATTGGGCACTGAGCACTTTTGGATGGTGGAGCATGTAGTCTCTACAGTGCTGTAATGACTGAAGGGCAAGAATGTAGTGTATTCAGCAACTCTTATGGAGTGTTATCTGTGATGCTCATTATAGGTATGGACATGAGTCCAACAGTTCATTTCCTGTCCTTTCTGAGTGGGGAGTAAACACTTTTATCTCCCTAAAAACACTTTTCTTTTTGTTTTTGGTTTGTGTGGGTTGCATTTGGGGGTTTTGTGGATTTTGTTTTGTGTTGGTTTTGGGAGTTTTTTGGTTTTTTGTTTTTAATAATGGTAGCTATAAAACATTGAACTTCTTTAATGGTTGTCCAATTAATACAGAGTTAAGTTACTTCATATTCCAATGTTTTGCTAATTTACCATTTTGGACTAACTTTCGTATAGTGGCATGATACTGATTTTTATTCAGTACCTGCAGAAATCTACTGTAGGTGGAGTAGAAGCCATTATAGAAGCCTAGAAAAATAGTATTATTGGTTACTCTTCATGCCCAATTCATCCATAATTTCTGTTGAGCTGTTCCTTCTTTAGAAATTAAAGCTTTGGTTTTTTTAATAAAGGAATTCATGTTGTTTCCTTGCAAATTTGAGGAAATTTTTGAGGAAATCCTCCCTTAAATTATTAAAGATAATACTTCAGATAAGACTGAAATTAATGTCTTTTTCTAGGTTAGAACCACAGAGCTGCCAGCTTCCAGAGGAGGACCATCTAAGAGATCTCAAGGCTGCAACAGCAGAAGCTATGTAAGCAGGGAAACTTAGTGTATAGATATATTGGGCTTTGGTAAAAAATGATTGATTTTTTTTTTAAATTTTTTTTTTACTACATACATGCAAGAGTAATGCTCTGCACGTCTGTTAACATGATCTGAAAGGATATAATTTGGTCAATGGTTTGTTTCCCCTATTTAAAACCAAGCAAAACCCACTAAAAGCTTATTTAGGTAGTCTAGTGTTATCTTTTTGTCCTAACTACAAGCATAGTTTAAAAAAACCCCAAACCACCTAACAAACAAAAATTCATTCTGAAGGAAATCTTGGGGACCTCAGAATGTACTAATATCAAATGTAGACAGCATAAGTAGCCTAAATTCTGTTTGATGCACTCAAAACTACAAAAAAACTGACTAGTCAAGTTTAGGTGTATACTTTGAGTTACATGAAACATATATAGTTCTTCACTTGTGGCATCTTATAACTGTTAGGCAACTTAGCAAACTCCTTTTTTTATGCTGCAGAGCCAAACTCCAGGATCCCCTGGTTTTGTTAGAACCACAGCGCATGAGAAGGGTTTTACAGGAATGGATTGTCTATCTAGAAGGAACGTTTGGCAGCAAAGAGCATTCTGCTTCCTCCACTAAGAAAAGTGAGACTGTGAGTGCTGAAGAACAGAGGGCAGTCCTGGAGGAAAACCTACAACTGGATCCAACTGATGGAGACCCAGTAGACAAAGAACAGAGTAGTATCTTGGAAGACTGCACTAAACAGGGAAATACTGATGAAACCTGTGTAAGCAAAATCAAGTGTGAAAATAGTACTGATCTGAAGGGACCTTTGGACTGCGGCTTTCAAGTGTCTCCTCCGTGTGTTGTAGAGCCAGATGTTCAGAAAGATCTCACTGAGTTGACAACACTGTGTTTTGAGCTGCGTGTATTTTCTTGTGGAAATGGTGATGCTGAGGAAAGCTCTGATGGAAGTCTGCCGCCAGCAGCTTCGTGGACCTTGGCTTGTAGGTTTATGCGAAGCTACTTCTTTCTTTTGGATTTAAAGAGAATAAAGCAGTATATTATAACCATGTATGCAACCAGTCCTAATGTATGGGAAACATACACTGCAGGATTGAAAGGTAACTAATGAAAATTTTATTACTAGTAAACTGAGAGTAAGACTGTTTGGGAGAAAAAAAGAAAAAAGCTTGAAGACACTCTCATTTCTGGCTGCAAATTTTCCTTCTGCAGGTGTAGTGTAGGAGGCGGAGGATTGTTGGTGTGTGGGAGTTTTTGTTGCAGTTTTGGGTTGTTTGGTTGTTTGTCTTCTCCCCAAAGGCTAACTTCTGAAGATCAGCTGGCTCCTTGGAGAGACTGTTCCTCCCCTTCCCCCACTTTGCAATTCTGAACCTTTTAATTTATATGGAGCTTGTTGGTTGAACACTGCACTGATTTCATACCAGATCTATTTAAAAACAACTATATGTGCTTCAAAGAGCAAAAGCATCTTAATTAGAATCATATGTCTATAGAAACAAGGCAAAAGCTAGGGGAGAGGCTTCAGTATGTGCACTGGAAACAGAAGATTTTATTTGTAGAGAAATGTGGTTAATGTGAAACAAAACTGAATGGAGTAAATGGTTCCATGCAAATGAGTGGCTTGTGATCACTTCAGACTTCCTTTTTCCACAGAAATCCCTTCTAATATTTTTGCCTCTTTAGCCTTATTGAACCAAAGCTTCCTGATTATATTGGAAAACAGAACTTCATCTGTTCTCTGCATTCAGCTTCTGCTTTACGCATTTCTTTTTAGAATGAATTAAAGTCTTAGCATTGATTTGGTGCCAACAGAGAGCTAAACAACAGAATCTTGCTTTGAGGGTTGGTATCTGGTATTTGGGTTCATGGGAATCTGTTTGCTATTTGGATTCTGAGAGCCTTAGAAGTGAAAGTAATGTACGCATTCCCAGTTTGTCCTTAGTTGGACTGCATTTGTGCCTGTAGATTAATACCCACATTTCATCAGGATTGAGGTTCGTGTTGAATTCTACATTCTGTGAAGTCAGTGTCCAAGCTGAAGTTTTTATTTGTTAATAGAAGCAAACTGTAATATATGAAAACTGATGCAGATCTGCATTATATTCAGCAAGCCATATGTCCTGCAGTGTGCTTTTTTCACATCAGAGAAAAATTACCTACTCATAAGTCTAAAGAAAAGGAAAATATATCAAGAATATTATTCCATGCCTTAATTGTGTCATTTCATTGCTGTAATTTGCTGTAAGTGCAGATTAGTGGTGTTGATTTCTATGAAATAAACAAGTAGGATCTGTTCACTTGTTCGTACTCTTAGCTAGAGAGTTCCATGAAAGTAGTGATAACTTTTGTCCTTACACTTAACACGAGCTGTGTGTGTTAAGAAAAAAAAACTTGCCCATATCTTGTAACTCATATCTTGTGTGCTGATTTATTTCAGAACTAACTTGTCATAGTCCAGTGGCTTTAGCGATGGAAAATGAAGATATGTTGAAAATACTGAAACAGCTGCATGACCTGGGGCCTTGGGATGATAGCCCACTGTTACTGGTACATGCTCAAAGGTTTGTAGCCAAGTCCTTTTTTTCTTCCTCTTCTTCAGTGTTGTTAACTTGCTAGCAGGAATTGGTTCACTTAACGTTTCATGAAGCTTTCTGGGAATCTTTTAAAGACATCACCTTTCAGTACTATCTTGAACTTGCAAGAGAACTTGGAAAAATAATAATTTTGCTGTGTGGTACTGACGATAGTTTATCTTCTTTCTCCAGGCTTTATGAAAAATTTGGGGAAACAGCTCTTCGGCCCTTGATCAAGTTCCACCCCTATATTTTACCTTCTGATATCAAACAGCTTTGCAGGAATGATCCAGCTCACTTTTTAGCATATTTAGATAGTCTGGTGAAATCAAAGCCAGAGGATAAAAGGTAAAGGGAATATAGAATCTTTTTCATCTGTCTGTTCTCTTCCTCATGTAGCTGTGTGGGGTTTTTTTTTTGTTTTGGCTTTTGGGGACTTTAACTGCTTCTGTATCTGTCTGCTTTTAGCAGATTCTTTAGCATCAGATTCCAATTCATTCTGCCAGTTTTATTTGGTCTCAGACTGGGTTTTTTGTTAGATTAGATGCTACTTTTAAAAGGGTTTTTCTAAATAATACTTGCAGTGGAACTGACTATTTTTGTTCCTTTGCCTGCAGTTCAGTATGCCAAGGTTAGAAAGCATTTAAAAAAACAAAACAAAAAAACCTGTGGGAATCCAACCTGCAAACCTGATGGTTTTCTGTGGTCCCCTCAGCTTCTAGAAACATAAATCATTCTAGGCTTATCCGTATTTAATTTTACAATATTTTTTTTGTCCACACACGATCTCTGCTTCTCCATATCTGGTATATTTAAAACTGGTAGGTTTTTTCTGTGTTTTGTTTTCTAGGTCATCTCTCCTTAGATCTCTTCTGCAGCCTGAATCTGTACGGCTGGATTGGTTGTGCTTGGCAGTTTCTCATGATGCACCACAAAAAGCAAATACTGTGGATGCGGAAGGAAATCCCAGGTAAAGTAGGGTTTCACCCAAAGTCCTGAGTGCAGCAAAAAGCTTTTAACAGGTCTGCAGGATTTTGGCTTAGATTTTGTATGACAGTTTGGATGTCACTGAATCCTTGGAGCATTTTGCATGTTGTGGAGTTCAGCAGAAGCAACCAAAGGACTAAATAACTTTATCTGTAATGCTTTTCAGAGTGATTGCTCTACTGAGACTACACACAGTGTTTCATTTGTTTTTTCTTCTCTCTTTTCATATACCTGCCTTTCTTGTAGAGAGAACAGAATGTTCTGAAGAAAATCATTAGTGCTTTAAAACTGAATTTTTCATCTTCTAGGCCACGATCACATTTGTTTACTTGGGGCTACAGCCAACTTATTCTGCTTTTGATTAAACTCCCTGCTGATTGTGTTACAAAAGAGAAGATGGCTGACATCTGTAAATCACATGGGTAAGAAGAAAACTTGATAATTCTTGATACTTGGTTAGCTGGTATTCTGACCCCAAAAAGGTACAAATGAAAACGACCCATCTGCTCCTTACTTGGACAGGCTTTATTTAAAAACCTTCCCTGTTCTGAGGATGAATATTGATGAGTGTCCAATTTAGTGTACCAAATACCCCTTTTGGTTAAGGGTAGTCCCTGTGTGCCCACTCTGCAGTGATTTCTAGCATTCAAGAAATTCAGTTGCTTCTGTCTTCACTGATATTTAAACAAGCATTTAATTGTTGTTGACTTTAGTTTAGATTGAATATTTGATTCCTGGAAATCTTTACTCTCTTATTCAAGATTTTGGCCTGGATATCTTTTTCTCTGTCTGGAGCTGGATAGAAGACTAGAAGCCTTTACTAATATTGCTCATTTGGATGATTTGAGCCTGTTGAATGGAGAAGATGGTTAGTGAGTCTTAAGCTGTGTAAACATACTTCTGTAATATAGGAACTGCCCTTATTTTATACTGATTTGTCTGAAGTTGAGTTGGAACTTTTCTTTTTTTGAAGTGTTTTGGTAGCCTTAACTGTGTGTAGTGCAGCATATTTGAAACATGTAAATGGATGTTACACTCTTGTATCTTCACACTGTGTTTTGTGAAATCAGTTGTGCTAGAAAATGCTTAAAAGTTCAAGAATGTAGAGTTGTTTATCAGTTGGGAGTAAAAGCTAAACTTGGTGTTGTAGATAGAGGAATAGCAAGCCTCCTTGCACAGCACAAAACTCCCCCCATTACACATGCAGACACACAAAGTTATGATGAGCAAAGCATTGTGTCACATGGCAAAGCTTAGAAGAAAAATCTCAGTAGCCCTAAGATGGACAAAACAATTCTTTGTCTCTTGACTTAATCCAAAACCTTAAATACTGAACTATTGTGAAGCTTCGTGTGTAGTTCATCACTGATTCTTTATACTGAGTCAGTCAAGGCAGTACACTTCTGCACACAATTTGCTTGTTGATAATGCTTGGTTTTCTTAAATTTTCACAGAGAAAAACAGAATAGCTACCTTCCCTTTTAAGTACAGTTGTATTTAAAACAGTAGGCTTAGAATTATCCTTATCTTACAAATAATGTAACAAACTCATTTTACATCTAGGTTCCATTCCAGAGACCACAGAAGAATGGAAGTTTCTTCTGCATCTTGCAAAAAATCACAGCACAGCTTTCCACCACCATGGCTCACAGAATGGGAATGCTGTCAGCAATGGTAGCCTGAGCTGCCCAGACTGCATCACTGTGGAAAATGTAGCCCTCTTACTGGCAAAGGCCATCGGCCCAAATCGTGCCTTGCCTCTCTTGCAGGAGTGTGGCTTGACACTAGAATTGTCTGAGAGATTTACTAGTGTCTGTGAGATACTGAGAATTGCTGAGAAAAGGCAGAGGTAAGATGACATGTCAACAGAAGATCCACAGTATTCATTTTGGATCTTCTTGGTGCTTTAAACTTTCTTTTCAGTTAACAAAAAGGTAAAATATTTCACATTTTTACCTCGGATTTTAAACTCATCTGAAAGCTTTTCTCTTATTTAAGAGCTATGTATTGTGCAATATAGGCATTTTAAAATGGAAAATGAGGAAACGGGAAATCATACATTAAAAATGTATGTGAAGGAGATTCTCTGAAGGAGATATCTGTCTTGCTGAGTCCTGCACAAACTCTGATCTTGCCTATCCCTTCCAGAGAAGGCATGCATGGTGGGTGATGTCATGATGTTACTTCTGAAACAAAATCACTTTTTTGACAAACTTTGCTTTAAAGAGCAAACCAAAACTCTGGTCTTCCTGTTGTTAGTTTTTGTTACTGTTTGACTTTTTTTTTTCTTTTTTTCCCCCCTCTCCCCTTTGCTTTAATTGCAGAGCGCTGATTCAGTCCATGTTGGAAAGGTGTGACCGGTTTTTGTGGTCTCAGCAAGCATAGAAAACAACTTGGAAAACTTTGGGAACATTTTTTACTGTAATGATTGTATATTAAAGTGCCTCCTAAACTGAACAGGCTCTTAAAGAGATTAACTCCTGTCTAAAAGTTCAATTATATTAAGCCAGTCTCCATCTGGCAGGTATCTGACTGGGAACTGTTGATGGTTCTTCCGTATTCCTTTGGAGATGAGTTTTGAACTGTAGAACTTAAAACAATCCAGTGTTTATCTTAAAATTAAGGTCACAGATTTCTGAGATGAAAATTCCTGAATTTATTTTCTGAGTCTATATAACTTAAGTGCTTAAGGATATGAGCCCCTAAGTATTGTATTAAGGTGTACAGAATTTTTTGTTTGTTTGCAAACATGAGAAGCAATTCCTTGGAAATATCTAAGCCCGTACTTGTTTAATTTTTCTGTAAATGACATTGACTTTCTCAAGTTACTGTAGAAGTGCTTATTATGATACCTTTTTTCTTTCTCTTAAATTGTATGGACTGGTCTTGCCCATTTGAAATGCATTTATTGAGTTACGTCTTAAAATAGGAGGGAAATATTTTTCCAGACTGGATTAATAGCTAAGAATGCTGATTAACAGAAGAACTTGTTAAATGGACTCACTGTTAAACTATAAGCATGGTATTTCTAAATTGCCCATAACTATTTGTGCAACATGACTGTAGACATAAGTTGTGATATTTCAACAAACCTCAGGACGGCGGAATTAGAATCATAGAATTATTTATGTTGGAAAGGACCCTTAAGATGTCCAAGTCCAGCTGTAAACTTAACACTGCCAAGTCCCACCACTAAACCAGGTCCCTAAGCACCACGTCTACACGTCTTTTAAATACCTCCAGGGATGGTGATTCAACCACTTCCCTGGGCAGCCTGTTGCAATGTTTGACAACCCTCTCAGTAAAGAAATTTTTCCTAATATCCAACCTAAACCTCCCCTGCTGCAACTTGAGGCCATTTCCTCTCATCCTATCTCCAGCCAGCTGACAGAAGAGACCAGCACCCACCTCGCTACAACCTCCTTTCAGGTAGTTGTAGAGAGCGATAAGGTCTCCCCTCAGCCTCCTTTTCTCCAGACTAAACAACCCCAGTTCCCTCAGCCGCTCCTCATAAGACTTGTGCTCCAGGCCCTTCACCAACTCGGTTGCCCTTCTCTGGACACACTCCAGCACCTCAATGTCTCTCCTGTAGCGAGGAGCCCAAAACTGAACACAGTATTCCAGGTGCAGCCTCACCAGTGCCAAGTACAGGGAAACAGTTGCTTCCCTGCTCATGCTGGCCACACCGTTTCTGATACAGGCCAGGATGCTGTTGGCCACCTTGGCCACCTGGGCACACTGTTGGCTCATATTCAGCCGACTGTCAACCAGCACCCACAGCTCCTTTTCTGCTGGGCAACTTTCCAGCCACTCCTCCCCAAGCCTGTAGCGCTGCATGGGGTCGCTGTGACCGAAGTGCAGGACCCAGCACTTGGCCTTGTTGAACCTCATACAATTGGCCTCAGCCCATTGATCCAGCCTGTCCAGATCTCTCTGTAGACACTTCCTACCCTCAAGCAGATCCACCCTCCCACCCAACCTGGTGTCATCTGCAAACTTGCTGAGGGTGCACTCAATCCCCTCATCCAGATCATTGATAAAGGTATTAAACAGAACTGGCCCCAATACTGAGCCCTGGGGAACACCACTTGTGATTGTCTGCCAATTGGATTTAATTCCATTCACCACAACTCTTTGGGTCTGGCCATCCAGTCAGTTTTTTACCCAGTGAAGAGTATGCCAATGCAAGCCATGAGCAGCCAGTGTCTCCAGGAGAGTGCTGTGGGAAACGGTGTTTGTCAAAGGCTTTACTAAAGTCTGGGTAAACTTTGGTAATTCCACAATTAATTTTGACATTTTGGAAAGTAAGAGGACTGCATGTCTTATTCTAATAACCTTTCTAAAAGCTGAAGGTTTGGATAAGTATTTTTAGATGGATGCTGTCAAGAAGTCTTTTTAAGTATCTGCTAGAATATGAAGATCTATAAAATCACTTGGATTTTATTTCTCATTTACAGAACTATGCTTTGTACCAGCACTCTTTCTGCGCTTAATACATCTTTGAACAAGTTTCTTCTTAGGCTTCTAGTTTTCGCCCTCTTTGCTGTCAAGACTCTCACATTTTTAACAGAAGGCCACGGTGTCTGGTCAATATTTCATTTTCACAGATGTCATTTAAACAAAAAATTAATGCATGCATTGGAACTAAATTTATTATTAAATCCATAATTTTGTCATGAAATGACAATATTTCTTTATAATGCATCTTTTTATGTAGTCTTGCAGCACTTGCAGTGGTGCAAAATAATGCTTTTATTTTAATGAAAATAGGACTTAAGTAATAAAACCTCCAGACTTCTGAGAGGTGCAGTCTATTTTATCTCAACTGCAAGAAAAGACTTTATTATGGAGGGTTGGTTACTTCACTAGAGAAAATGAAGTTAGAGGGAGTCAATTAGTGGCAGGCTTTCATCTGTTAGTATTGCTTGTGGAAAAGCCAATACAGAACTATTTCCAAAAAAAGAAAACTTTAAATCTTTTGGGGTTTAGATTTTTGACATTGGAAACAGCACAGATCCTTCTGTTGGAAACACTCCATGCTCTTACTGTAAGACTTGGAATAGGAGCCAGGCACCTGCAGTGTGTGGTGAGGTTAAACAAATCAGATGTTGGTGCCTGTTCTCCTACCTGCCAAGTGAGCTCAGTGGCTGTTGTGTTTAACTCTATTACAAGCGTGTGAATGTAGTACAGCTTTAGCTGAGTACTTGTGTTGCCCTCCTTAGAGGAAGTTGGCTGGCTTTCCAGGAATGTACCTGGCTTGTCTCTAAGGTTCCGCTTTATTTGCTCTGTGTATTTTGTGTACGCAGCAATCTCCTCCTTACTTCTGTGGGGTTTTTGAACACTTGGTTAACTTTGAGTGAGGGTTGGGGCTTTTGGGTTTTTTTACAATAAATCATACACTTTGCATTCAGAGGGTTTTTTTTTTAACTTTGTGTCAGAACTGTCATGTAGCTAACATAATGGGAAGCGTTTGTTCAAATTTGGTGTCTAGAGTGAGCTTGTGTTGATTTCAACTAACTTGGCTGCCAATAAAAAGTAAGAATTTACTCTGAAGAAGAGTTGGAAAATCACCATTTCCTATTCTTGGTGCATGTGTTTTCATCTCATATGGGTAAGTGAGGGGACTGTGAAATGAAATGGTCTTCTAAATAGAAGTTATGGTTGTACAGAGCAATGCCCTCATCCTAAAGCTACAGCCCCTACTGGCTCTTGTCAGCCAGCTAAGCATACACTGCTGATATTTTAATCCAGCCTCTGCTGGAGCAGATGAGCTGCAGCTCAACTTTGGTTTTGGTGACTGTTGGTGGAGGGGACCCTTGAAGAGCAGAGATGAATAAAGGGGGCTTTGCCTGGAGCAATATTATGTAGAAGCAGTGTTGGGTTTGTTGTTGTTGGTCTTTCCCCCCCACCCCCCCAAATATCTAAAAGCCTCATAACTGCTTCAAAACACTATTTCACCATTAGAATTATCATCAAAACCTCTGGTGAAATAAATTTTATTTAAAATAAATATCTGCATATGCAAACTGCTTCTTGAAGAGGGGCTAAGTTTGCAGTTGCTCTACATGTCTATAAACCTGAGGCCAATGCTAGTAAATATTCCATACAGCAGCATGGCAAAACTCCTGAAGTGAATTACTGCCCATGTAAACTTGGATAAGGTGCTATTACTTCCCAGAATAAGGGGTGACTACATTTATTACTGTGCTGCCTGAGCTGGGAATTCACCTCGTCCCCTTTCTCAAGCTGAGATTTTTTTAGATTGCAAAATACCTACATTGCAGAATGTAGCTTACATTCGTAGATAGTTAAAGGGCAAACAGTTTGAGGTTGCTTTTCATCTTAAATATATCAGAATGTACAAACCTAGAAAAGGGTCTCCTAGGTGCCCCTATATGTGTTATGTTTACCCAGTGTGCCCATGCAGGCTCTGTTTTAGTGCTGGGCCAGAAAGGAATATTCCATTCAAACCCTTCTACATGCTCAGAGGCAGCTTGCCTATTTGTGTTGCAAAAGCAACGATTTTGGCTGCAGGTTGTTTCTGTGGGCCAAGAGCTGTGACCTGGAAAGCAGGCAAAGAGGCTATGGACAAGCAATGCTCAGGCTGTTATTTGCTGAAGCACAAAGCTGGTGCTTTATCTCAGTTACTGTAGGAAGCTCTAGTATTGTTGTCACTGCTGCTGCCTTCCTTGTTGGAGACAAGTCAGGAGGATGCAATCCAAGATCTTATAAAAATCCCCTCCAGCGCCTGCCTTCTTGCAATTATCCTCATGTTTGTGCTCTTTGCAGAAAATTTTGGTTTGGAGAGAATGTGAAACACATCAGGCCACATCAGAAAACTCAGAAATATCCTCTGTGGTCCAAAATGTCTAAGCTTTTGTAGGGAAAAGTTCCTTAAGTCAGTTCTGAAGGCAATGCTCTGTTCTAGATCCCTGGCCAAAACGGGATATGCGTTAGTGAGCCTGTACCCTAACTTACAGGTATAATTTTCCAGTTTGTTTTTGTTTTTTTTTTTTTAAATCAAAACCAAAAAGAGACAGACAGGGCTACTTGCGGCCAGCAGAGAAGGCACTTGAGCTGATGTACTGTAAGGGCATAAGTCATTGCTAGAATGTGAACAGAGTTGCAGCAAACCACAGCCTTCCAGTCTCTGCTGTAACTGAGCTGTTACACTACTAAGTATCAGGTTCCCGGGTGGTAGGGGACAAAATTATGTGCCTGGCTGCCTGCTTTTTGCAAAGTTTCCTTGTCCATTGGGTTGGGGTTTAGATTCTCATCTCAAATTGTTCCATTCAGAGATACAGTATCCTAGAGAATATCTGTCCTGCCACTCCAGGCTTGTCTGTGGAAAGTGTTTCTTCTTCCCCTACGCTAAATTATTGTCTGAAGTCTAGTGATGCCCAAGGAAGTTAGCTGCTGGCACTTTATTAGCTGTTTGTTATTGCACCTCTTTTACCTCGTGCCTTTGCCCTTTGGCTCCAGCAGCTAATTGTTTAAGAGTTGTGACTGGGGCTACTACACATACCTCTTCTGCAGAGAATTTAAAGAAGTTCTCTTAGACTTGTTAAATCACGTATGAGACCACACAATGGGGAGACATTTCTGCACATTCATTCTACAGTGCAACTGCACTCAAACGCAGAGCTTTATGCAGTGGAAACAGTTGTGTTAGTTGTTAACCAAGGGAAGCAAGCAGGCTCCTAAGCAGAGAGAGCACAGTGGATAGTCAAACTGTGAAGCATGCCAATAGGGCCTGACAGTTAAAATATCGATCTTAAAATCTAGCAGAGTTGTGGCTGTATGGATCTGAACTTCCCCTTACATAAAATGTTTACTGCTGCATCAAAACTTCCTTAGTTTAGCCTACCTGAGCCTCACTGAGCCACTGTTGCAGCAGGATGGCTAGAAGCCCCTTGAGAAGGATCCATGAGAGTAAGCAAAGGCAGGACGAACCATTCAGGCCTTCTTTATGGTGGGGGGGGTGTGTGTGCGCGCTATCTTGAAGCATTATCAGCAGGGACATAGGTGTTTGCAGTTTGT
Source organism: Haliaeetus leucocephalus (assembly GCF_000737465.1). Lineage (NCBI taxonomy): Eukaryota > Metazoa > Chordata > Aves > Accipitriformes > Accipitridae > Haliaeetus > Haliaeetus leucocephalus. The sequence continues at coordinate 14,117,070 of NW_010972609.1, read as the reverse complement.
TTTGCAGTGGAGTTAAAAGCAACATTTCACGTTTTCCATTCTATCAACTCTGGGATCCATTTTTTCATCCCAGCATGCATGGGAATTTTGCTTAGTGGTTCCTGCAGCCATTGTGGTAATGCAGCTGACTGCTGCTCATGCACAAACACAGACCTGACCTTGTGCTTCAACATACAGTGCAGATGATCAGGCACCTTCTCCTCTGAGCTCTGTCCAGCAGAAGAGCCGAACAAAAGTGTCACCCTTAAGTGAACTGTAACACTTCAACGACACAGAACACATCAGTCTTCAAGGCAGTTTCTCATCCTGCTTGTTATGAGGCGCAAATAGTCCTGTGGACAGCTGAAGAAGCACCACATACTTTCTAAAAAATTGTGTAACAGGAGCTATGAACTTACAGTAATGATAAGGACAGGCTTACTGTAATGATTTCAGTTTTGGAAGTGGGGTGGTTGTGGGGAATTCCCAGCCAAGGGTATCCTTTCCAATTTCCTCTTTTGAGGGGTTTGAATTGCTTATAAATATCCTCTCTGAGTCTGAGAGCACACAAGACAAGCTCCCCTCCTTTGGCTTTGCCTTTCTGCAGTGGTGAGTGATATTCTGAATTTGTGAGCTATATGCTGTGGTTTTAGCTGGTATTCAGGAACAGGACTAATGCTTTAGCATGGGGGGGCTTTTCTGTATTCGTGACAGGAGCAGCAGGGAATGCTAAAATGCAAGTTTCTCATGTCCATCTGCCTCTGTTGCGGAGTCCTTAGCTGAGCTTGTGGTCACACAGAGGGCATCTCTCCTTGTGTGGGGAGAAGCAGGTTCCTGGGCTAGCCATCAGTGCTGGGGCAGCTGTCCAGGCACAGCTATGGGTGTGATGGATGCTATGGCAACAGTCTCTCAAAGGTGCTCCAGAACTGCTCATCTCTCTAACTGTCTGTCTCACAGCTCTGTGTCAGGCTTGGGCCAGGAACCATGAGGCTCTGTGTCTGCTTCATGTTGCTCTCCTTTATTCTGTGCACAAGTGCTGAGACGCCACTACTAGTCCGAGGCGGACAATTTGTCCGGGATGCAGCGGGAGGTAAGCTGCTGTTACTGCAGGTCTTTCTCTCAGGAGCCCCCTCCTTGAGCACAGGTTACTGGCAGTCAAGGGACGCAGTCCTCGGAGGTGGGAGGTCCGCAGCTCCACCGCTGGTTTCTGCTGCTGGAAGACAGCCTTGATCAGCCCCCGCAGGCCCTTTCCGTGGGCATGCCCCTGTGCAAAGGCTGATGTGGAGAAGTGCCTCTCTGTGTTACTGGGCCTTTCAGCTCCTGGCTGAAATGGACTTAACTGATAACTCTTTAAAGTCAACGTCATCTCTGTTTCTCTGCTTTCTTCAGGGGCATGGGATATGTTCAGAGCATACCAGGACATGCGCGAGGCAAATTATAAAGGTGCTGACAAATATTTCCATGCTCGTGGGAATTATGATGCTGCCCAAAGAGGACCTGGCGGTGCTTGGGCAGCCAAAGTGATCAGGTAATGGAGCGTATTTGGCTTGTTAACAGTGAGTTACTAGGGATCCAGGCATTCCAGTCAGAGTGAAGTCCTTTTTGACTTGTACTCAGCTTTTGACCTAGAAAGACAGTGGAGGGGAGGGGAAGCAGTTAATGTCCGAACAGGCTGTCTCTATAGGAATGGTGCCTCTCCTCCCACATGAGCTTGGGCCTTTCATCTTGTCCTCCCCAGAAGGCAGATTGCTCACCTCTGCATTTCTGGTGAGAAGGAACTTCCTCCTTGCTGGTTCATTTCCTGACACAGCACTTACGGATTCCACTATGGTTCTAGGACAAGGACTGAATATGCGCTTGCATCTCGCTTTGAGAAGTCCTGTGGAAAAGCTAGCTTTACATGAGCGAGGAAATCGACGCAAAGTGGAGTTAAATCCCGGTTGGTTCAGGTGGCCTTTTTTCTTCCTCTTAGCGATGCCCGGGAAAAATGGCAAAGCGACGTGAGTGGCAGAGGCGCAGAAGACACCCGAGCCGACCAAGAGGCGAATGAGTGGGGCAGAAGCGGCCGGGATCCCAACCGCTACAGACCTGCGGGCCTCCCCAGCAAATACTAGCGCTGCCCCCCGGGAGGCCACCTCTGCTCCCCTGTTACACCTCCTCTGTGCAGCCCAATAAAGAAATTCTCCCGTAGACCGCTGCCTGCTGGCTCGCCTCCCTTCCTTCTGGGTGGGGACCTCAACTCCCAGCGCCGGCCGCGTCCCCGCGGGCCGGTGTGAGGGCGTCACGGAGCCCACCGGCGCTGCCGAGGGGCGAGGGGTCTGCCTGGGCCTCCGAGGGGCGAGGGGTCTGCCTCGGCCTCCTCGGGGGCCGCTTTCCGCGGGGGAGGAGGCGGCGGCGGCGGCCAGGGCCGCGTCCCGCCGTCCCGGGCCGGG
>NW_010972609.1:14102223-14114649 GCF_000737465.1 Haliaeetus leucocephalus | reverse complement strand
GTGGCGGGCCGCCATGGACCGTAACCCCTCGCCGCCCTCCAGCGAGGCGGAGGAGGAGGAGGGCGACGCGGTGGGGAACACGGTGTACAGCAAGCACTGGCTGTTCAGCATCCTCACCCGCCTCATCGAGGTGCGGGCCTGGGGGAGCGGGGGCGCCGTGAGGGAAGAGGCCGGCGGGCCTGGTAACGGTCAGCGCCTGGCGGGTGCGGTGCGACCGTTACCGGGACACACACACACGACACGCCGGTTTCCTGGTTGTGTGGGGGTTTTTTGCGCCGTGACTGAAGCGATGGGTCGTTGTTAATGTTTCATGGCGTGTCTCTGTCGTCTGCTCGTAGCTCACGTACCGCCGTCCCCCCGTGTGCGCCCCCACCCCCGTTTTCCCTCAGGTCATTAGCCCCGAGAAGACGGAGCCCACCGTGAGTCCCGGGGGAATCCAGACGGAGCTGGATGAAGAGATGGAGAATGACATTTGCAAAGTGTGGGACATGTCGATGGACGAGGTAGGAGCGATGGGCGGCGGTCAGACCTCAAGGGTGGTCCACAGCTACGGCTGGCTTCTGCCCTCGGTGTGCGGTCAGAAGCCTTCTGGAAGCAGGAGAAGGCACAGAATTATGTGGGCTCGGTCAGCTTTCTGATTTCGACGGTGTTGATTATTCTCTGGTTTGGCTGGCAGCACGCTGTGAGTCATTAGGCAGGGCAGGTGTGGTGAATCGGCATCAAGCAGGCTCATCACGAAGGCTGCTTTTCAAGACGAGCAAGTAAGTTGTGTGCTCTCTTAAGCCCAGCACTGGTTTGCAAAAGCAGAGCTTTTGTTGTGTCCTAGCTGCTGGGCTCTGTGCTGCTGTTTGAGGATGTAAAGCAGAGCTGTGTGCGGATGTGAAAGAAACAAGGTGGTCTGCCCGACCTTTCCTCCAGGTGTCTAATGGATCCTGTGGTGCTGGTTTTTAGGGTCAGCTGGCATAAATGGGACCATATTCACACCTGTTGGCTTTCAGTATTATGTGCAGGGGTTGAACTGAAGCTCAGAGTTATTAGAAGATAGCGCCTTAGCTGTAGCTGAAATTAACCCAGGTGCATAGCCTGTATCTTCAGCAGTTTGATTACGGAGATAATACTGATGTCATCTCTAAACAGGCTTTTTTCCCTCTAGCAATTGTAATGCATCCTGCTGGTAAGCGTAGTTTTCTCTGGTAGATAACAACCTTTTAAAGTTTAGCTACACGCTCACAATGGCAATGTAATGTAGCTTTTTGATCTTTTTCCCAACATTCTCAAATGCTGGAACAAATTCTCAAGTAAGAGATTTTTTTTTTGGTTTAATTATTATGTTATTCTGTGGCTCTTTGTTTAGATGTTTAAAATAAACATGGAAGATGTGTCCTTTACTCCCAAATAGAGAACTAATTTTGTGGCTTAATGTGGTAAAATGAGGAGGAGGTTTCCTCTTCTGTATGGTCTGATCAAGTGCTAATGGTAATCCCTTCCCTTGTTTCTTTTTGTATGTCTGGGTGATGTCACTGTCTGAAAACATGATACTTGCTGAATTCTGACTTAACGCCTCTGACCCTCTGTTGAGAGAGAGCAAAAGAAACTAAATGTGATTTGGCTCATTGTATAGCAAATCACTGGCATCCTGAATCACCACAGGGGCTTGCTGATCTTCTCGCATTGAAAAGCAAGGATTATTGGTATTAACTGTTAGGAAATAACTGATCTCGTGTAGTGAGTTTGACATCTCTTCGACTGAGTCCTTGTGCTGTGAGAAAAGGTTTGATTTTGCATTTGGAAATTGTAGAAGTCCATTTACTTATCCATTCACTTTCTCCACAGGATGTTGCTTTATTTCTTCAGGAGTTCAACGCCCCTGATATATTCATGGGAGTTTTTGCCAAGTCAAAATGCCCTCGCCTTACAGTAAGTATGGGCTGTCAAAAAGCTGTCCCATATTAATAGCAATAGTAAATAGCTCTGTACATGCATTTGCACCTATCTCCCTCCTCCTCCCATTGCATGTTTGAATACACTAGGGAAACAAGGAGAAAATGCAAAATCAAAGTTTAAAATGCTTTTGTGCAGTGTTTTTAATACGGTCTAATCAGTATTTCAGCGATGCTGAAGCTGATATATGTCATTACTGATGAAGGACTAAGTTTATCAAATGTAGTTATAAGGCTTGTTATAAAAACCTGTGAAGACTGACCTTTTTTTCATGATTCATTTCATGATTACTGAGCAGAAATCGTCATGAATTTTTTAAGTCAGACCTAGAAAAGTGGCATGGGTTGACCCTGGCTGCATGCCAGGTGCCCACCAAGCCACTCTATCACTCCGCTCCTCAACTGGTCAGGGGAGAGAAAATACAACGAGAGGCTCGTGGGTCGAGATAAGGGCAGGGAGAGATCACTCACCAATTACCATCACGGGCAAAACAGACTCGACCTGGGGAAATTAATTTAATTTATTACCAATCAAATCAGAGTAGGGTAATGAGAAATAAAACCAAATCTTAAAACACATTCCCCCCACCCCTCCCTTCTTCCCAGACACAGCTTCACTCCCAAATTCTCTACCTCCTCCCCGCCCAGCAGCACAGGTGAACAGGGAATGGGGTTGTGGTCAGTTCATCACACGTCTCTGCCGCTCCTTCCTCCTCACTCTCTTCCCCTGCTCCAGCATGGGGTCCCTCCTACGGGAGACAGTTCTGCACACACTTCTCCAACATGAGTCCTTCCCATGGGCTGCAGTTCTTCACAAACTGCTTCAGCGTGGGTTCCTTCTATGGGGTGCAGTCCTTCAGGCACAGACTGCTCCAGCGTGGGTCCCTTCCACAGGGTCACAAGGCCTGCCAGCAAACCTGCTCCAGTGTGGGCTCCTCACTCCATGGGGCCACAGGTCCTGCCAGGAGCCTGCTTCAGTGCGGGCTTCCCACGGGATCACAGCCTCCTTTTGGCATCCACCTGCTCCGGCGTGGGGTCCTCCCCGGGCTGCAGGCGGATATCTTCTCCACTATGGACCTCCCTGGGCTGCAGGGGGACAGCCTGCCTCACCATGGTCTTCCCCACGGGCTGCAGGGGAATCTCTGCTCTGGCACCTGGAGCACCTCCTCCCCCTCCTTCTTCACTGACCTTGCAAAGGTGCCTGCAGGGTTGTTTCTCTCACATGTTCTCACTCCTCTCTCCAGCTGCAGTTTCTGTTCTGCAGCAACTTTTTCCCTGTCTTAAATATGTTATCCCAGAGGTGGTGCCACTGTTGCTGATGGGCTCAGCCTTGGCCAGCAGCAGGTCCATCTTGGAGCTGGCTGGCATTGGCTCTGTCGGACATAGGGGAAGCTTCTAGCAGCTTCTCATAGAAGCCACCCCTGTAGCCCCCCCACTACCAAAACCTTGCCGCGCAAACCCAATACAAAAAGTAATCTTGGAGGTTAGGAACTGTTAGACACCAATACTTAATACGTTTTTTTTTCTCCCTTTCTTTTGATGTCATTGTGTTGCAGCTTGTATTACACAGTGTACTATAGGATTTAAGATAGGGTTTTCAAAGGTGTTCAGTCTTGGTACAACTCCCTTTTCTCTGAAGTTACCAGACACTTTACTTCAGGAGATGAGTAGAGGCATGTAGGGCTTTGAAAGTTCAGTACTTTGTGTTTTGAAAGTACAGCCAAAATTTGGAAGCGAGTGCGAATTGGTCATTGCAGCTACTTTCTTGAAATAGGGTCTGCTGGAGCGTCAGCTGTAATTTAGCAGAGGTAATAGCATGTTAATAATTAAGAAGATAACCTTGAGTGGTGAGAGTTGATATCCAACTTTAAATTGCTGAAAATGAATGATCCCAAGGACATTCTGTGTTAGCACCAGTCACCCACAGGTACTTCAGAGCTTTTGTGGTCCCCTGTATAGAAATGTGCATCCTTTTAATGATTGTCTAGGCATGAATATTCTAATGGGTTGCACTGCTTTTGGTTGGGTGTTGGGTTTGTTTTTTTATCTCTGCAATCAGAAAATGGGCTTTGCCGGAAGCTTGTATTAAGACCTTTTTCTTATGGGAGGAAGTGAATATCTGTGAGGGTTGCACTTATGTGGTAATATTTTTATTCTTAGGACTCTTTATTGCTTTAATAATAGGGATGCCAGGTTAGCTTCAAAATGGTGTACATAGAATATGCAAGCAAAGTTGATTTCAAGATGTATTTGCTTTTATGGAACACCTTAACACCTAAATATCTGAGTAGTACCTGTCATGAGTATTTTTTAAGCTAGTCTAATAGCATCCTGTAGAAAAATATGTATCTCTGTCTTGAAATTGGTGGGTCATAAGAACGTGGAAATCAAACTGAAAAATGTCTTTGAACCTCTCTTACTTTTGTCTTATGGCTGTGGAAGTAATATCGTGAACTGCGTTGCAGTTGCTTCATTATACTGTGTTTTGACTTCTCAGGAAATCTGTGTGGGAATATTAGGAAATATGGCCTGTTTCCAAGACATATGCATGTCCATCAGTAAAGATGAGAATCTTGGGTAAGTGTATATGTGCTTTATACATGCATGAGTACTGCTTTTCTGAGCTCACAATCGTGAAATACATGTTACAGAAGGAATTAAGTTTGCCTGCCATGCCTCATCTTCATTCACACCTTTTTGGCTGACTGTATTTGTGTGGCAAGTGTTCAGTGAAGGGAAAAAAAAAAGGATACAGACCGCTATTTATTTTTGTTTTTAATCACCAGTCAAGTTCTTGAATCTTTAATTTCTAAGTTTGGCAATCTTGAACACTGGAAATGCATGCACAGTCAGGAAAAGCTGGTTTTAATCTAAAACATGGCTGCAGCTATGGAATGAACCTTTTTATAACTTTTTTTTTTTTAAACAAAGATAGATTTTTATTAACTTTTATCTTACATTTCCTCCTTAAAGCCAAGTGTTATTGCAACGTTTGTGTGATTCAGACTCCCCAACTCTTCTGGAAACAAGCAGGTAGGATATCTCAGAAATCAATGCATTATTAGTGTAGTTGCCTGGGAAGAAAGTTGACAAGTGGGCTCACTATTTTATTATCCTCTCATCCTATCCTTTTATCATTTCCACATTGTTCTGGAATCTATTTGCTGTGAGCTGTATTTCTGTTTCTGTCACGTCATTCTCATTATTTTGGATTTACACTTGTACAGCTAAAATGAATGAATTGGCTTGTAATTTGTTAAATGGGTAATTCTTTTCTAGGTTGTTGTTAACTTGCCTCTCCCAGCCTGAGGTGGCCAATGTCTGGGTTGAGAGAATCCGAGAGAACCCTTCTGTGTATGACTGTGTTTGCTTTATCATGTCCAGCTCTACAAATGGTAAGTTGCCAAAACAAGCTGGGAGTTAGTGGGTGTTTGCAGAAAAAAAAAAAAAGAACTTAAGTATGCAATTTCAAAGACAAATATTTTCAACTGGGAGTACAGAATTTCTTTAAAGTAAAGTAAACCTCATGAATTTAAAGGACACCAAAATAAACTTGTCCTGCCTTTGCAGGTTTATAAATATATAAAAAAACAACCAGAAAAGCACCCATAGAGGAAGAAGAAAGCTCTGGGGGGGAATCAAAATAAGTCTAATAGAAGAAATTGTTATTTGGCACAGTAAAGGAAATGACATAGTGCTCATTCAGGGATATACATGTGTCATTTTTGATCGTTGAAACAAAACCTCATTTAAATTCTTTTTTTCAAATCAGATAGGTATTTTCCATTTTTTTTAAACTACCATACTTGTGGAATGTGAACTGGAGGAATGATTCAGTTACTCTGAATGTGTCGTGGTTTAACCTCAGCCAGCAACTGAGCACCGCACAGCTGCTTGCTCATTCCCCTTCTGGTGGGATGGGGGAGAGAATCAGAAGAGTAAAAGTGAGAAAACTCATGGGCTGAGATAAAGCAGTTTAATAAGTAAAGCAAAAGCCATGCACGGAAGCAAAGCAAAGCATGGAATTCATTCACCACTTCCCATCAGCAGGCAGGTGTTCAGCCATCTCCAGGACAGCAGGGCTGCATCACGTGTAACTGTTACTTGGGAAGACAAATGCCGTAACTCCAAACGTCCCCCCCTTCCTCCTTCTTCCCCAGGTTTATATGCTGAGCATGACGACTTACGGTCTGGGATATCCCTTGGGTCAGTTGGGGTCAGCTGTCCCAGCTGTGTCCCCTCCCAACTCCTTGTGCCCCCCAGCCTCCTCGCTGGTGGGGTGGGCTGAGAAGCAGAAGAGGCCTTGACTCTGTGTAAGCACTGCTCAGCAGTAACGAAAACATCCCTGTGTTATCAACACTGTTTTCAGCACAAATCCAAAGCACAGCCCCATACCAGCTACTATGAAGAAAATTAACTCTATCCCAGCCAAAACCAGCACAGAATGGCAGCTGAATACTGCACAGCCTTTGGGTATGCAGCCAGTGGTACACAAATCAATCTTGGGACTAATTTAGCAGAAACCACACTAAGCACCTAATAATGAAAATACTTTGAATAGCATTTATGTTTTGTGTCCAACTCAATTGTAACAGCAGTTATCATTTGTCTAGGAATCCTAATAATTTAACTTTTTCAATTTGGTTGTGGTTTTTTAACGACAATCCTCAGAAGTCCTGCTCCATCCAATTGAAATCACAGATCTACTTAAGTAAAATGCAGATTGGCAGGTGTAAGATTAGCAGAAACCTGCATATTTAGGGACAAATCTTGGAAAAGTTTTACTTCAGAAGCAGAAGTTGCAGCTTTTCAGGAACATGAAGTCTCTTTGCAGAATCAAGTTCCTGCTTCATAAATGGCATGATAAGGTAGAAAGTGTCAGTGATCTTTCATAGAATTCCTGTTTATCAAGCTCTTCACCTGAGCTATGCAGCAAAAAGGAATTAAACATCATGAGTAGGTCGTGAACAAAACTAATATATTTCAGCACTGAATTTACTCTGAATACTTCTATATATTAGCATGTTGTGAGCTAATTTTTGCTCTTGGTTTTTATTTTTGTTGAAATGTATACATTCTTTCTTGTGCAGTTGAATTGCTGGTAAAAGTAGGTGAAGTAGTGGACAAACTCTTTGATCTGGATGAAGAGCTAATGTTAAACTGGATTAAAAATGGCACTTGTCGGTCTGTGGGACCATCTGTAGATGATTCCCCTGAAGAACTTCCAGATTTTAAGATTGTGCCCTGTATACTTGAAGCAGCCAAGCAAGTCCGGTATGTGAGATTTCTTTTTGGTTTCATGGCTGGGGAGACTCCTTGTTAAGGCCTGTGTGTGGACATCTTGATTTCACTGGGAGCTGCATAGTTTGACAGATCACTAGAATACGTTTTCCTGTAGTTATAATTTGAAATGAGTCAACTAGTTTGTTAGCAGAGAGAATGGCAGTGGTTGCTGATAGTCTTCTGTGTGTCCAAAACACACAGAATATAAACTCAGTAATCAGTTCTTTAATTTGTCTTTGTTTTTTCGTTTGGTCCGTGCAGATCAGATAATCCAGAAGGACTTGATGTTTATATGCATATTTTGCAGCTCCTGACTACAGTGGATGAGGGTATTCAGGCTATTGGTAAGACACTTGAATTGCTACATACAGTGGGACCAAGAATGGTAGTAACTTCTAGATCATCAGATATTTAATGGGGAGAAAAATAATTCCTGTACCTAGATTAAATTTGTTGGGTTGGTGGGTTCTCTTTCTTTCTTTCTCAAGTGCAGGCTCCTGATGGAGGAAAAGAGACTTGGAGTTTGCTTTATGACCTCGTTTGCCATGAACTTTGCCAGCCAGACGATCCACCGATTATTGTGCAGGAGCAGAAGACTGTATTGGCCTCTATTTTGTCCGTGCTGTCTGCTATGTTTGCTTCACAGACAGAACAAGAATATACCAAGATGAGGAAAAGCAAGTCGTGCTTTTTTCTGTTTTCTTTTGTTTTGTTGGTTTGTTTTGGGGGTTTTTTTTCTTCACAAAAAGATGTGTTGGTTTGGTTCATCAGATAGGATTATCTGGATGCAAATTTAACATACTAGCCTCTCTGAGTTACTACTAGAGACATTTTCCTTCTCATATTCCTTACCCCTGGTATATACTTTTTATAGATATAGGTAGCTTGCAGAAAAAATGGTTTTGGTTTTCCATTACACTTCCACTTGCTTCTTTAAAACAGTCTTTGAATGACGAAACAGAACACTGTCAAAATATAGATTCCTGTAGCTTTTGTATAAAATCTTGTGGTGTGTTTCAAAATTCTAATGCCTTGAAAGGATGGGGAAAAATTTTCAGTGTTAAACTTCCATTTTCTTGTTACTTTATATTAGATATGCCTCTGATTGGGAGCTTGATTCGTATCTTACAATACATGGAGGGCTGTGGGAGGAGATCTGTTGATAACTCAAAGGAGTCTGAACAAGGAGAGACTGGAAGGGCCGATGTAAATGAGGAAGATTTCCATTTAAAAATTTTGAAGGATATTTGCTGTGAATTACTTTCCAATATGCTTCAAGAACTGACCAAGGTAAGAATAAACAAAATTCTAAGAGGGGTTTCTGCATGGTAGGTAAGAAAAAAGACGTTACTATGAATGTGGGCATTTTTCTGTGCAAGTGAAGTTGCATACTGGAAATTTATTAGAGAATCAATCAGAAGGTGAGTGGCAGCATGTGTGTTAAATGGCAGGGACACAGGGTTTTTGAGGTGTGCGCCTTCAGGGCCAGGATTCTGTATGGTAAATTCTCTAGGTGTATGTTGCCATTTCTTTTGAATGAAAACCAATTTATTTAAGGAAAAGAAAGAATATCAGTATATAGACTACTTCTCTCAGCTGCACTTTTTTATTATGGGAGCATTCAGATTGAGACTTGTGATGCATGAGCTTTCACATCTTTTTGTATTAGCTACATCTGGCATTCTCTGAGAACTGTAAGTTCTGGTTGTTTTACCCATTTTTGAGAATGAAGTGCATACTGTAGACACTGTGCACAATTTTGAGTTTGTTCTTTCGACAGCTGTTTGTGACATGCTAGTTGTATTTCTTATTTTGTTTTCCAGGAAAATACGTTAGAAGGACTACACCAGGGACATCTAAATGAACAGACATGTTCCTGTGCGTTTCAGAACCTCTTACCTCTATATTTCGCATCGGTGAGTGTTTGACAAGGTCTTTAACGTAGCTGAAAAAATACTACATGGGTGACAAGACCTTTCAGAATCAGATGTAGAAGTAGGACAGAATTGCTCAAACAGGAGTAATATGCCATTCTAAACAGTCGTACCCTGTCTGTCTCCTCTGGCTTACTTCAGCCAGAGCTTTGCCTACATCATCAGCGGATATAAGGGTCAAACTGTGCTGAAATGAATGGATGTCTGCAAATTTATGCTAGCTGAAAATTTGTCCTGTACATTTTTATAGAATAATTATTCTAAATATTTTTCATAGGGAGCTTTTCTTTGTGTACATTTAAACAATAAAATAAGAGTTTTGGGAAGGCGATAATGTTTCAAAATTTAGACCAACTGAAATTGTGGGGTTTAGGAGGGAGGTATCTACTGTGGAGCATTTTCCATTATTCTTTGCAGTGACTGCTGCTGGCTGCTGTTGGTGGGAAGATATAGAAGTAGAAAGACCCCCTATACCGAGTATAAGAATTCTGTGTTCCATGCAAGTTGTTTGAGGTTGTTTTGTTTTTTTGGTTTTTTTTTTTTTTTTACTTTTTGTGCATGTGTGTGTTTGCAATTTATTTCCAGGTGGAGAGTTTCCTTGAGGTTCTGCGTGAGGCTGATCAGACACTTGCTGACAATCTAGAAAAGCGTTTCCCAAGCCTGAAGGTTCACGCCTAAGAATGTACCTGAACTATTTTCCTTCTTTGGAATGAAGATTTTTGACTGTTTCATTACAGTGTTTCAGAAATCAACTTTTCAGAAAATGCAGGAGAATGAGACAACCTCCTTACCAACGGGTGGCTTTTAAGAAGTGTTCCAGGTAGCCCTGATTAACCTAGGGTTAATCTGGTCTGTATGGGGAAGGAAATTACTGTAAATTCAATTCTGCATCTTCCATCCTGTTTGCTCTGGTGATGAGAGACTGTTGATTTCTAATTGCTCTTCTGCAGCATAGTTTTCTTTGAATAACTCTTTGATTCTGAGCTTTTCAACTTAAGTTGAAACAGCAAAATGAATGAAATGCACTGAGTAGTTTTTTAACATGATGCTGGTTTCTTCCAAATTGCTGTTGGCAAAAGGAGGATTGATCAACAGGAAATCCCAGATGTCCTTTGCCTAAGGACCTTCAAGCACCTGATAAAAACAAGAGTTAAATTACAGAGTTGCAGAGTTGTTTGGTTTTTTTTTCTCCCCCGCCCTTTTAGATCATATCAGTACCTGGAGCAGGTATTGTAACAGAAATGTTTCATCCTGCTCCTTTAAAATCTTCACACTTCTTACATTGAAGCCCCTTCTACATTGCAGCTCCGAGTTGGGGCATCTAGGTCCTGTGCAGTCTAAAGGATCTGAGAATATGGTTACCGGTGGTCTGTGCTGCAGCTTCCAACCATTGCAGCCAGTTATCCAGAGTTAGACTTGTAGGGCGGGATTGGGTTTAATCCATGGCATACTAGCAAACTTTCTGCTTTTTTTAAAGCAGTCTATACTTGAGTTTAGGAATGTAACATGTATCAGACAGTTCTTTCCTCATTCCTGCGTTTTAAGAATTATCTGTGAATGATATTAGAAATGCCATGTTAGCCCCAGTTTTTCAGAGGAGCTTAAGGTGTTAGGCCACTTGCAGTAAATTCTACAGTCTTCTAAAAATCCCACTTGCAGTTAGAACGTAATATAATTGAATTACATTTTTAGATCACCTGCCTGCGTGTAGTGCAGCTAACGTTTTCTGTGTCTGAAAAGACAGTATAGCAACACATCAGCTTCGCTGTTTCTGTAAATGAGAGTGCAAAACAATTGGTCTTTACGAGGTTTGAGATGTAAAAGAAAAATGGGAACCAGAGCATAGAGAATAACTTAATACCATATACACATGTGCCCTGGCTTTCCACGTTTTTATAGACTTTAAGTATTGTGCTGGGCCATGTTTTGTTTGCCCTGAGTTACCTGTACATGTGATGAAATCCAGTATGTGTATATGTATATAGCCTTTTCATCCAAACTTCCAGTTTTCAAAAATAGTGCAATTTAGTGATTCCCTTGGGCTGCCAGCAGCATCTTAGTTGTCAGGAGGGGATTTAGAATTACAAGTATCTGACTTGTGTCACTGAAAAGAATTGCCACGGTTTCTATCAATTTTTGTATGCTGTGTTTATTGGAGAAGACTGGTAACTGTGAATAGGATGACAGCATTTTTCATACTACTTTGACAATTTTGGGCTATTTTCTTAAACCTACAGATTTGTAATAAAGTTTCTTTAAAAAAAAAACCTGTACGCTTTCCTTCATTCTAAGGGGCAATTAAATTTGTTTTCTGAGTCACTGGAAATGTCTGTTACTCTCAAATATGTCATTTGTAAGAGGAAAATTGAACCTCTTTATAATGCCAATTTCCTGTGAAATATGTTGTCCTTCATTGGATATTCATTTTAACTCTCTCTTGCTTTCTTTGCTTAGTCATTTTTATGGTCTGGAAGTTTATGTGTCTCTCATCCAGTCGTTAACAGTTTTCTGAGCTTAGTTTGTCCCCAGGTGTATCATAAGTATCTTTATGATAGTCCACCATAGTTAAGAATTATTTCTGGTTTGTGTCTCTTGAAATTTGTTGCAGTTGTTGAAATTTTGCAGTAGTTGTTTAATGTACAAAAAAGCTGAGACAAGATCTGTTGTTTTATTTTGTTCCTTCTTCTTTTCAGTGCACAAATATCCAGTATTGGGTGATTAATTGCTAAATGTTGTATCACTAATTACGATGAGTAGGTGAGATAAATCATTTACCTGATAAAATTATTGCCTAAGTGGAATGGTATCTAAAGCCTGTCACGTGGTAGAAAAAATGACTGATGTCAGTAAGTGGGAAACCAACTGGGTCCCATCCTCCCGCTCTTCTGCAGTAGAAGCAGCTGTAGAAACGGGTCCATCAGCTAATTCCAGTATGCCGGGAATGTTTATGCTTGATAAACATGGTGAAATGGAGACCAAATTCCCCCTTTCCCCCCCCAAACAGCTGCTCTTGTGCTGTCTGTGCTGCACGGGTGGGGCAGTGCTGTCTTCAGGAGCAAGAGGCTGGTGTCCAACTGAACACGAGGTGAATGTGCAATGTTTTTGGAATTCAGGTGTGGAAGAAACTATTTGTGATAGCAGGTGAATGATGCATTTGGAAATGGTGTGCCTGTATTTTATCATCTTGCCAGCAGGGATCTCCCTTAGGCTGTGCTTTGTGAACATCTTATGTCTGTTTTTTTTGATGGTGTTGGGTTTGGGGGGGGGGG
>NW_010972609.1:14087805-14102213 GCF_000737465.1 Haliaeetus leucocephalus | reverse complement strand
GGGGGTGTTCCCTCTCCTAGCCAAGCTTTGACATGGACTGGCAAGCAAGATCTCTCTGGGCTAGTTGATTCAGAATAGTTATCTATCTGTACAAGCAGGCGAGCAGCTTTCTTCCAGACCAAAGATCTGATTACCTCCATAACATCCTCGTTTGGGGAAAAATGAGAAGTACTGGTCACTGCTTTGGGCAGAGCTTTGAACAAGAAGTGGGTATTGGAAGCATTGAACTAAAGTAACAGGAACACGGTCCTGCTTGGGCAGAGCTGGGTGTGAACTGTGGCATGAGAACACCTAGAAAATAAAGGTAGAAATCAGACTGGAAGGCCTTATCTTAAATTAGGCTTAATAGATCCATATAATAATAACAACGTTCAAAGATAGGTTTCTAACATTCTTGACTCACATTTTATGTACATTTGACATCTTTTTCCTGCATAGTAACTTTTCCCTGGTGGGGCAAAGCACCATAAACCCAAAGAAATTTGACAAGTGGGGAAAAAAACCAATGATACTGGAATGCTTCATCTGCTCCCTTGACAGTGCGAGGAGATTGTTGCTGCTGTTGATATCCTAATGCTTGCCTAATATTCATGTCACAAACCTGTCCTTTCTGGTGGACTAAACCAGGAAACCTAATATGCTGGGAAGTTCTTTTCTATGCCTTTCCATATTCAGGTCACTCTGCTTTCTTAATTTTCTGTCATTACTTTTTTAGTTCATATTTTCTTGTAACTGCTATGGTGATTCCTTTTTCAGTCAGATTATGTGTTGTTAGGATTGACCTGTTGTAACTACCTTTCGTTGTAACTAAGCTGCATGGAAAAAAACAACAAAAAAAAACCCCCAAACCCCCAATCTTTATTTGTAAGTTAACCACCTTCATAGTTATTACACTGGTATGAAAAGGTATGGATATGTTACTGTGGTTTTGTTTGTTGGTTTTGAAAATCTGCTCTTTCCCACAAACCTTATTTTGGCTGTTCCTGAGACTTAAAAGCAGCAGTATCTCTGTTATCTTTTTCACTCAAGAATTTGCTTTTGTTTATAGAGCAGAATCTCTTGGTTGCGGCAGTTCCTTGACATGTCCTTTATTTTTCCCTCAAGATTAAATGTTATCTGTTTTTTTCCTTTTTAATGCTTGCTGTTTACTTATTTTTTTGTTCTGGATGATGATGAAATTCATGTGCTCTGCCAAACTCAATGAGAAAGGAAGAACCTGCTACACCTGGGGCAAGGACAAGTCTGCTGTAATATTACACGACTTCTCAAAAATCCTTCATGGGAAGACAAAAGTGCGAGCAGCTGTGTGTTTGCTCCCCGTGTGCATCAGTCATGCAGTTAGTGTGCCCCTCAGTCGGAGTCGACAAGGCGTGTGTTAAGTGAACCTGACATCACAAAGTTGGTAAAATAAACCAGGTTATTTCCAATAGCTATGAACAGAGATTTTGCAATGGGAAAAGTTGCTCCTATTCCTCCTTTTATTTTCCTCCCTGATTCAATTATTTACCTCTTTTCCAAAAAAATGGTTTTATAATGCAAGGAGCTGACATCTAAACTTGGTAAGACAAAAGGTTTGCTTCTGAGTTATTGAGAAGAAGATGAACAAACCCAGGGAAAACCCACTGGAGTTGTGGTTTCTTTCTTTCTTCCAGTTCAGTTCTTTGGGAGTTAGCTGCATGTCTTAATGTTGTCTCAGAAAAGTTTGAAAGCTGAATTTTATACAAAGACTAATGCAAAAAAGAATGCTTGAAAAGGTAACAGTGGTGGGATGCTGTGAAGAGAACTAAGGCAGTAACACTAGAGAAAGAAAAGAGATGGAGAAGGGATACTGGAGAATGAAAGAAAACAGGAAAAAACCTGGAAGAATTATGACAAAGAGGATAAATATCGAGTAAGTGTGATGTTGAAGGAGAAAAGTATTAAATATCGGTAACAATGTTAGCATTCTAGATCTGTCCAGGGGGAATAGCTAATGTGTGGTCACCTATCAAAAAAGTTTTTATTTTCAAAGCTCAATGTCCTTTGTAGTTTTTCCTGGTCTAATGGAAATGAGACAAGTTTAAGGTGAAGGTGAGGTCTTAAAAACCACAGCAGGTGGGCAAACTAGTATTGCTTGATTTAATTTTATTATTTTTTAAATTATTATTCACACACCAACCCCGTTTTTGCTGGCAGGCTGAAGCATGAGGGAGCTGTTTCACAATGGAGGTGAGGCAGTTTCAGGTGTGGCATGCCCTTGCCTTGTATGAGTAGTGAACCTGCCAGAGGTGGGATGTGAAAGCAGAGTCCTACAGGGTTGATGCTGGTGTTGCACATTGGTCTGAGATGAGCACAGCAGGCTGCAGCGTACTCCTGCTTTTGGTAACTAGTTAGGTATTGAGGGCAAGGGGCCTGCTTGATGCCTGCCTGTTTTTACTGGAGGAAAACAAAATCCTGCTCAGTCTGCAACAGCAGTCAGTATGAGTACAAATCTACAATCTTGAATTTGACTTCAGCATTTTTATACAAAAACATATTTACCCAAAATTAAAAATTCTGTGTAATATATTCTGTTTAAAATCCAAGCCTTGATGTAACATGCTCATACATCCATGGTAGTTAACCTCATACATGTGGAGTAGGCATGGTGACCGACTGCATGTCTGTGCCTGTAATAACCGAAGTCCTATGTTGTTGACACTTCCCCAATTTATGTCCCTTCATCCAGTTTCCAAGGAAACCTTAGAAAAGCAAATGCACCTTGATATTTTGTGTTGCAATGGTGGCAGTTATTTATTCTGTGCTTTAGGTTATGCAAACTCCATTTTAATTTTGCAATGAGCTTGTGTCAATATTATTTTTGTTGTCATGCACATCATTTTTTGTGACAGCTCTGTTTAAAGAAGTTGTAACTTTAACAAGCCATCTGTTAACCTTACATAGATGGGAAACACTTTTGTCAATTACTCTAATGAAATCACAGAAATCATTTCCTGGCCTCCAGTTGTAGACCAGTCATCCTATCTTCTGTCAATAGGAGGATATTGAAACACACAGAAAAATATGTGCATGCTTTTATCCTGCCCTGCAATATAGCCACAGTGTTGTATTTTAGTGCAGCAAATTGTACTTAGCTAGTGATATCAGAAGGTTTTATTTTCCATTTAAAATTCTCTGTAATGCACAAACTCTTTTATTCAACATCAGAGAGTTTCCTCATTAGTCAGGGAGGAACGCTGGGCACAAGAACCATGGGAAGACATTCTGAGTTTATGCTAGCCTGATTAGTAGAGATTTTGATTTCATGAGTTAAAGAGAGTAGAAAGGAAGGAGAAACACTTCAGCTTAGATGAGAATAAACAAAACTGCAAAATAACTCCATTTTGCCATTTGGGATGAGGCCACCGGAACGGCTGAATGGAAGGAGAAGGCTGGAGTAATGGGAAAGGGAAAAATGAATGGTGAAAACAGGGAAGAGCAAGGAAGGACTCCAACTTTGTGAGCTCTTTAGGTGGAAGACATTTATGATGGGATAAAAAGAAACATGGGAAATTGTCTATGAGCTGGCAAATGATGTAGGTCCAAGGAGAGTCTTTGAGGGAACTAAACATATTGGCACCGTGCAATCTGAGCTGTTCACCTGGGAAAGTCCCAAACCTGAATGAAAGGAAGATTTGTCCTTTTCCTCCTCTTGGAGAGGTTTTGCCAACTCCTAAAAGGAGGTGGGAGATAGGTGCAGAAGACACTGGCATGGAGTTGCTCTGCAGTGGGGTTGGAGGTGCTCAGGCCCATTCCTGCACAGTGCGTGTGTTTATGGGTACAAGAGACAAACCCAGCAGGAGCAGCCAGGTGTACCACTTAGAGGCAAACTTCTTGCAGCCTTCCTGCTTCTCCGGCCTTTCTGGATGCCAGAGTAGGTGGGTAAGGGCAGGATCTGGGCAAGTGCCTCTTGGAGCCCACCCTGCTCGCGTCCCTCTTGACCAATGCTCTCAGCGGTGAACTTAATGATCAGAATCAGATCTTTTATTGCAACGTTATTGCTAGTCTTCACCAGCGGATCTGGAGCCAGCCCTCAAGACGGATGTGTTAAAAATAATCACACTGCTACTTCACAGCTGTCGTCTTTTGCCATAGAAGAGCTCTTAATACTGCAGTACCCCCTGTGTAGTAGACTTATTTTTGGTCCATAGTGCAAAGGCTGAGCATGCTTTTTTTGGAAGAACCCACTGAATGTGACACAGCATGATGTGGTTGCCCTTAGAGGGTAAAGGAACTGCTGCCATGATTTAATTAACCAGTCATTCTGCTGATCCCTGAGTTTACTTGGACTTGAAAGAAGTAAACTTAATTAAATTAAACAAAGCTTTTCCCTTCCCACATATGCTCTGGGCCCTTTTGCTTCTTCCAAGAGATAACAAAAAGCTTACGAATAACAGGTGCAGTCATCTTTGTTGTTTTTGTTGACCTGTTGCAGAAGGCCAGCAGGAGAAATATTATGCACAGGTGCAGTATGTGCATGGCATCAGAGGAAGAAGACACATGGGTGTTTGAAATGAGAGGAGTTTTTATTTAAATTCCTGGTTTAGGTTGGCAAAAGGATCAAAATGTCAAGGTTTCAGTGTTACTTATTGCAGGTCAAGATAATTTTGACAAAAAGTCTTAATGTTCGAGTTGAAACCTTATCAAAACAGAGGAAAGAGATAAAAGAGATTTGAATTCAGTTCTCAGCTTATCCAGGGGCTTTTTGTATTTAACCGCCTTAAGCTGCACAACCCCTTGGTGCCTTGTGATGCGATTCAGCAGCAGAGATGGATTAAGTGTTTTCTGCCAGCCAGAAGTGACCGCCTGTTCAGTTGTACTGCTCAACTGTCTGCCTGTGTGTTTTTGGGACCATAGTCACAAATTTCAAGTGATTTCTTTCTCTGGCCACAGATAGTGTTGTGTAAAAGCACATCCTTGTCCAAACGTGGGCTTTCTCCCTCCTCTCAAATGGAGCTGTTCCTGGCAGCAGCTTAGGCCTGCCCTCTCTCCTAACACTGTGTCTTCATCTCTAGTCTCGTGTATGTGCTGGAGAGGTTTATGGAAGGAGACGTAATCACAGGAAAGACAGTTCCCTTATATTCTACTACATGTGCTTATGTCATGTGTTTGTCATTTGCAAATGACACAGCATGTGTCTATGCAGATGTCATTAATGGTGTGCTATGCCCAATTTACCAGCAAATCTCTGATAACTACTTTTACCATGTGATTTTTTCAGGTAAATTTGCACCTGCCTATCAGGAAATTAATTCTAGACCATATTTTCTTAATTGTTTGTACTAATAGGGTAAGAGAAAGTGGGTGGGGTGAAAAAGCTTTATAAAAGCACGAAATACCAAATCTATTTAATCCTCTTTGTCCTCTGGAGCAATTCTCCCATCCATCAAAACCAAAGTTGATTAAACACAATTTGTTCTTGACTAAAAACAGATTTAAAAATAAGCAAATATTTTGTCCAGGTAGTTTGCCAGATATAAAAAATTAGTTGGACTCATCCAGAACAAACTGTTTTTCCATCTTTTCTTTCTAAAAACGAGTACTCTTTTTTCCCATTCCTAGCTCTTTTCCCTGTAATTCCTAAAAGCATTGTGAATAGACGGGAGGTGTAGCGTTAGTTCACTAAATATACTGTTCTGACTTGTACCAAGCTCTGCTTGCACAAACACATCTTTCTTAAATCTTCATTAACCTATTCTGGTCTACGCTTGCATCCTCTTGTCAATATTCAGTTATATGCCTGCTCACAGTTTACCACCCTAATGCTTTATACATTATCCTGGTTACTGTTTAGCTAATGCTTTTAGTCTTGAATATTCTTATAATGTTGTATTTCTTTGAAACAAAAATTTGCACCAAGTGTTACTAAAAGCAAAGCCCTCTAATCAGGCAGATGAAACTCATTAGTGTTACGTTTCAAGGAGGCTTTCTTTGATGCAAACTAATTAATTTTGCCCCATTGCAAAATTGTCTTAACTATAATGGGAGCTAAAATCTAATAAGATAAAAGAAACTGAGGGAGAAAAACGTCTGTCATGAGAACATGGCGAGATGAACAGCTTTTGCCAGTCTTGGAAATTACGTGTTTTACAGCTCTGGGGCTGAATATTTTACAGTTGCTGATGTGTTTAAAGTCCCTACTGTGAATTGATGCGTTTACATTGCTTGCTGGTTTTCATTGTTACAGCAGAAAGTAACTGTGATTTCATTTTCTTTGTTAATGCTGACCAGTGGTTGGTGTTAGTGTCTAGACCAGAATCTGCCCACAGTAGTCTGTTTTGCTGTGAGAACACCCGGATTTCAGCGGATGGGGGTGTCTAGAGTCTGCAGACTGAGATGGTCCTCCAAGCTCATTTCACTTTGAAACACTGATGGAACATAACAGATCAGCTAGGAACAAAAAATCCGGCCACATCCACTGTTTTAGAAAGGCTGATCATTTACAGCAAGGAGGTGAAACGGCTACAAAAACCCTGCTGTAACAGGCAGACGCGATGTCTTCTGTGATTATTTGGAACTTAGAGTCAGCTCTTGATTTCCCTTGGCCTTGCTATTTTTAAGGTGTATGAAATATATAGAACACAGTCTTTCTGCTTCTTATATTCAACAAATCTAACGTCAGATAAACTTCCTAAATGAATATGAATATGGCAGAGGCTGGTTACTGGCGCACGCTCACGGTAAGGCTGTGTTGTTAGACGTGCCTAAAGAGCTCTTGTTCTCCTTTCTAAGTGGATCAAAGTCTGCTGAATCGCTTTCTGAGCTGTGCTTACTCATATCATTAGCAAGTACAAAGCTTTCTCCTTTGTTAGCTTGTTCCACCTCACTTTGAATGCAAAATATGCTGCTGTTTACTAATTAGGCCAGCAGGCTGAGGTTAACACTCAGTCACTTCTCTTATCAGCAGGCTTATTTATGCATTTGACTATTTTGCTTCGTGTTTGCCTATGATGTGGAAGAACTGGATAATTATTGATTTTTTTAAATAGAAATGATAATGTAGTAGAAATAGTGCTAGCAGGGTGGTTCCTTAATGAGTGGAGTCCACTTCTGCTATGCTTTCTGCTTAAGGGATGGAGAAGCATCAGGACCTGGTCAGAAGTAAGCCCTGGTTTTGGATCTCACGTTAATCTGAATGCTAAGAGTGGCTCTTTTAATTGCTGGTGGCTGAGGTTGCCTATGGCTCTCAGACACTGTTCTCCTCTTTTTGGATGCTTTGTCTTTCGTATTCAGATTAAGCATTTTGAACCCAGTACTTTGAGCTCTCTGCAGGTCACAGCAATGGCAGCCTTGGTGCCAGAACCCTCAGCACCAAGTTGCTTCTCAGCCTCTCTCCCCTTGCCAGGGCTTTGGGGCTGATGGCCAGGATTGGTGCTGTGCAGCTGTGTAACCTCGGCTCAGACAGCTGTGAAAACAGCTGTGAGCCTCCCCTTCACCCTTGCCTGAGCTATGCAGCAGGGATGCTGTACCTGGTGTTGTGCCTTGCTGATCCCAGCTTGCTGACTTGCCTTCCCATCTTGGCCTCAGACCTGCTTGCCACTACACACTTGTCTGGAGATCTGTTGGCTGCACCCGGGTGCCACCCCTGGGCTTGCCCTGCTCCCCTTGCTTGGGCGCACCAGTACTGACCACCCACCTAGCTGTCATCTTCGCACCAGCAACTGTGAGCAGGGCTGCCAAATCCTGCAGGAGGGATCTGAGTGCCTGACCTTTCTGCTTTACCATCCGGGTAGTCATTCGACCATCCTGCCAGGAGAGCAGGATTGGTGCGCGAGCCCAAGCAGAACAGCATTTGTAAGACTCAGGTTATGCTAATGGAAATGCAGTATTTCCTTGTCCTCTGTAAGCTGCACTGTATTTCCAGGCAGTATGTAGATCAGTTTATCAAGTTTTCTACTTGGCTTTCCCCACCCCTGGTTGATTTTTGTTTCTGGGCTAAATCCTGTTTGCTGTAGTAACATGGGGAATTTTTGCCAACTGATGCAGAACCAGAGCTCTGTTGCTTCCTGCAGATTTAACTTGAGGTGACTTGGCCAACGCTGAGCAGATAAGGAAGGAAAAAAAAAAAGCAAGCTGTAATTGGCACTTCTGTACCCACTAACTCCAGAGTAGTTGGAGCAGAGAGCTTGTTCAGGACTTTGGTTCCCAGTCAGACAACAGTTCTGTTTGTTTGAAATGTAGCTGATATTAAATTTGTGGTATCATATTCACTGGTGAAAATAAATCAGAGCGTGGTTTTGCCCTTGCCCCAGCAGCATCTTAACTAACCTTTCATAAAAAGCTTGCAAAGATGTTGTTAGGAAAAACTACACCTTGTTTGCTCAGAGCAGCACGTAACTCATGTCAGTCATGATTTTATTTAGCTTTTATGAAAAGAAAAATATTACCCGCCTCAGATGAAAGGGCTAATTTTATTTCTTTAAACAGTCCAAAGCAAATATACAAACAGTGAATGGTCTGTTGGCTAGATGTGTTTCAGTAGATTTACACAGCATCTCTGGCTTTTCAAAATAAGCATGCTTAAAGGCTATTAATACTACAGATGGCTGAATCACACCGAGCGGGTAATTTGCCTGATTGGTTCTTGCACTTTTTATTGAAAAAAGATATTTGTAAGTGTTTTCAATAATTGAGTAATTTAAATTCCCCTTTTTCCTTTGTTGCTTATTAACTGCTCATGAATCAAATGCTTTATTATTCAACAACTATTCAGTAACACGGAGAGTTAACTGACTGCTAAACCACCTTCATGGGGATGTGGTCCCCTTCCCAGTAGCTGAGTTATTGCACCAAGACTTCCAGATGTTTCTCGGTGGTTGCTCTGAGCACAGCACATGACACTGTTGTATCCTCACGCTGGTGAAAGGTTGGGTGAATTGGCCTGGGAAGTGTTTCTTGGAAGAATGATTGTTCACAGAATAAGGGAGCAAATGGAAGAATTCCCTTGTTGAAAGCTGGGGATTTCAGATCCATATATTTTCAGAAAATTTGAAAAGCTTTTGGATTTGGAGCTGTTTAACTCCCAACATTTAGGTAAATGACCTAAACCACAATGATAGGTTAACTCCTTTAAGTGAGAGAAGTCAAAGGTTGGGAGAATGAAGATTAGAAAGTGAATGGAAGTGAGTGCTGCTGCTTAGGTGTTGTTATGATCAATGCTTCATAAATATTAAAAATCAGTAGAAGAAAATGAGTCAGATTTTCAGACCAGCAGTTTTTCAGGCATCAGTATATGAGGGCATCCATAAAACACAAGCAGAATATGAGGAAGATCTGTAAAACCTATACTGGAAAACAAGCTGTTTCAAAGAGCTCCATGATGTTCATCTTCACTCTTCCCTGCAACTTTCATAGTGCTTGCCTGAGTGCCATGTGATTCTTAAAGGCATAACTTGTCTGCAGCAGTTAATTAACAAAAAGGCAGAAGGCTGTGATTAGAATTTGCAGTAGTCTGTTCTGGAGAAGGTAATTATGATTAGAGCGGACTTAGTATTAAGTCGTATTAAACCTGTTTTTTTCAGGGATTTAACACTTCAAGCCTTTTTCTGGAAAAGCTTTAAGTCGCCACATTGCCTTAGGCAAATGCTCCTGGTTGGAAAGGCAGATGGCTGGGCCAAATGAAGTCCAAGGTACAGCCGAGGAGGTTTTTATCCCGAAGTGATGTTGTGAAATTACCTCATTGGAGATTAGAGCACTTTCTCCTACCATGCGGGGAGAAGGGGTAATTCACACTGATGACCTTGACGGGAATGAGAAGACTTTAGGGCTGACTGATTCTCTCCTTCAGTCTTGCTGTGTTCAGGCAGATAATCTTATCTTTCAGCAGAAGATTAATATCCCTGTGGATCGTTCCCAAACTGCCTTTCCATGGTTCTTGCCTCATCAGTTGTCGCCAGTTGAACAAAATCACCCTCTGACTCTGTCTCTTCTCCAGCACTGGAGCACGTGGGAGCCCCTATATTACATTGATTTTTCTTTTTAATGTCTTCCCCCCCACACCACCCCCTCCCCAGAGCAGCTTCCTCAAAGTGTTGGTGGATACAAGACTTTTGCTATGTCTGGAAAGATGTGCCAGGTTAGTTGAGTTTACCTATGATCCGTGGACAGCAAACTTTCTCAGAATGGGATGAAAAGGAGACGTAGGGCAGAAGGTTTATGTTGTTCTGTTTCACAGACAGGGGAAAGTGAGTCCCTTTACTGTGGGGCCCTCTAGGGAGGGGAAGATCTGGAGGTGTGACAGTTTGTTTTTAATACTTTTCAGCCTAAAAATTCCTGGAGCATTTATCTAGAAATATGTACCCAGAAGTGTCAGCACCACTGTCTGGTTGCAAACTCTGCTGTCAAGTTCCTGCTTTGAAGAACAAAACAGACCCCCCCCCCCAAAAAAAAAAAACCTAGAGGAGAAGAGTCATCTCTGAGTTAGCAGCTGGGAAACAGTATTAGAGTTGTGGCCTCTTCTGGAGCCACTTGACATTCCTGGAGCTTCGGCCCAGAAAATATGGGACTTCTCAGTCTGACACCACCCTCTCACTTGCATCTGAAGAATACTGAGAAGAGGAGGATTCATTTAATGAGGAATTATGAGGCAGTGATGTAATTGAAAGCCAGCTCTCATAGACTTTGTGATGAGTGCTATCACAGAGGCTCTGTGCCAATGCAACAGGTTTTCCAGCAGCCACACGTGGCAAAACGCTGTCTTGCAAAACGTGTGATCAGCTTGACCCACTTTTGATCAGGGTCAGACCCGTAGTTGATCCTCAGGTGCTGATTATCTGTCTGGAGGGCTTTGTCTGTAGGAGAGGCTATATGTGAGAAATCTCCTGTGGGCTTTAAAAAAAAAAAAAAAAAAAAAAAAATCACTGTATTGCCTTACGAGATAAGGAGAGGCCTGTTTCCCTATGGTGTCAATGCCCCAGGTTGTCTCCTTGTCCTTCACAACTCCTTCCCACCTCAGGGTCTGTGTAGACTGCTGACATCCCACTGAAAACTTCTGGCCTTTCTCTGCCTTAGTGGTCCTGCAGACCAACTCTGTGACAATTCAGACATTTTCTGGGTCAGCCTTTGCTTGTGCCACCTCATCCCAGGGTGAGTGGAGTAGCACCTGTGCATGTTGCTGTCCTGTTTACACTGCACTCCGTACCTGACTGCTAGTAGTTTTGCTGTGCCATATTGCTCTTTTCTGTGGTGAGGAGCCCAAGCCACCATTCTTAAATGGTAGGATATGCTGCCAAGTTTTGGGAAAAGGTAGAAGAGTCCCGCTGTCTGTGAAAACCCAAAGCAGCAGTTGTGCTTGCAACAGAGTGATGGTTTTCTGAAACCCTGCAACCTTAAAACTGTGAAGATTCAGCTTTCGGATCAAACGTTTTAAACAGTTCTCCTATAAAACCACCTGCAGATTCACAGGAGTTGGAAACCTTGCGTGGAGAGGAGCAGAGCAGGCTCCAGTGAGCACCCAGTGATTACAGGCTGTAACCAAGTCAGTTCATGCTTTGTGGTTCTGCTCTTTCAGACTACAGGGCATTGGCTGTGGTGAACAAGCACTTCTTACTAAACCAGTGAATCAGCTTCAATCTGCTCCCCAAAATTCTGGGTACCCTGGTTATCTCTTTATGTAACAAATTCATTTCATATTAGGTTAAATTTCCTTTGCTGTTACTTTACTGCTCGCATTGTATCAGCAGTTATAGGCCAAGCTGACCATGTGCTCTGCAGTGTTAGGTATGAGGAGAGGGATGACCAGTATCCCAGAAAGCTCCTGCTCAAATTGGAAATGACAGGGCGAGGATGGGAGGCAGGGATGCTCCTGTCTGTTTATCAGACTGGGGCCTTGGAGGTAGGAAGTGCCCTTAAATCTGGCATAGCTGGCAGCTCAGTTTATATCCCCTCCGTGGCTCTTGTGTGCCGTGAAGCTTGTGTGCTTCCACTGAGCTCTGCTTCACCATCTTGTGTCTTGGTGTGGCCCCTGGGACTGTCCTGTGCCCTTCCTCGTGCTTCATGTCTTCATGTACCCGTAGCTGCTAACCAAACCACTGCTTCTGTTGTCTCCCAGGGAGAGAGAGAGACTCCAAAGTGGATTTTCACAAGTGCTTGGGTGACTCATTCTTCTTTGAGCATCTTTACAGGTCTGGACTGTAGGGAAGGACATCCATGCCCCTTAACACTAGAATAATCCATATGTATACACCAAGAATAAACTGGCTTTCTGAATGTATCTTGTGAAAGCTTATAGCCTTTGAAGGAGAGGGAAAGGTAGATCTGAGTAACAGTAAAAAAAAAATAAATTAAAAAAAAATCCTTCATTCACAGTTAAAGTGACCTGAACTCAGCTGTCTTCTGACGCCTCAGGAAATGTGAGTGAGAATTAATTGTCTTGTGTTTTCTTTCAAATGTTATCAAAATTGAGCACAACATTTTGACTGAAAAGAAAGCATGGAAATTTCAACCTGGCTGCTATCAGGAAATACTGGAAACCCAGCCTGAGCCCAGATTTCTGAATAAAAGATACTCACCTGCAATGGAAGAGTTTCCAGAGGGCTACCTGGTGACTAATTAAAAAAAAAAATTATATGCAGAATGACATGTTAGTTCTTATTGCTGCATTTGAGCTAGGGAAAACTGACAGATTAGTCATATTCTATCATAAATGTCTTACTATGCCCATGTTCACGGATTCATTATTAATATCAGGCTCTCATATGCTTAAGATACTGGGCAAAGATCCTATGAATTGTTTGCTTTTTGAGTCAGCTTGTTTGATGGGGAGATCTATTCTGCAAGACGGAAGTGAAATGTCTGTTGTAGAGCTAAGGCATAGAGTGAATAAATACTGCATTTTCTTTATGAAGGGAAAATTGAAGCATCTCGTCACAAAATATATGCCATTAGCAAACTGGAACAAATTGGCTTTTCCAGCTATGTCATCACTTATAGCCGTACTCTTTCAATTCCGTGCTGTGTCTGAAGGGCAGAGCTAGTTATCCTCAGTCCTCTTAGAAAGAGGATTGTTTAAAGTTCAATGTCTTCTAGGAAGATGGAAGACACTGACATCATTGGAGACGTTGGTACAAGTGTGACCATGTCTGCCTTGGTTAGATGTTAGCCTGCATATTGTCTTCATCAGTACAATTTATCATTTGCGTTACACCAGTGTCTGAGAGATCTAGCTGGAATCAAGGTTTCAATATTTTAGCCACTGAAGAGAAAAATACTGGAGATTTTTCAGACACTTGAGTAAATGAGGGTAAAACCAGTCGTTGGTGATTTCGAGCATTTCTCTGAAAGGTAGGTTTGTAAGGAACATAACAAAAGACCAGAATCTTTGTTTTTGGACAGCCCCATGCCCAACACAAAATAATCAATCTCCTCCCCCAGGCCCCTAAAGCCTCCAAAGGATTATGTTTCTGGGAAACTTTTTGGCTTCTCCTGCTGTGTAGCACAAATCCCCTTATCTTAATGTTGTTGCCAAGTCCGACCTGAGAGGAGACAGTGAGGACTACGCTTACGGGAGTCTGAAAACCATGATAGTTTCTAAAACATAAAGGTATGTCTAGATCTATACAGACAATAAATGACACTATACATAAGATATGAAAATACATTGTTTCCTGCTAACTGAAATGTAGTTATCCTTCCTGTATGTGCAGGAGTTTTTTAGAAAAGAAGTGCAGTGCTGCAATGTATTTTCACAGCAACAAACGTACTGTTACTTTTAGTGAAGAACTCGATACACCAATTTGTGGTGTTTCTCTTTGAGGCTACAGCCTGTGGTACACGCTTTGGCAGCAGCCTTGCGGAGCGTTTAGGGGAGCTCCTTGCCTGGCCCGCTGATTCCCAGTAGCTAAGCCATCGCCTTGTGGGCCACTTTGCCTATTTACCCTCCGCTTCTGCACCCATCGCTCACCACCCATCGCTCACCACATCGCTCATTTCTTATGCAGCGTGCCTTCCTTTAACACAGGCAGTGTACATATCAATTTGCAAGGAGCGGACAGGCGTTGGGAGGAGGCTGCGTGGCCACGGTGGAAGTAGACAGGCCCCCTCCGTCCAAATGCTCGCTCCCTTCAGCCCCGCGGGGTGCAAATTCGCGTTAGCTGCGAAACCCACAAAGTTACCCACAAAAAGCCGGTCACCTCTGACCGCCTTGCGCGGGTGACCCAGGAGGAAAAGCACCTCTTTTGTGCGGGTGGTTCTGGGGCGCAGGGAAGGCGGGCGGTTGGCGGCTGCATCTGAGCATCCCCGCTCCGCCGACAGCGTTTGGACAACCAGCTTTCCGCGCGTATTACTAAGAAGGTTAACGAGCCCCTTCCTCAGCTGGGCCGAGCAGCGCTTGCCCCCGCCTCCCTCCCTCCCTCCCGCCGCCTCCTCCGCCCCCGCGGAGGGCGATTAGGGGC